>NC_086049.1:1823279-2423279 GCF_947568885.1 Cydia strobilella | reverse complement strand
GGACTCGCGCACGAAGGGTTCCGTACCATTACACAAATAACGGCAAAATATCAGGTTTGTTGTATGGGGGCCCCACTTAAATATTAATTTTATTCTGTTCTTAGTATTTTTTGTTATAGCGGCAACAGATATACATCATCTGTGAAAATTTCAACTGTCTAACTATCGCGGTTCATGAGATACAGCCTGGTGACGGACGGACGGACAGCGGAGTCTTAGTAATAGGCTCCCGTTTTTACCCTTTGGGTACGGAATCCTTAAAAAAAAAGAGATTCTTAATCGGTCGTATGTTTTTCTATGTTTTATGCTTGATTGCCACCGACGTGGTATAAAAAAAAATGAAATAAAACTATGAAAACGGTATATCGCGTATTTTTAGTATGTGGGTATTTTTGCACTTTGTAGTTTTTCTTCAGTCACCCGTTGACCACGAACGCTGTAAAGGGTTCGAAACGTCGGGGTGTATTATGAATTCAATATACGCGATATAATCCGTTTTCATAGTTTTATTTCATGAGTAACTATCGCGGTAACCGAAGACAAAATTTTCTATGTAATAGTTTTCTGTTCACAGTCAGATGAAGCCAGGCCCGAGTTACCGCTGACGGACAAGAAGCAAGAAAACTATCCAATAGGAATTACTATTGATACAGCCGCTATTCACCAGCTGCCTTGGGGTTAGTAATAGTCATTAGACTAAATTAATTTTTAACAAGCAGAAACGTCTGCGATCGATGCTATTAAGCTTAGAATAAAAGTGGAAAAATTACTGCCTTGGGTGAGACTTGAACTCACGGCCTCTGGATCGATACTCCAGCGCTCTGCCAACTGAGCCACCAAGACCTCATCCATAGTCAGCAAATCTTCCCACTATATGGGTCTAGGGGACCCTAGCGACATCTACCGTAAGAGTGTTACACTTAAACGATGGGTGGATGAGGTCTTGGTGGCTCAGTTGGCAGAGCGCTGGAGTATCGATCCAGAGGCCGTGAGTTCAAGTCTCACCCAAGGCAGTAATTTTTCCACTTTTAAATTTAGTCATTAGACTATTCGTTAGCTATATAATTTTAATAACAAAACTTCCGTGAGACACAGACATATTAAACATATTAATAACGGGTCACTAGAAATCATAAAAATAATTAATGCAAATAAAAAAAATCATTTATCTATATTTAAATACATTCTATCGTATTTTTATAAATCTTCATTTTTAGTTTTAAAGTGTGTCGACAGATGGCAGTGAATTTACTGGGGTTACAAAATTTACTATGACAGTACCGCTCTAGTATAAGTTACTCTATGATAGTAGTATCGTACTAGTAGCTATTTAATTTCTTTCGAAAAAACATGGTCAGTCTATGCGGTTTGATTTGAGGACCAAATAGGTCAATATTATTTACTGCCTTGTTTCTGACCACTCTGACAACTCTCTCTGATGACTCTGTTTTTGTCTATTGACAAATTAATAAATAAAGTCGAGTGCTATTGCATGTCTTTCTAGCTGCCGGGCTAGCACATCATTCACCAGTCATGTGGTAGGCCTACTGTTGATCACACGAGAAAAATTAAAAGCTAAATTTCACCCCATACAAAAAGCTTAATTCCGTCACATTTTTTGGGGACAAAAACAAGACAACGAAAACAATTTTGACCCAAATGTTTATATGAGACCCTTTGCACTAAAGCGATGCAAAATTCAGAAGTGACAGTCAAAGTCTGACAATCGCACAAAACGCCCCTTACTAATCAGAACGACCATTTAATTACTTGGTTTATGTAAGTATGCTTATAGTATTTTTCAAACACGATGGATAGAATGACAGCTGTCATTTCAATATTACAATTTTGCTAGATTTGGCGTTTTTAGGTTATAAATTATATGGAGATGACACCTATCATCCTACCCTTCCAGTTTGAAAATTATTATAGGGCCACTTGCACTTGTCCTACTAACCCAGAGTTAACTGGTTAAACTTGGAGTTGCCATGGTTACTATTACATTTGACACGGGGTTAACGGTTTAATCGGTAACCCCGGGTCAGTTGGATGGTAAAAGTGGCGCTTAGAGTTGTTACATAGGACTGTCTCAGACGTTACTCCTCCATTCTTTAATTTGTGTATCTGTGCAGGTGAAAATGAGAATCTGCCGTTCATGCCGACGCTACACGTACTGTCGCAGACTGGATTGCTGACCGTATTCAACGTCATCAACCTGAGGAAGGAGGCTCCTCAGATCTGCTCGCCGGTTACTATTGTCAGGTAATTATGATCTTTTTAGGGTTCCGTACCTCAAAAGGAAAAAACGGAACCCTGCCGATATAATAAAGTTTTTTTAAATAATACAATGATGGTGGCAAACAGAAATACGGCCCGCCCGATGGTAAGCGGTAACCGTAGCCCATGGAGGCCTGTGACGTCAGCAACAGCGATGTCGACAATTTTCGCACCTGTCACCGTGGTGAAATAGGGGCCTGGTCGCGTTCACACTCGATGGTCTCTCAAAGTATACTACACTCACAGTAATCGGGTAATCACGGTCTATATCCCGGTCAATATAAGTCTAATAAACTAATGTCTTTTTTTTCCATTGTTCGCAGCACCACACCATTCCCTGTACAAGCACAGCCCGTTGCTCCACCCCCAGTAGCTCCGCAGCCTAAAGTAAGTCACCTCGATGCTTAAACAGTCCACAAACTGCCTCAGTTAACACTTTATGAGGCATAAGGGTGTAACAAATTATGCAAAATTGAACTCTATCAGTTTGGAATAAAGTTTAAAACCATGTGGGAATCCCCTCTGCCTTAAGAGGCCGTAGTAGATTTTGGAGCAAAAATTTTAAATTGATAGATTTAGTCGTTGAAATTATACACGTTTTGTTACGTAATATCTAAATAACAAGTATTGGTTTCTATTAGCACGTTTTCTCATCTTGCCTTTTAATAATGAGGTCGCGAGCGTGCGTCACCGGTAATATATGAAGAGAAGGGGCAGTTTTTAAAAATCAAAAAAAAAAATTATGGTGGTAAATTATACAAATTGATGTATAAGAATAGTTTCAGCAAATGTTGTAGATTGTTCAAGTATCCAAATTACGTTGAAATTAAGTCGATTTTCAGAGAAATTGTAACTTGTTTTGAAGTAATTTCTGGAGAAAATTGAATTCGTTTAACTTTCATTTTCTCGAACTCTAAGTCATATAACAAAAATGTAATCTGATAAAGGTCAAGTACAGAATATGTGTAATACAAATTTACCATTTTTAGCAGTCCAAACTTTACGAAATTTACAAATAAGAGCGACAAAATCAGTGCTTTACGCGCGTTTACCTAAACGTCCTTCAGAAAAAAAATCATTACTAATTTAGTGAGTTTGTTTTCAAAAAATTGATCTGATAAAAGGCAAGATAAGAAGACGTGCTAATAGAAACCAGTACTTGTTATTTCAATTTAGTAACAAAAGGTGTACAATTTCATCGACGAAATCTATCAATTTTTCATTTTTGCGACTAAAATCGACACCGGCCTCTTAAAGGCTTCAATAAAGGAACAGGTGATAGAGAGTAACCAGCAGATTGTTGTAAATATAGAAGATAAATAAAACCATTTATTTTACTGCAAATACCGGTTTGCTGTCATTGTAAATATTTATAAATAAATAAATAATTATAAATATTTGGGGACAATCTTACACAAATTGACCTAGCCCCAAACTAAGCAAAGCTTGTACTATGTGTGCTAGGCGACGATATACATACCTATATAGATAGATACATACTTATATACATAGAAAACAGCCATGACTGGAACAAATATCTGTGTTTATCACACAAATAAATGCCCTTACCGGGATTCGAATCCGGGACCATCGGCTTTATAGGCAGGGTCACTACCCACTCGGCCAGACAGGTCGTCAGAACAAGTGAGTTTAACTTAACTTTTTTGTCAATTATCTTAATTTACAGTACATAATGGCGCTACTTTACCGCACTTGTGTGGTAAGTAGCACATTACGCAACTGTCGAAAATTTAAAGCCCATATGTACTGTAAAACGTTGTACGATACACGTGCAAATAGGTAATTCGCAACTCGTGTGGGTATAAAAAAACCGGCCAAGTGCGAGTCGGACTCGCGCACCGAGGGTTCCGTACTTTTTAGTATTTGTTGTTATTGCGGCAACAGAAATACATCATCTGTGAAAATTTCAACTGTATAGCTATCACGGTTTATGAGATATAGCCTGGTGACAGACAGACAGACGGACGGACAGACGGACAGCGGAGCCTTAGTAATAGTTTTTACCCTTTGGGTACGGAACCCTAACAATCCCTTCGGTCGAGTTTTAATTTATCACCATTTTCTATTTTTCGCACTTGTATCGTAATGTATGTACTATTATATTTCAGCCCGCACTGCCCGCACTGCCGCAAGCGACGCCGGCGGCGCCTGCTCCGTTCGGCGTGTCGGCGGCTCCGGCGTTTGGTGCCGGTTTGTATTCCCAATACGCACTGGACTGTCTATATTGTCATTTTAGTTTCAATCAATTTTAGCGCGTGCCACGCGCTCAGACACAATGGCACGCGCTCAGACACAATGGCACGCGCTCGTACACAATGGCCGACCGCTCGCAGAAAAGAAACAATGGCTTTTGTTTAAAAGATTAGGGTCTTAGGCGTAAAAATAATTTGAGAAGATTCGTATCAGTGTTGGCCGAAACGTTAATGCAATTAACTATTAACCAGTACAAATTGAACCGTAAACTGTAACCGTCCGTTACGGTTCAATTTGTACTAATTAATGGTTAAGGTGGTTCGATTTTCATACAAAATTCAATCTGCTTTAATTAAGGCACTACACACTATTACTACAGAAATATTTGCTCATTTATCTACTTCTGAATATTCGTTTGCGCTAAATTAATAGAAAAACTTTGTTTCATACAGAAATCATTCATAAATCAACGTAATTTTTTCATCAATTTTACGTATGTGTGTGTCACAAATGTCGTGTACAAATACGTTGCGTGCGGCGTTGCCACTCTATGACGTTGGCGACGTTGCCTGGCCGACCTGGCAGGATTTGCAGTGCCGTCATGTTTAGTGCATTTTTATTTGACAGTGTTGACACTGACACATAGGGTCATGTTTATTGTGACATCAATTTGTTTGTATAAATTGAAAATGATAGCAACGTCTAAATCAAGTTACAAAAATCATCGGTGTTCTGGTCCGCGAAAATCCAGAAAAAATCAGACTCAATTGAAGCGGAATTCATGATGGTGAAGTTTTGTAAGGTAGGTACAGTTTCATTCCTTCATTGTACATTGTAATTTTCTCGTGCCGATCTTTTTAGAAAATAATTCTCACTTCTTCCGTAATGGTAGATATAAGCAGTGAACAATACCTATATAATGTAATTATTACTGTTTTGGTTGCCGAATAGTCAATGTGTCACTAACTCTAGGTTTTTTCAGGTATTGTGCAAAATGAAGAGGCATTCTTGGAAATAAAATGTTTTCCTTCATTAGCCAGAAAAAATCAGGACATCCTCACTGCAATAAAGTATAATAAAACATTACTTTGTACTTACTACTACTTACTACTATTACTTTATTACTTTGTACTGCCTATTTCTGTGCCATATTTGTGTTCTATGTCTTTGTACAATAAAGAGTTTATACATACATACATTTCCTCTTCTTTCTTCCTATAACATTAGAGATTTTGTGCTATCATGATATTAATTTTCTTTCAGGTACAGGGACAACTACGGATAACAAATATGAAAAAATGTTATTTCATTTGTTGTGTGAATCCATCTACACCAACAAGACATCCACTGCTGGACATAGGCCTCCCCAGGGATCTCCACAACGACTGGTCTTGCAAGACCGGCCAAAATATCGAGAAATAAATAATATAAATAAACATGATAAATATCCCGTTTTCTATAATAGTTATAATTAAGAAGGCAAGCAATGTTGTTACTCACTGTACCTACTTGAATCCAAAAAAATATATATAAAAAAAGTTTTAATTTTATTTTACAATTACTACTTTATTATTAGTACATTACGATACAAGTGCGAAAAGTAGGAAATTGGCAACGAGTGGCGATAAATTGAAACACGACCGAAGGAAGTGTTTTAATCGACACGAGTTGCGAATTACCTTTTCGCACGTGTATTGTACAACGTTTTACAGTACATAATTATGGCCCTTTACATTTTCGACATATGCACGTATTGTACTAATTACCGCACTAGGGCGGTAACGTATATGTAGCACCATATGTACTAAAAAGTATTTTACAGTACATATGGTGCAACTTTCTCGCCCTAGTGCGTAAAGAGCACTTTTCATGCATATGTCGAAAGTTTAAAGGGCCATATGTACTGTAAAACGTTGTACGATACACGTGCGAATAGGTAATTCGCAACTCGTGTCGATTTAAAACACTCTCTGCGGTCGTGTTTTAATCTGTCGCCACTCTTTTCGAATTTTCTCTTTTCCGCACTTGTATCGTAAATAACTATTTCAAACTGCAAGGGTACGATCATAGATCTCAATTCAATATAATTTTGCAACATTTGGCATTATTAGGTTATAAATTGTATGGAGATGAAATCTATCATCGTACCCTTCCAGTTTGAAAAATACTATAGAGGCTGGGCAGTAAGGGATTGCTTTACTTGTAGAACTATATTTAGCGCTTTAAAAAAAAACTGATACCTGACACAAACTTGGACTTCCTTGGGCTAGTGCTACTAAGAATCGTCAGTATTCTCCATCCTTTCTGAGTTGGAAGAACCCAAAAAGGTGAGATTTGTGAAAGTCAGGTTTTCAATATATGTGGCGTTTTCAACCAAACGGGTACCTACTTATTGTTGTCATATTTCCATAAAGCTTCAAAATGAAATCAACCTAATCGACAACCGACAATGTGGTACCTTTTAGTTCAAAACGTCACATATTTTTATAAAACGTCATAAACTAATTTATTAATAATACTGAATATCTGGGAGAAAAAGAAAACATAAGTAAAAACTCAAAAATGCTCGTTTTCCCAGAGATAAGACCTAGCTCGATCGAACCCCTTACAGCAAATTTCATCGAAATCGTTAGAGCCGTTTCCGATATCACTGAAATATATTTCGGTTATATCGGAATCGGACAAGAATTCGAAGACTAAAAGGTATAAGAAACATAACACAAAAAGGACAAAAAAAGTACCCCTGACGTACCAGTCTCGAACCCGAATCCTCTTGCACGTATTTCCACGAACATACCGCAACGCCATTGCAGCATACTTACACTGCATGAAATTGTCTACTACAAGCATCACGGAAACACTGTTTGCATGTGTGAGTAATAGTAGGAAATAGCATGACAGAAACACTCTGTCGACTTTAAAAGTGTTTTTTGCACTAATGAAGTATTCAATGTTTATTATAATAGTTCAATATTTATGTAAAGAGTGCGCTAAACATACTTTTAAGTATACAGATACGAACACTATTCCACAAAAAAATAAAACCTGAAAATTTGCGAAAGTGACGCCATCTAGCGGGGTTTAAGCTTTGGGTAACCTAGTCGAACCACCTTAATTGCAATTAACGTTCGGCCAACACTGATTCATACTATAGTCAACTAGTAAAGTAAGATAATCGTGCCGGTCGACCGGTAACATATAAAAGATGTTTAAGCTATGTCTTAATCGTCTGTAATAAATACTATGTATTATTTAGCTACATCTATTATATGATCTGTGGCTACATTCTTCGTGGACAATTAACTGGAAGAGATCCCTCTTAGGGATAAGTTCGCCTTTGTACTACTTTTATCTGATGTAACCTTGATTCCTTATTCGTACAATAAAGTGTTTACTTACTTACAATTTAAACTATCGTATTGCCAACATTTAAATATTTGTTATAGTGCCAAGTCTCCAACCACAACCATTGCCGCAACAAACGCCCGTAGTGCAGCCGCCAAAACCTGTAGAAGTCCAAGCGCCTCCAGCCCCCGTGCAGGTTCGTTATGTTTCCTGTGTTTTGTGGTTATAAGGGCCTTCCACAAAAGGGCAATTTTATCAGGAACGTGACGCGTATGACAGCTACCTTAATAACATGCAGAAATCTGTATAATGTAAAGTTAAGCTTTACAAATCTTTAATCTCTTTAAGAGTCCCCGGCAAGCTCGGCCGAATTGCACCTTCCTATACAAACGTAGTTCCGCTCTCATTTTAAAACTAGGTGTTGGATTGTAATGAAACTTTGCACATACAATGACATGAGGTAATTTGATAATTTTTATCTATTGACCATGTTTAATCTTAATATTCCAGGTCAAACCAAAACCAGCGCCAATCCCCCAAAAAGATCCCACTCCAGAAATAAACGCAGCCCTAAAGGCCGAGCAGGAGCTAGCCAATAAACAGAAAGCAGACCTGGAATTTAAAAGCATGCTCATCAGGGAGGTTAACGAGTTTCAGACCGAGCTGTACGAATTCGTTACGAAGACGAGGCAGGCGCAGATGCAGGTCAGTTTTCACGGTGTTTCTCTATGTTTTCCAAGGTTTTTAAAGGTCCAGCGAGTCGCATGTGACACCCCTGGAGTAGAGAACAATAAACAAACGAGCGGAAGATAGACTACAGAGTTATCTTGGACCGGGTTAAAAAAATCCCATTAAAGAAACTATTTTTTTTACAGTTTTACCGTGACCTCCACGCGATAGACACGAATGCAGACCTCCAAAACTTAGACGCCGCAACGCTGAAGAAAGAGTGCTCCGTTGAGGATCTGCGCAGCGCCATTATCGCGCTGAAGTTAGACCTAGTCCGCTCATGCGCTGTAGTCGCTGAGGCTAGGACACAATCCGAGTAAGTCCATTTTAGTACGGCTAGCCTCCACACAAGCGAAATATAGGAAAAACTTAACGTCGTATAAGGCTGTCGAGGAGAAGGAGAGGACCGACACACATGGAAATCGCTCCACCGACAAGAGAGTCTAACTTTTTAATATATGATGAAGAATGAGCATCCGTTCGGTGGCGTGACTATCCCGACTCGACCGAGGTCCATGGAAATGGTAACTGTACCGAGGTACCAATACCTATGTCTCGGTGCGAAAATAACAGTGTACCTAATTGTATAATGCTATAATATTATGCTCGAAACGATTATTATTACCTATTGCTGCGCCCATCAGGGTTTCATGTGTCATTTGTGTACCTACCTATACTCTTAAGTACTTGTAAAACCTGTAATGTACATGTGATATGCGATAAATACAATACAATACAAATTACTTTGTTAAAAAGTCACTAATTCTAAAAATAAATGTCTTTCTTCTTCTTCTTCTTAAATCTAAAAATCTATTGGAGATCGAACTTTCGCGCCTTCATTTTCGTCGTTATTTACTGAAACAATTAGTTTACCAGACCTTGTTTGCCTTACAGCGCAAAAGACCTGGATCAATGGACCCAAGCGGACCCGCTGACCACAAAACGGGTGGCGTCTGTCAAAAAACTCGCCTACTACGTGCAAAACCAGCTCGAACAGGCGCACAGCTCGCTCAACTACAAGTGGAATCAGCTCGCTGAGCAAGAATCAAAGTCTAACAAGTATGTACAGTCGCCATCAGATATATCTGAGCGGCCAAGGTGTTCGCAATATCTGAACACGCACTCTAACGCCCAGACAATAGAGGCGTGTTCAGATATTTGTGAGCGCCTTAGCCGCTCCGATATATCTGATGGCGACTGTACATACATATACGAGTTGTCCACTTTCTGTTAAGTCAGGGAAAGTCGGGAAATTTCTACTGAGGTCAGGGAAAAATGAGAAAAAGTTTAAGGCGTAGGTAAAAAAACCAGAAACAGCCATCTATGAAATTGTATAAAGGAAAAATGGTATGACGAATATCAGTTTCTCATGCAGATAATTATGTTAAATATGTTATTTTATAATTTTTAAAGTCAGGGGGTACCTAAGTAAGGGTCAAGTCTCCCGAGGACCTACATCATCAAATTCAATGGAACTTCAATTCATCGATTAAGGGTCGGTTGCACCAAACCGTCTGTCACCGTTTCAGCGTTCGCAAAATTTTATTCTATGGAAAGTTTCATAATTTTCTGCTGCTTGACGTTGATCAGTCTGTTAATTGTGGCTGGTGCAACTGGCCCTTACTCTTTAATACATTTGACGATTGGTTCTTATCCGAACGCTGCGTCCTAACAGCTTGGCCTTCGGGGTCATTTTAACAGATATTAACTTTTTAATCATTCCAGACTAGGCCCCCGCATGATCCGACCAATCATGGACGACGTGTACCAACCACTAGTGAAGCAACAGGAAATACTTGGTCGGCAAGAAGCTATGCTCAAGATGCTCAGAAACACGCTCAACGAATGCGACGGCCCGGTGTACAAGTCTACACCTATATTGAGAAGCACGCCTTTTAAAAAGTAAGTTTAGTAATTTAGATAGTGTACCAACCACTTGTGAAGCAACAGGAAATACTCAGTCAGCAAGAAGCTGTGCTCAAAATGCTCAGAAACACGCTCAACGCATGCGACGGCCCGGTTCATAAATCTACCCCTATATTGAGAACAACACCCTTTAAAAAGTAAGTTTAGTAATTTAGATACTAACTACATTGTACCAACCACTAGTGAAGCAACAGGAAATACTCAGTCGGCAAGAAGCTGAGCTCAAGATGCTCAGAAACACGCTCAATGAATGCGACGGACCGGTGTACACCTATATTGAGAAGCACACCTTTTAAAAAGTAAATTAAGTAATTTAGATACTAACTACATTATACTAACCACTAGTGAAGCAACAGGAAATACTCAGTCGGCAAGAAGCAGTGCTCAAGATGCTCAAGAACACGACGGCCCGGTGTACAAATCTAGTTTTTACATGTATTTAATTTTCTGTGTATTTTTAGTTGTATGATGTACATTAAATAATATTAACTTATTAACTGCTACATTTGACCAAAAAATATTTTCTCATTCCATTTCCAGAGACCCCCTCTCCAAACTGACCAAAAACATTCTAAACATGAGTCTGGAACCCCAGAAATCCGAGACCAAAAATCTACTAACCCCTCAAAAGCTAGACGCATTGCGCGACATGTTGTCCAACCACAAGACAGTCAAGATTAAACCAGTGAATGTGGAGATGAGGCATCATTTGACCACTATGAGGATGAGCTATGAGAAGAGTTTGAGGGAAGAAAAGGCCAGGGAACGAGCGATAAAAGCTGAACCAGGTATGTAATATTCAAAATTAAAATGTAAATATTCAAATTTATATTATTTATCTACGACCCGAAAATGTAAATAAATAAAGTAAGTGAATGAATGAATGGATGAGTGAAAGCAAAGATAGATATAACTCCGTAATAGATAGATACAGTCTAAGGAAAAAACGTGCCTCGAAAATCAAGAAAATTTGATTCTCGTTCAGAGGGCGCTACTAGTTTTGGCCTACAGTCGTATAGATGGCGTTGACGGTTTCGTTTGTTATTTAACAATTTTAACGCATATCAGTGAAAGAACATGGGTCAAAATCATAAAAATAATTAATGCAAATAAAAAAAATCATTTATCTATATTTAAATACATTCTATCGTATTTTTACAAATCTTCATTTTTAGTTTTAACGTGTGTCGACAGATGGCAGTGAATTTACTGGGGTTACAAAATTTACTATGACAGTACCGCTCTAGTATAAGTTACTCTATGGTGAAAGTAAGTGAATGATGAGATGACGGGTGACAGAGAGGTATGGATGAAAAAGACATGCTGCGCCGACCCCAAGTGAATGGGACAAGGGCAAGCGAATGATGACGGTACGATATATGAGTCGCTTAACTTCGAACTCGGGTAAATCCATCTGTCAGATTACGCGATATTGGTATTTGAGAAAAGGTAATAAGGTAGATATTTGCTTAGAGGGTCGAATGGATTTGTTAGAACATATATGTGTCGTTTTCAATCAAAAGGTACCACAATGTTGCTTGCCATAAGGACGCTCTGACAGGTTTTTCGTATAAAGATACAAGCAATTTTCGTCCTTATGGTAAACGACAATGTGGTACCTTTTGATTGAAAACGTCACATATATATACAAATACATAGAAAACATCCATGACTCAGGAACAAATATCCATTCTCATCAAACAAATATATGCCCTTACCAGGATTTGAAACCGTGACCATCGGCTTCAGGTCGTAAAAAGAGTAAATGACAGCAGTTTGATACGATATTCCTGGCACCACTTGCACCATCCCACTAACCCGGGGTTAACCGGTTAAACATTTAACCCAGTGTCAAATTGAACTGGTAACAATGGTAGCTCCAGGTTTATCCTGTTAACCCCGGGTTAGTGAATGGTGCAAGTGGCCCTTAGATAAAAACTTTGTTATTAGCAAAACGTCGACGATTTGAATAAGTTTGAAAATCATCAACTTTTGATTTCAGTGAAAGTGCAAGTGAAACAAGAAGTGAAGCCTATTAAGCAAGAACCTAAACCAGTGAAAGTACCATCGAAACCGGTGTTTGCACCAATAGCAGTCACGCCTGCTACACCACCTACTAATAAGACTAGGTTCACTGAAGGTAATATTTCAACCAACTTATTCTTAAAACTCAACACGCCTCTCGAAATAAGCGTTGTCTTAAACCCTTAACTACGACGTTCAATTCAATGGTTGATAATTGATATTTATCAGCCGAAGAAAGAAGAAGACAAAGGTAAGTATCGGTCAAAATTCTTTTTGTTGTTTAGTTTTTTGTCCCCAAAAAATGGTGTGCTACTCTGCAGCGGCGCCACTATAATGAGTATCAATGGCTTATATGGTGAAATGATGTACCTAAAAGGTACATCATGTTCCTATAATGTTTATGGCTGTACCTGTGATAGGAAACGAAATAATGGGCTTTGAAAGTGGCGCCGCTGGGGAGCATACTCTCCAGCGGCGCCACATAGTACTCATAAATAGAAATGATATTAGCAATTTTTTTCTTATGTAAATTGATGTACTATTGCTGTTTATTACGTACCTATTGAAAAAAATCATGTTTTTCATTAATTTGTGATTTTATTTACTTTCTTTAGTTCCTAACCTAACTAAACGGTATACGCTGTAAGAGAGGAGAATTTCTATCTCCCTCTCGCTCACCCGCGCGCCTCTCTTACAGCGCATGCCGTTTACTTAGGTTAGGAACTAAAGAAAGTAAATAAAATCACAAATTAATGAAAAACATGATTTTTTTCAATAGGTACGTAATAAACAGCATTAGTACATCAATTTACATAAGAAAAAAATAGCTAATATCATTTCTATCTATGAGTACTATGTGGCGCCGCTGGAGAGTATGCTCCCCAGCGGCGCCACTTACAATGCCCATTATTTCGTTTCCTATCACAGGTACAGCCATAAACATTATAGGTACATGATGTACCTTTTTGGTACATCATTTCACCATATAACCCATTGATATTCATTATGGTGGCGCCGCTGCAGAGTAGCACACAAAAAATGTGACGCAGTGGAGCTTTTTGTATGAGATGAAACTTAGTTTTAATTTTTTCTTGTGTAAAATATAATCTACAGCTAGTAAGACATGCAATAGCACTCGAATTTTATTTTTTTCTTGATAGAAGGCACATATACACCCCGGGCCAAAAGTATGGAAACAAGCTTGTATTTCATTAGATTTTAAGCGATGGATTGTATACTACTCGTTGACAATTTGCTAAAAATAATAATAGAACATTTTAAAAGTAAATTACTCTGGCTGTGATAGTTGCCAATTCAACATTTTGTCATGTAATTAAAGGGTAGGTATAATTATGTAACTTTTTCCTACTTTATTTTTTTAGCTTTTTGACAATATTTTAGGATGTTTTGATACTAAGCGTGTATTTTTAATCTTTTGGGTTTGCCTAATGTAAGTCTTAGTTTACAAATATATACAACAAAGATAGAAACAGGAGATATTAAAGAAAACAACGTTGTTTCCATACTTATGGCCTAGGGTGTACAAGCGCGTGACAGAGTGGTCAGAAACAAGACAACGAAAATAATTTTGACCTATATAATATTTGCCACTAATGTCGCAGTCACAAAGCGCCCATACTAGACACTATCATACGAATCGTAGTATGTTATATTACATATATATGTGTTGTCAATAGGGAATATTACGCGAAACTCTGCGTAGGGGCCGCCACTACCACAATCTGAGGGTCTATCGCGAAACAAGAAAATCGAAATTTCCTTATCTAACATCTCTGTCACTTGCATATTCAAGCGATAAAGAGGCAGCTAGCGAAATTTCGGATTCGCGTTTCCCGGTGGTCCTCTGTAAACAAACCGCCTTGATGCATCAATGTCATATTTTATTATCTCTGAAAACAGTATGTGTAAGTTACTCTATGATTTACTAAAAAGGCTAGTGCTGCACTCTGGTGGCAAAACATTGCAGTAATATCCCCTATTATTTTTTCTTCACATTATTTGTTCATTTTTTGTTTAAATCTTTATTAAAGGGCTTTTTCGAGTGAACGAATATGTCGCCCCATTATTTGTTCATGTCCTCATCAAGGTGTCTCATGAGACTTTTTGACCGCCAAACACGTCAACTGACGCAGTGGCTACAGCCCAATATCAACCTTCGTACATTTCGACAAGGTTCATGATGACATACGAAAATGTATTGTTTCAGAACCAAAAAAAGAACCCCACAGCCCTCAAACACAACCTAACCAAGAAATCAGCTTCACGATATCCAACACACCGACGGCCTCTCGCAACGTCCTTAAACACCTGCTCGAAAACAAACAAGTTACCGTCGAAGTGAA
Organism: Cydia strobilella; assembly: GCF_947568885.1. Classification (NCBI taxonomy): domain Eukaryota; kingdom Metazoa; phylum Arthropoda; class Insecta; order Lepidoptera; family Tortricidae; genus Cydia; species Cydia strobilella. The sequence goes on along the minus strand of NC_086049.1, from coordinate 2,408,400 downwards.
AAAAGATGAAAACACTATGGACAACTTCATGGGGCAGAAGATTTGTTCCCCTTCTAATTTTAACTGTAAGTCATCATCATCATCATGTCAGCCGATAGACGTCCACTGCTGGACATAGGCCTCCCCCAAGGCTCGCCACTCCGACCGATCCTGTGCCGCTCGCAACCACCGAATTCCCGCGACCTTCACCAGGTCGTCGCTCCATCTCGTTGGAGGCCTACCGGCAGTTCGTCTTCCGGTACGCGGACGCCACTCCAGAACCTTCCGGCCCCACCGGCCATCAGTTCTGCGAGCAATGTGCCCCGCCCACTGCCACTTAAGGTTTGCAATTCTGCGAGCTATATCGGTGACCCTAGTTCTACTGCGGATATCATCATTTCTGACTCTATCACGCAGAGAAACCCCGAGCATAGCTCTCTCCATTGCCCTTTGCGTGACCTTGAGCCTTCTTATGAGGCCCATCGTTAGCGCCCACGTCTCAGATCCGTATGTCATCACTGGCAACACACACTGGTCAAAGACTTTTGACTTAAGACACTGCGGCAATTTGGACGAAAAGATACTGTGGAGCTTCCCGAACGCTGCCCAACCGAGTCGGATTCGACGAGTGACCTCTTTCTCGAAGTTGGACCTACCTAACTGGACTGTTTGTCCTAGGTATACATAATCGTCAACAACTTCGAGCGCAGAGCCTCCGATTAATACGGGAGTTGGCACAACATGGACGTTAGACATGATCTTCGTCTTGTCCATGTTCATTTTCAGACCAACTCGTTCAGATACTCTGCTGAGATCAGCGAGCATCGCACTGAGGTCCTCCATGGTCTCAGCCATGACTACGATATCATCGGCAAACCGAAGGTGAGTGATGTACTCGCCATTTACATTGATGCCTCGTCCTTTCCAGTCCAGAACCTTAAAGGCATCCTCCAATGCAGCGGTGAACAGCTTTGGGGAGATTACATCTCCTTGTCTGACTCCCCGCTGCAATGGAATAGGCTTCGAGCTCTGGCCCTGTAGTCGGACGGACATGGTGGCGTTTTCGTACAGACACTTCAGCACTTCGATATACCGGTAGTCAATTTGGCACCTTTGGAGAGACTGCAGCACAGCCCAAGTCTCGATCGAATCGAAGGCTTTCTCGTAGTCCACAAATGCAAGGCAAAGGGGGAGGTTATATTCCTCAGTCTTCTGTATAACCTGCCGCAACGCATGTATGTGGTCTACGGTACTATAGCCTTTACGGAAACCTGCTTGTTCGGGAGGCTGGAAGTCGTCAAACCTGCGTGCGAGACGGTTCGTGATGACTCTCGAAAACAGCTTGTAGACATGGCTCAGAAGTGAGATGGGTCTATAATTCTTCAGCAAGGTGTTATCACCTTTTTTGAAGAAGAGCACCACCACACTTCTGTTCCACGCTTGCGGCGTTTTTCCTTCGCGCATGACGGAACTAAACAGCGTCTGAAGGGCCTTAAGGACTGGTTTACCACCCGCCTTCAGGAGTTCGGCCGTAATTCCGTCATCACCTGGGGCTTTGCCATTCTTAAGTTGTTTGAGAGCCATACTAATCTCGTACAGGCTGACGTCCGGGATATCTTCGGTATAGTGTCGAGTTAGTCTAGCTCTAGGGTCTCTAGCTAGATCCACGACGGGTGCTCGGGTTGTTGTGTATAACTGTCCATAGAACTTCTCGACTTCTCCCAAGAGCTCAGGTTTGGATGAGATGATCCTGCCGTCGTCGGTCTTCAGTTTTGTCAGTTGGCTTTGGCCAATAGACAGATCTCTGGCAAACACCTTCGAGCCTCTGTTGCGCTTGATAGCCTCTTCAATACTGTTAGTATTGAATCGGCGTATATCTCGCTTCAGAGACTTCGAGATCCGTCTGTTGAGCTGCCTATAACGACTAAACGAATTTTAACTGTAAGTATATATAAATAAATAATTATAGGACATTCTTACACAGATTGACTAAGTCCCACGGTAAGCCCAAGGAGGCTTGTGTTATGGGTACTCAGACAACGATATATATAATATATATATATACAAAACACCCATGACTCAGGAACAAATATCTGTACTCATCACACAAATAAATGCCCTTACCGGGAGTCGAACCCAGGACCATCGGCTTCACAGGCAGTGTGGCAGTGGCAGACCGGTCGTCATATAAGTTTGACTGTATCGAATACGCCGACGGCTCGACACTTCCCCAACTTCTCCAAGGTCCCATCATAATACTCGTATCCTACCTACCTGGTGACAATGGACCAACTGTAAAATTACCCTTTCAAACAAAAAAAAACTCTTTTTAGTTATTTCTACGCTGAATCACGAGCTCTTTCAATCCTAAGTTTTTATTTTATTTGGAAACCACAACGCAAGCTTCGTCTGGTGGCTACAAATGCAAATCAGCAACATGCTTCGTCCCAAAAATACCAATGATGATATCCGCAACAGGCCTCGTCATTTTTTTTTTGTTTAAATAATAAGCTTAGTTAAATAATAGGAGAAAAGAAATGTCTTATAAAAATATTTCCATTCCGTTACATTTTTTCATGGATTTTGTATGACGGCAACGGAATGGTAGGAAAGAAAAATGTGTCACAGACGTTTTGGGACACTTTAGCTCGTGATACTGAGTAGAAATCATATAAAAAAGTTTTTTTGTTTCCCAGATATTCAGAAAAAAGTGTAATGTGCAATAAAATAATATTAGCCCTTACACACATGCAAAATTAACATATTTCCATTTTTAGTCTCATCAGTGATAGTCGCAACTCCAACAGCGTCATCCTTCACAACGAAACCTATATCGGCACTTAATAACATGTTAAACCAATTCACACCACAGACTGAAAATAAAACTATTGAAAATACTGAACCGATCAAAGAAAAGCAGATGTCCAATCTTTTTACTATGACAACGAAATCAAATGTGCCAGATGTTATAGGCAGTTCTAATATGATTACAATCAAAAGAGTTGAACCTAAAGCTGAACCGAAAGATAAATCGAAAGAGAATGTACCAGTGAAGACGGAAAATGTGATTTTAACGATTCCTAAAGTGAATAAAGATGATAAAAAGGAAAATGAGCCGAAACCATTTAGTATCCAAAATACAAATAAACCTCTATTTGGATCTGTTGCACAACCAGTTGCAATTACTAGTAAAGCAGGTATGTATTTTTGAGTTAATTTTGATACATGCAAATAATAAAGGACAAAAAAAAAAACTACCGATTAGACCCCCTTGTAAGTTCAGAAAAAAAATTGTGGTTGGAGAAATAATCGATGTTGTGTTCTTAGTGAAACCTGCTATCCTAAGTATCTTGATTATTTAAAAAAATATGAATGTATGCCCTAACAAAATAATGGTCAATAAACCAGAACTTGTTACATATTATAACCAGATTTGACTGACAAATGTTCTGATAATTAATTAATTGGATACAAGTGGCCAAGGATCGAGATACATGGAGGGCTTTGGAGGAGGCCTTCACCTGTGAACACGGGGCTCTTGAATATTTTATTTACAAAATTTAATCAAATTATACGAAAAAATGTAAAGCTTCAAGAAATAAAAGGCTTTGTATTTTATTTTTAGGGTTCCGTACCCAAAGGGTAAAAACGGGACCCTATTACTAAGACTCCGCTGTCCGTCTGTCCGTCAGTCTGTCCGTCTGTCTGTCTATCTGTCACTAGGCTGTATCTCATGAACCGTGATTGCTAGACAGTTGAAATTTTCACAGATGATGTATTTCTGTTGCCGCTATAACAACAAAAACTAAAAACAGAATAATATAAATATTTAAATGGGGCTCCCATACAACAAACGTGATTTTTTTGCTGTTTTTTCCGTAATGGTACGGAACCCTTCGTGCGCGAGTCCGACTCGCACTTAGCCGGTTTTATTAGTAATTAATTAATTATGAATGTATGTATCTTGTAAATGGGGTTCAAATCGGTAGATTTTAAGGTCTTATATCATTAGCCGTCGCTTGATCCCTACTGAACGTGACAACCTGTATATTCTATCTTCTAGCTGCCCAGAGACCCATAAAAAGATCTCCCATTCCACTGTATTTTGAATCTTCATTTTGACAAATCAAATTTGCATTTGTCTTGACAAGTTTTAATTTCTGGGCAGCTAGATAATAAGACTATAAATAAAATTGTTTCTAAAGTTTTGCTATTTTTAGGTGACTTACAAAAATCAGACGAAGCTAAACCAAAACTAGAAACAGAAGCGCCTAAGGAATCTCAAAAAACTACAGCAGCGCCTGTGTCTTCGGCATCTATATTTGCTGCAGCCAATGCTACTATTACAAGTAAACTTATTTCCACTACTTTATCATTTTATCAATAATAAAAGACACATTAAGCGAGTAGAAATTTTACATATAAAACTTCTATTCGTTATATTTTCTTTATACAACAATTTTAAAATACTAACATTTAAAACTTTCGCGGTTTAAACACATATTAAATCACTTTTAGAAACGGGTCTATCGCGAATTTATTTTGTCAAAACAGAGATTTGTGTGACTCACAAATCACACAAATCTCTGTTTTGACATTTTGCTGGGACTTCAGTTAGCCGCGACCACGACCAGTGAAACCTGTGTCGAAACGTCGGTAAATAAAGGTAACAAAATAAATTCGCGATAGACCCGTTTCTAAATGTGATTTAATATGTGTTTAAAATACTTGTACCAGACATTGATACATGTAACGTAGTTCACGCCATGTGTCATGTAATTTAAGCAAGCTATTTTAAAATGAAAGTGAAGGAAGCGAAAGAGGTATATCAGGATCGTAGTGGAAATCCGTGGTATCTGCCTACACCTCCGGGAAATAGGCGTGATTATATGTATGTATGTGTATTTTAAAATATAATGAGAGCGTAACTTCTGTAGGCACGAATATAATCATTAGGACTGAGCCTGGCTTGAACACATTTTCTCCCCTGTTTTTGTGTAGATTATCACCTACCATCATTCTTTGTTTCAGTACCTAAACCAAAGTCATTGTTTGGATCTCCCGCAACAACATCAGCACCTACACCATTTCAATCAATATCTACTTCTAAACCTGATTCTTCAAGTATATTTGCAGCAGCAAATACTTCTACTCCGAAAACCCAGTCAACTTCAATATTTGCTGCAAATTCAACACCTTCCAGTGCCTTCGGCGCAAAGCCTTCTATATTTGTTGCAAGTACTATTTCAGAAAGTGCAGCGAAGTCAACTGAAAGCGCTTCAGTGGCATCAACGGCATCCTCTACTGTTGGAACAGCGAAATCAGTATTCGGTTCCGCGTTTACTGCCACTACTGCCTCTGTTACTCCATCCACCAAAATATCTGAAACCACCACGCCTAGTACCCCAAGTACACCTACAACTCAAAGCGTTTCGACTGCTAGCACCCCATCAGTTACAACTACATCGTCAATATTCGGTTCAGTAACATCAACCACACAACCCTCAGTATTCGGCGGTTTACCATCACCAACCTCTGTATTCGGTTCTTCCACTCCATCTTCTGTTTTCGGTAGTGGCGCTGCAAAGTCTGCTTTCGGAACAACATCCCCAGTTAGCACTACGACAACGAGTTCCACTACTAAAACATCTACACCAAGCAGTACTACTACTACATCATCAGTATTTGAAAGTACAACACCTACGTCTGTATTTGGAACTCAAGCGTCTGTGTTTGGAAGCACAGCAACAACAACAACATCTGGAGCAACAACAGCAGCATTTGGAACTGCTACAACTGAAGCAACAGATAGTGTAACAACGACATCATCTGTATTTGGAACTGCAACAACTAAAGCAACAGATACTGTAACAACGGCAGGATCTGTATTTGGAAGTACTGCCACAACTCCTGCTTCAGTATTTGGAGGTACTGCCTCAACTCCAGCCTCTGTATTTGGAAGTACTACCACAACTTCTTCAGTATTTGGAAGTACTACCACTACTCCAGCCTCAGCATTTGGAAATACAACTTCATCTGTATTTGGCACGACAACCACGCCATCCATATTTGCAACCGCAGCTAAATCTGCATTTGGCAGTCCTACTACCACCACGCAAAGTTCAGTTTTTGCTCCCACGTCAACTCCATCCGTATTCTCTGGAGCAAATCAGAATCAGTCTGTTTTCGGAACACCGTCTACTCAAGCTTCAGTATTTGGTTCGCCAACGACACAAGCGTCCGTATTCGGAAGCCCTGCGACTTTTGGAAGCACGTCAACCACTCAATCTGTATTCGGAACACCAACTACCCAATCTTCTGTCTTTGGTAGTCCACAGACCACACAATCTTCCGTATTCGGCAGTCCTGCTTTTAGTTCACAACCTAACCAGTCAGTATTCGGAAGTCCGACATCACCATCAGTTTTCGGTGCTCAAAGCCAAGCATCTGTATTTGGTACTCCAACGCAATCCACTCAAGCTTCAGTCTTCGGAACCCCTACTCAGACCACTCAAGCATCAGTCTTCGGAACTCCTACTCAAACCACTCAAGCATCAGTCTTCGGAACTCCTACTCAGACCACTCAAGCATCAGTCTTCGGAACTCCTACTCAGACCACTGAAGCGTCTGTCTTTGGTACACCAACTACACAATCCTTTGGTGGTCAGAGCGTGTTTGGAAGCCCGGCCACTACGACGCAAAGCTCTATGTTCGGCGGAGAGTCTCTGTTCGCTTCGGTTAATATTTCGACGACCGACGCTTCGAGCGGCGGCAGCATTTTTGGAGGGTAAGATTTTTTTATTGCTTATATCAGTTTCTATACTCTAGATAATAAATTGATATGTCAAATTTCTATAATTGTCCAGAACTTACGCAAAAATTGTTGTTGTATGAGAAGTCTAGCAAATAATGTATGAAAATTGAGTGACAATATCTAAAAAAATACTACTGATTATTTCGGTAGACTAACTTTTTTGTCACTAACTCTTTCTCTTATACTACGTATCTAAACTAATATGAACAAATTAAAGTTCATTAACTTGAAACCATTTTTTCCGGGACTACATGAATGTGAAACATAAAACTCAAATAAAATGCAAAAAATTTGATACTCTTGAAGATCATTTGGTCAATTTCATCATGGTCCTTCCCTGATTTTTGCCACGGTTCTGCGCCTGGGGTCCGCTTGACTGATTTTGGTCAAAGATCACAATTTAGACTCCTTAACTTTGCATAAATAGGTCTATCCGTATATGACCCATTTATTATATTTCTAGATCGACCGGCTCTCCAGGGTTCGGTAGCAGCAACACCAACGTTTTCGGCGGCAAAACCACTTTCGGTCAACCCAACCCTGCTGCCGAAGCCATTTTCGGAGGCGGTGGGGGTGGAGGGGGATTCGGACAAACGCAACCCGCCAATAGCTTCTGGGGGAGCAATAATAACAGCAGCGGTGGATTTGGGTCTAGTGGTTTTGGTAAGCATATACGTGTAAACCGGACTGGACTTACTTTGATTTGCGGGAAATCCATTAATTATCGTTTTTTAAACTATAGGGGTTTTTAGGGTTTTCTGAACCCTTGCATCATGTATTTATATTGGAGATGGGCCGAATATTCGGTATTCGGCATATTCGGCATAACTTTCAATGTTCATATTCGGCCGAAGATTCGTATTCGGCAAAGGCCATATTCGGCCCATCTCTAATTTATATTAAGGTTGCGAACAACATCGTAAAATTCATAAGCTGGCGTTCAAAGACAATTTTTCCGCCTCGTAAAAGTCAGCTGCTGCTCCGTTTGTACGTTGAGGAAAGATAACCACCAAACACTTTTTTTTTAAATGGAATAACTAACTGATTCAGGTCAACAAGCCACAACGCAATCATCATCCGTGTTCGGGACGGGCAGCTTCAGCGCCCCCTCGCCAGCGGGGCAAGCATTCGGCTCACCCACTTCTTCTACAGGTAAATCTTTTTTAAGGTCATTTTTTGTTGATATGACCGTCATAGGGCAATAACTCTCGTATTTGTATACGTACTTCGCTCAGACACAGTCAGAGAGGAAGACCTTTGCTCCTTCTGCTCTACCGACCTTCTGTAGTGTAAAGGGACCGAATATCAGTCCACCGGGCAATATCAGCCTGTCAGTTGTTCGGAACTGTACAATTTAGCGTTTTTCGACTTAAAATACGTGTGACCCGTTATCATAGAGTAACTGATACTAGAGCGTTACTGTCATAGTAAATTTTGTAACCCCAGTAAATTCACTGCCATCTGTCGACACACTTTAAAACTAAAAATGAAGTTTTATAAAAATATAGATAAATGATTTTTTTTATTTGCATTAATTATTTTTATGATTTTGACCCATGTTCTTTCACTGATATGCGTTAAAATTGTGAAATAACAAACGAAACCGTCAACGCCATCTATACGACTGTAGGCCAAAACTAGTAGCGCCCTCTGAACGAGAATCAAATTTTCTTGATTTTCGAGGCACGTTTTTTCCTTAGACTGTATCCATCTATTACGGAGTTATATCTATCTTTGCCCGTTATTAATATATTTAATATGTCTGTTTCTCACGGAAGTTTTGTTATTAAAATTATTGTTCTAACTGACAGGATGACCCTAAAACCTAAATGGTCGCGTACTGTGCGGTTTAAGAGGAATTTCCTCCCGCGGACGCTACGGCTGTGGAATGAGCTCCCTGCCGAGGTTTTACTGAGGGGCTACAGTATGGGGTTCTTCAAAAAAGGTTTCGAAAGGGTCGGCAACGCGCATGTAATATCTCTGGTGTTGCAGGCGTCCATAGGCTACGGTGACTGCTTACCATCAGGCGGGCCGTAAGCTTGTTTGCCACCGACGTGGTATAAAAAAATCCCACAGTTGGAATTGTCCCCCTGCACCTTACAAGATTTACATATTTTTTTCATATTTATTGCAGGAGGTTTCGGCAGTGGTTTCGGTTCTAAAGCTGTTTTCGGCCAATCATCTGGGTGAGTGTCTTGCATAAGTAATGATAATGTCAAGTGATCACGCTCATTTATTATAAAGCGGGTCGAGGGCAAAATTATAATAAAGATTTTATAAAAAAACAGAATTGATTATAAGAAAAATATTTATAGAGTCCGACCAAGCTAACTCTGCTGATTTGGATCACTGCAAATTTTAAAGTTCATAATGTCATAGAAGTTTGACGTTCAAAATAACACTTGCACAATCTGGAGTTAAGACAGGTCTTAAAAAAAAAAACGTTAAGTTAAAAAACTATAGTCACTTTATACTTAAATTTATTTCAGCATATTACACAATCTAGTCGGTGGCGGATTTGCCCTAAGCAAAGAGGATATGATAAGATAGAGCGGTACTGTCATAGTAAATTTTGTAACCCCAGTAAATTCACTGCCATCTATCGACACACTTTAAAACTAAAAAAGAAGATTTATAAAAATACGATAAAATGTATTTAAATATGGATAAATGTTTTTTATTTTTATTTGCATTAATTATTTTTATGATTTTGACCCATGTTCTTTCACTGATATGCGTAAAAATTGTTAAATAACAAACGAAACCGTCAACGCCATCTATACGACAGTAGGCCAAAGCTAGTAGCGCCCTCTGATCGAGAATCAAATTTTCTTGATTTTCGAGGCACGTTTTTTCCTTAGACTGTATCCATCTATTACGGAGTTATATCTATCTTTGGTCTGTGCTATGAAATTAGCTGCAGAGATATTGGTCTGACTACTATACCGGCACTTCTTAATCTTTAAATTTAAAATTCATTCATTAGACACATGACACATTTGCCGTGTGTTAAAAAAAAGGCAAAAAGACTGACATAAGTAATGACTTTTGAATTATAAACACTACATTCTTTACATTCGAGGAGATCACGATCACGATCTGCAATGGGGTTGGCCGGTCGAAGTGTTTAGCAGATGGCGCCAGCATAGCTTGCCCTGTCAACCACTGGAATTGTGTCAAATTTTTGTTTTTTTAATGCCCTGGATGCCAGCCTTTTAAACCAAATCTCATAGAAAAAGGGGCAAGCTATGACGGCGCCATCTCTGCAAACCTTTGACAGTTGCCAACCCCATTCCATCCACATTTTGCTCCAAATTAAGTGCTCCATTGTACACGAACTTAAAATACCCGCCGTTTTCAGTTTCGGCTCCCCAACCAGCTCCGGGTTCGGCGCGCCGGCGGCATTCGGCGCCCTCAACAAGAGCCCGGGCGGTTTTGGAGCATCGGCGGCCTTTGGAGGCGCGCCGGCTTTCGGAGGATCAGCGTTCGGTGGGAGCTCGCCGGGTGGCAGCGTGTTTGGGAACTCAGCACCCGCTACAGGTACCTAAACTAACATACTTACAATCATCATTTTAGCCTCCTGTCGCCCACTGCTGAGCATAGTCTCTGCGTGATGTACGCCACTTATGCCGGTCCCGAGCCAATCGCACTCAGAAGTAGGTAGAGCCCTGCGATCTTCCGGTAATTGCAATAATATATACTTAATAAAAATGACACGGATTCGGTGCGCCGGCGGCATTGGCGCCCTCAACAAGAGCCCGAGTGGTTTTGGAGCATCGGCGGTCTTTGAAGGCGCGCCGGCTTTCGGAGGATCAGCGTTCGGTGGGAGTTCGTCGGGTGGCAGCGTGTTTGGGAACGCAGCACTCGCTACAGGTACCTAAACTAACATACAATCATCATTTTAGCCTCCTGTTGCCCACTGCGGAACATAGGTACGCCACTTATGCCAGTTCCGAGCCAATCTCACTCAGAAGTAGGTAGAACCCCGCGATCTTCCGGTAATTGCAATATATACTTAATAAAAATGTCACGGATTCGGCGCGCCGGCGGCATTCGGCGCCCTCAACAAGAGCCCGGGCGGTTTTGGAGCTTCGGCGGCCTTTGGAGGCGCGCCGGCTTTCGGAGGATCAGCGTTCGGTAGGAGCTCGCCTGGTGGCAGCGTGTTTGGAAATGCAGCACCCGCTACAGGTACCTAAACTAACATACTTACAATCATCATTTTAGCCTCCTGTCGCCCACTGCTGAGCAGTCTCTGCGTGTACGCCACTTATGCCGGTCCCGAGCCAATCGCACTCAGAAGTAGGTAGAGCCTTCAGGTAATTGCAATAATATATACTTAATAAAAATGACACGGATTCGGTGCGCCGGCGGCATTCGGCGCCCTCAACAAGAGCCCGGGCGGTTTTGGAGCATCGGCGGCCTTTGGAGGCGCGCCGGCTTTCGGAGGATCAGCGTTCGGTGGGAGCTCGCCGGGTGGCAGCGTGTTTGGGAACTCAGCACCCGCTACAGGTACCTAAACTAACATACTTACAATCATCATTTTAGCCTCCTGTCGCCCACTGCTGAGCATAGTCTCTGCGTGATGTACGCCACTTATGCCGGTCCCGAGCCAATCGCACTCAGAAGTAGGTAGAGCCCTGCGATCTTCCGGTAATTGCAATAATATATACTTAATAAAAATGACACGGATTCGGTGCGCCGGCGGCATTGGCGCCCTCAACAAGAGCCCGAGTGGTTTTGGAGCATCGGCGGTCTTTGAAGGCGCGCCGGCTTTCGGAGGATCAGCGTTCGGTGGGAGTTCGTCGGGTGGCAGCGTGTTTGGGAACGCAGCACTCGCTACAGGTACCTAAACTAACATACAATCATCATTTTAGCCTCCTGTTGCCCACTGCGGAACATAGGTACGCCACTTATGCCAGTTCCGAGCCAATCTCACTCAGAAGTAGGTAGAACCCCGCGATCTTCCGGTAATTGCAATATATACTTAATAAAAATGTCACGGATTCGGCGCGCCGGCGGCATTCGGCGCCCTCAACAAGAGCCCGGGCGGTTTTGGAGCTTCGGCGGCCTTTGGAGGCGCGCCGGCTTTCGGAGGATCAGCGTTCGGTAGGAGCTCGCCTGGTGGCAGCGTGTTTGGAAATGCAGCACCCGCTACAGGTACCTAAACTAACATACTTACAATCATCATTTTAGCCTCCTGTCGCCCACTGCTGAGCAGTCTCTGCGTGTACGCCACTTATGCCGGTCCCGAGCCAATCGCACTCAGAAGTAGGTAGAGCCTTCAGGTAATTGCAATAATATATACTTAATAAAAATGACACGGATTCGGTGCGCCGGCGGCATTCGGCGCCCTCAACAAGAGCCCGGGCGGTTTTGGAGCATCGGCGGCCTTTGGAGGCGCGCCGGCTTTCGGAGGATCAGCGTTCGGTGGGAGCTCGCCGGGTGGCAGCGTGTTTGGGAACTCAGCACCCGCTACAGGTACCTAAACTAACATACTTACAATCATCATTTTAGCCTCCTGTCGCCCACTGCTGAGCATAGTCTCTGCGTGATGTACGCCACTTATGCCGGTCCCGAGCCAATCGCACTCAGAAGTAGGTAGAGCCCTGCGATCTTCCGGTAATTGCAATAATATATACTTAATAAAAATGACACGGATTCGGTGCGCCGGCGGCATTGGCGCCCTCAACAAGAGCCCGAGTGGTTTTGGAGCATCGGCGGTCTTTGAAGGCGCGCCGGCTTTCGGAGGATCAGCGTTCGGTGGGAGTTCGTCGGGTGGCAGCGTGTTTGGGAACGCAGCACTCGCTACAGGTACCTAAACTAACATACAATCATCATTTTAGCCTCCTGTTGCCCACTGCGGAACATAGGTACGCCACTTATGCCAGTTCCGAGCCAATCTCACTCAGAAGTAGGTAGAACCCCGCGATCTTCCGGTAATTGCAATATATACTTAATAAAAATGTCACGGATTCGGCGCGCCGGCGGCATTCGGCGCCCTCAACAAGAGCCCGGGCGGTTTTGGAGCTTCGGCGGCCTTTGGAGGCGCGCCGGCTTTCGGAGGATCAGCGTTCGGTAGGAGCTCGCCTGGTGGCAGCGTGTTTGGAAATGCAGCACCCGCTACAGGTACCTAAACTAACATACTTACAATCATCATTTTAGCCTCCTGTCGCCCACTGCTGAGCAGTCTCTGCGTGTACGCCACTTATGCCGGTCCCGAGCCAATCGCACTCAGAAGTAGGTAGAGCCTTCAGGTAATTGCAATAATATATACTTAATAAAAATGACACGGATTCGGTGCGCCGGCGGCATTCGGCGCCCTCAACAAGAGCCCGGGTGGTTTTGGAGCATCGGCGGCCTTTGGAGGCGCGCCGTCGTTTGGAGGATCGGCGTTCGGTGGGAGCGTGTTTGGAAACGCAGCACCCGCTACAGGTACCTACACCACAGGGCGGCCACGCTATACATCAAAAATCACTTGCGTTTCTATCTGTGAACGACACGTCTGTACACGCGTCATGCGTCATAGTGTAAGTTGCTTAAAAATAGTACTGAGCGGCCGGCAAACGGCCGTCAATCTGCTGTCGCGGGGCGAGGTAATTCGAGTCGGGGCGGGGCGGTGTGTGGCCGTTCTGTATGATAATACTATTACTTATTCTGTGCCTAAACTAACATACAATCATCATTTTAGCCTCCTGTTTTTTTGTAACCCGTCCACAGAATAAGATCATACAGAACGGCCACGCCCCGACTCGAATCGAACTCGAATTACCTCGCCCCGCGACAGCAGATTGACGGCCGTTTGCCGACAGCTCAGTACTATTTTTAAGCAATTTACTCACACTGACGCATGACGCGTGTACAGACGTGCCGTGCACACATAGAAACGCAAGTGATTGATGTATAGCGTGTCCGCCCTGTGCCCGTACGAAGCCGGGGCGGGTCACTAGTTTTATTATCAAATATTAGTAATTATTGCTAATCGTTAATTTTGTCCCAGGATTCGGCTCTCCAACCCAATCCAACGCCACGTTCGAGAGCCTAGCCACGCAGAACACGCTGACGTTCGGGAACTTGGCACAACAAACCGCGCCCGCGCAGCCCGCGCCCAGCTTCAACACGTAAGTATACCGAGCGAGTACAAAACGCGAATTCGTCAAATCAGTTTTTGAAAAATTTTCAAAATGGGAGAGCCATGATATAAAAATGAATATTATACTAACAATTATATTTTAGATCACCATCATTCACGGGTTGGCGCGGCTGATGACAATTGCACAGAGGTCGAACTGTGCGCTTAAAACAACTCTTGTAACATCTCAGACAAATGTGGACGTAATTCTTATTTATATCTATGGTTAAAATTGCGTACACAACGAGCTAACATACCTTTTTTTGTATTACGCGTAGGTACTAGTAGCCACTTAAAGAATTCTTTCGCTCGGTGTGGACGCACTATAATGTAAAACTAAAAACGTAACTATTGTAATCAAGACGTGATGTTGAACAATGAAATTGTAAACTTATTTATAAATATCCCTAAATGTAATTGTGTATGTAGAATTATTTTTAATAAATAAATTGGCTAATTGAACGTTTATTATTACCCGATACTATTTTCATTAGAACCCAACCTTCAATTATTGTCTTATTTTTACACGACTGCCAAAAAAGCCTGTTTTTTTTTTATTGAAAATTTAACAAAAATTATAAGTACCTTAATCTAATGTTCGCCAAACTGTGAAACAGTTTGTTGGCGGCGGCGGTTTGACTGCTTGATTAGATCAACTTTATATGTAAAAAGTTTGTTCCTTTCACCTCATTTTGTAACTACCTCACCTAAATATTGTACCGTAAACCGGGGTGAAAAGATACGATTTTCAGCTTTAAGGACGATTTTCACCAAGAATCCAAATGACAAAAGTAAAAGTTTTGACATCATTATTTGAGTCTTAGTTAGTTCTTCAAATTTGCATCTGAGACACAAGAAAGGGGTAAATAGAAATATTAAGTTTTAGTTGTCATAGAAATCGAATTTGTTTATTATGATGTTCATACTCTATTGGCAGATAGTTTGTAAATCTGTTAAACAGTTGTTTTTTTCGTGTTTTTTCAACCCCGAGACGTATTTTTTCACCCCTTTGTGGTATCTAATCACCTCCTATGGCGTAACTTACTCACCCCATATGCGTATCCGGTGACCCCTTTATCACGTTTTTTGCAAAAAATGCTTAATCATAGAGATATTTGGTGATATTACTTATTATTTAGGTATTACAGATACCATATTACCGTTAGCGAACTTTTACTTGGTTAATATCTCTACATTTACCGCTAGAACAAAGTTCAGACTTCAGACAGGCTTAATTTCTTACGTCGACGAGGACTCACTGTACAGTCAAAAAAATCAGCAGTTTTATTAACTTCTTTTGGTATCAATGCGTCGGTGGCAAACAAGCATACGGCCCGCCTGATGTTAAGCAGTCTCCGTAGCCTATGTACGCCTGCAACTCCAGAGGAGTTACATGCGCGTTGCCGACCCTAACACTCCTCTCCTTCGTTGAATTTTAGAGATGTAAGTTTTTTTAATATAACTACATGAACGAAAAAGTTTATAATTTCTCTATTCACCCCGCGATTTCTGGTGACCCCGTTTTACGGTACTTATATCCACGCATTGAGTTGAAAAAGTACCTTTCTAATTCATGTAAAGAAATGCATTTCTTGCTTCAAAATCCAATTGCATTGATAGCAAAAGTTTCAAAAGTCCCTAGTCATTAGTACGAACTTTTCCAACTGAATAGGCCGACTTCATTATAATATTCACAGAACTCGCTAACAAACCGAAGGATTTCTTATATCCAGTTCCGGGCGGCTAACGAATGAAGTTTTTAAAAGTGTCGCAGGGAGTTAGGGAAGACGCGACGCGATTTTATGATACTTTTACTTCAAGTTACCCGTACAAGTTGTGTTTGCGATATGATAATTTACTCGGTAGTGAGAATTTAACTATAACTATGGTTAACCGAATTTAAACTGTTGTGAGACATACTAACATTAAATCATTTTACGGTTTAGACTCACTTGTTTTAGTCACTCGCGCGACATGTTTCGGAGAGCCTAGGTCTCCTTTCTCAAGCACTAACAGTGCGAGCAGCGTTCACGACGACCGTGTATTGCGTACTGCCGCTGCCGCGCGCCGCGTCGCTCGCTGCGCGCGCGCCGAGAAAACCGGTTGGGGGAGGTCTTGCGCTATGCACAGTGAGGTGTTTGGGTTTGGGTCACCCAACACACCACTAAAACAAGTGAGTCTAAACCGTAAAATGATTTAACTATGGTTAAGTTCTAAGTTAACGTAAAAACCGGCCAAGTGCGAGTCGGACTCACACACGAAGGGTTCCGTACCATTAACTATAAAAACGGTCACCCATCCAAGTACTGACCCCGCCCGAGGTTGCTTAACTTCGGTCAAAAATCACGTTTGTTGTATGGGAGCCCCACTTAAATCTCTATTTTATTCTGTTTTTAGTATTTGTTGTTATAGCGGCAACCGAAATACATCATCTTTGAAAATTTCAGCTGTCTAGCTATCACAGATCACGAGATACAGCCTGGTGACAGACGGACAGCGGAGTCTTAGTAATGGGGTCCCGTTTTTACCCTTTGGGTACGGAACCCTAAAAAAGATACGTCCGTTTATGCCGCAAAAAACGTATATTTCGACACACTCAAGGGAATTAAAATATATAGGGTACTTCCCGTTGACCTAGAACTATGAAATTTGGCATGTAAGATCGTCATATACTACAAGTACAGGGAAAAAACTCAAAATTTGTAAAAAATAAGTTAAATTTGTACGGAACCCTCGGTGAGCGAGTCCGACTCGCACTTGACCGGTTTTTTTTTTCTTAAGTAAATCTGACAAGCAGAATAAGTGTCCTCAAACCCGTAAGTTCCATTTCAAAAATCGATCGGCTGAAACGCCTTACATTCATGCAACTCTCAAGAGACCCCTGGCAAGTGGTCTCGAAATTATTTTGATAGAAAAGGGGAAAGCGGAAGTTAATAACTTTATGCCTTTGTTAGCCTTCTCTAAATTCAACGGTTTCCTGTAGGACGTTTTGTAAGCGCTTATAATACAATTTCGTTTGTAGAAAGATACCTACTGGCAGTATGTGTGTTTAGCTTTAGGGTGTATCCTTCTAAAAATTGCCTATTATTTTTGTTAATATCACATAAATAAAACATTAGCGCAATTCCACCGTAGGTATGATATGTTCCACAAATTAAATTAAATTAAAATTCAATTCAATTAACCGTATGGAAATTCCGTACCTCAACGGAAATTTATATACATTTTGTGTCCCAAAATTGGGATTTCGTGTTTATTCCAACTAGAATAAGAAGCTCTTCCAACTCTTCATATTTTATCAAAATCAAATAAATAAAAAAAGAATCGACAAAAAAAATCTCGCCCACCCACCTATCAAATATCTCCCCTAAAATTACATGACCAGAAAGTAAGAAAATTTTGGCAACAGACGCGACAGCAGTGAAAAAGTATCAATTAGCTGCAGATAGTACATTTCTTTGCACTGAGCAATTAGCTCTAAGCACGCCAAGTAATTTGCTCAATCCAGAGGTTCTTAAGGTGCGCCGAGCTTAGGAGTCTTAGGACTTTTCCACATGCGTTTCTTTTCTAAGGCCATCCGTAAGACAATGTAATTAACAGTAAGTACATACGGTGCAAAACCGCCCTAGTGCGGTAACTAGCACTATACGTGCGTATGTCGAAAATTTGAAGGGCCATTTTTTTTTTTTTTTTTTTTTTTTTTTTTTTATTTTTTTTTTTTTTTTTATTATTCAAATTAGTTACACAGCATTACAGTATTACTACCAAGGCACTGCGAACTACAAAACAAATAAAAATACAAAGATACAATGCCCTACGAGAAAACACAAAAATTTAAGTATTTAAGATTTGGGCGATTATGTACTGTAAAACGTTGTTCGTTACATGTGCGAATACGAATAGGTAATTCGCAACTCGTGTCGATTGTCGTATCTATTCGCACGTGTATCGTACAACGTTTTACAGGACATGCCATTTAATGTTCGACATAGGCACGTAAAGTGCTAATTACCGCACTAGTGCGATCTAGTACGAATTATGTATCTATTGAAAAAGTTACCTACTCTTGCACTGGAAAAGCGACGACGGGTTAATATCTAAAGCAATTGATATCCGTATGTACATACATACAGTAAGCAGCAGAGATAGTTGCCGCCCTGCAAATACATTTCTATGCAGTAGGGCTCAGCTAAGTCTGCAGCTAAATGTAGGTACGAAACACAAGGTCGGTTTATAAGGAGGTAAGTATAATATAAACCAACCTATCTATCTTTTTTGAGGGCCGACTCTCCTTTATTCTGACAAAAATAAACGCGCCTCCGCAATTTTGCTGGTTGTAGGTACCTAGACCTACATAACTCGCAGTTTTTTTTAGGCGTCGCGACCACCCACGACCCCAGCGACCGTAGCACGGTCGCATTTTTATCACCCTGTCACCATGTCTGTCACGTTCTAATAAGTTTGTAAGTGCGAAAGTGACAGGCGATAAAAAGAGAACCATGCTGCCACTGCAGGTCAATGGAGTCACGTCCGAAAGGGTAAAAACACATTGATATAAAACAAACTTTACAAAGACTCTTGTGCACGCGGCTTTACGGGGCGCAGTAATTGCTATTCTTAATTAATTGCAGACGCAACTAACGCTCCTCATTTCGACGACACTGTTCTCTCGGATATGGGGAGACATTATCATTCAGGGAGCCTAATTTAATATCATACTCATTGTAACGATGTTCTAAATCAGGCGCTTTCAGAAAAAAGCGTGAGTACAATTTACTTAAAAAAAAACTAAGCTTTGTTTTTTTTATATGGTCCATACAAAATGTAGGATCTAAAAATGCGTCACAAAAATGTAGGTTAATATTTTTCCCCTCACTAGCTCGGAAAGCCGTCTATTATCCTTTGAAACAAGCGGGGAAAAACGCATTTTATCCACTAGTGGGGAAAGTAATTTGACCTTGGATGGAGCGTGTTTAAGTAGCTTGACAGATAATAAAACGTAAAACGATCATGATAATGGTTCGTTCGATATTAATTATCATTAAATAAATGGTTTTAAATCTAATAAAAAATACCAAATTTAGCTTTATTTAATGATTTTAAGTCATAAACCTTAAAATTCCATAAGAAACGTTAGATTTTTTGTAATGATGTTAAATATAATTCGGAACGCACAAGTTGAGTCGATGCAATTTCAAAACGCATCGTTGACATTTCATACGTCAGAACAGAAATGTCAACATTGTCAACAAAAATTTTACTGTTCTTCTCACCGACTCACGTAAAAATCAGAATTTCTAGTGTTTTCTGTTATAATATCGTAAAAAAAATTGTGATTCCAGTGATGAAGATGATCTAACGCCTGTGGATGTTGCACTTTCCTCGCTATAGTGAGGGGAAAAGTTTTGTGTTACACACGGGTGCAAATGTATTTTACTTCTCGTGTGTTGAAACACTCGCGGGTAAAATACAACTTTGCACCCTTGTATAACAAATAACTATTTCAAAAACTTATTTTTATTTATTTTTAGGTATATACTTTCTCGTGATTCTGAGTAGAATAAACGACATTTCGCTGTAGTTATAAGCTTGATTGATATTCGAACCCAGGGCTTCCAACTTCATAGTCTTCATTTTTATGCGAGATTTTTTACAATAGGTGAACATCAATATATAGTAATCTAACTATTGACAGGAACAGTTTCAGTAAATAATGAAGAATATGGTAATTTTATGGCCGTTTTAAAACTAACAAATTGTCACTAAAACTATCAAAGTAACCCCAAATTTTCCTAGTCACCCCGTTTTACGTTACCGGCAAGCCTAAGTAGGTATTACCTACTTTTAAAAATAGACACAAACTGTATCATTTGGTTAAGTGACCCTTCTGAATATTCATATATCAAGCATTCCAGTCTGGAGCAGGTAACTCAATCCGGCAATTAGGGACCTAAATAACTATTTAGGTGTCGTGCCTAAAATATTCTGAGGTAAATCCACGTGGGAGGCTGAGATGATGTAGGTATATTATTATTGTAGGTACTGTGGCCCTAGTTGAAAAGGGTACAAAGTTTCGCGCACCTTGGGTGTAAAAGGGCGTAAGTGTTACGTATGGAACTTAGTGACCCTACACGAGCGCTTTATCAACGCGCGTTAAAAAGCGCTTGAATCTGCCCGCACGCTAAATTCGATTTAAAGACCAGGGCTTAAAGTTGGAAATCCAACAACGCTTGATAAAAAGCGCCACCTCCATCGTGTGAATAAATTTGGGGCATTTCCTATGAAAAGGGACCTTATTGTCGATGGCGTCGCGCGGCATTGTATTTATATCGGAGCATCGTTTATAATGGCGTAAGCGCCATCGACAATAAGGTCCCTTTTTATAGAAAATACCACATTTAATACACATGTTTCCATTTGTGTCATTCAAACGCTTTGAAAAAGCGCTCGTGAGTATGAGGCCTTACTAGTAACTATTTATTAATCTGTGGCCTTACACCCTTTTAGGCTTTTACAATTGCGCTGCCCGAGACGGCCAAGACTTCATTCACTAGGGGACTAGGGCCACAGTATTCTTCTCAGGTTAGTTTATTTGAAAGTGATTTTTAGGGTTCCGTACCTCAAAAGGAAATAACGGAACCCTTCTCCGAAACTACTGGACCATTTAAGTTGAAATTTGGTATACATATGTAAATTTGTGACCCAAAGATGGACATGTAACGTAAAATTAATTTTAAACATGGGGGCCACTATGTAAATGAGAAAATTAAAAAATAAAGTTTTTCAAACTATATCGTGTTACATATCAAATAAAAGAGCTTATTATGAGAATCTCAAATATATATTTGTTATAATTTTAGGATAAACAGTTTAGA
Source organism: Cydia strobilella (assembly GCF_947568885.1). NCBI lineage: Eukaryota > Metazoa > Arthropoda > Insecta > Lepidoptera > Tortricidae > Cydia > Cydia strobilella. Next base: position 2,387,603 of record NC_086049.1, on the reverse strand, counting down.
AGTTATTCAAGAAAATAGGCAAAAAATTACCATTATCTCCGAAACTACTGGGTCGAAAATTTTGAAAAAAATACACAAAATAGATCTTTACCTATAGATCTCAGGACAACCTACTAGAAATGTGCAGTCAAGCGTGAGTCGGATTGTTTAAGTTATGTAACGTACGGAACCTTTGGAAGGCAAGTCCGACTCGCACTTGGCCGGTTTTTTAGAAATTAGGTACAGTCAGCATCAAATAGATAGTGACGAAAAAAGTGACCAAATATATCGGAACAAAACCTTATTTATGTATATGATAACAAAGGTGTATCCGATATATTTGGCCACTTTGTCCGGTTTGTCCGTCAATATCTATTTGATGCTGACAGTACCATGTACCTACTACCACCAGATAAAAGTGCTATAAATAATATGCACTCCTCTGTTTGAAGTACCGACATACTTTATAATGAAGACAGTACCTAATGATTATAATTTGTTGATAAAATCATTTCTTTCTTGCAGTTTTACCTATACCTAGTGTACACGTTTTATAAAACCAAAACCTAAGGTATAAAAAATCCAGTTACCTAAGCTAAAGAGGATAATAGCTAAACCCTTGAACGTACAATACGTCTGTGAAATACCAATACATTACCTATAACTATTTTTGCAAATAAAGCCTCATGCAATTAATTTGATTGAAGCGGACCCTCTTGACTCACAAAGTGTCACAAGGGGCGTCGAGGGTTCTTCACACTGGCGAATGAATTCACGCGCGTCATTCAATTTTTAAAACACTATTTTATTTTACAGCTTTCAATAGGCTCGTAGGTATTCTAAACTGGGCCTTTAGGTAATGTATTTTTTTTAAAGCAGATACTTCTGCAAGCGACAGGATTTTTTTTTAATTAAAAAAAGGCAAGCATTTGACCGCAATCTCACCTGATGGTAAGTAGACCTGTACCAATAACTTCTGAGGTTATAAGAATATTAATGTTGCTTATTTTTTATATATAGTTTCCAGACCATATACTAAACCTAAAAATAATATTTTGTGTCATCCTAGGTATTTGCTTAGGTAGAAATTTAGGTATTTCTTTTTTCAATCAGCATTCTGTAAAAAAAAAATTAGAGACGAAATTCTTTGTTTCCCTGTAAAGGCAAAGTGGCTTCCGACATACACACGTATTTTGTGTCATTTTCATCCACGGGTATAATGGCATTTAATAAATACCTAATATTGATCCTAAAACGCCTAAAAAAATATTATAGTCAGTAAATGAAGTGTTGTACTTTACAGAACATTGTTATATGTTATTCAAACAAATCTGTGTCAAATTCATCCACCGCTTTTATTAAAAAAAATTTTTTTTCTAATTAACAACCTGTATCTGCCACAAAAAAAAATTCATGTTATTAAGTTTACGTCTACAATATTATAATACCACATTGAGACATCATTCATAATTTGGGTCATTTTGATCCACGGTTTTTTTACTATCTGGCAAAATAAAACTCAATTGAGCAAGAAGGGCGTGCGCGGGGAAGGGTACCTACGCGGGTGGGGTGCTTATTATACTTGCCGCAATATTAGCTGGCGGCAAATAATCTATCTATATCTATATCTTAATACTATCTCCTTTACCCTTGTTAAGACCAACCAAGAGTGAAAGAGATGGCAATATGAGCTGTCTCGCCACTTAGTTTTGCGATACAGTGTATTTATTTCATTTCGGAGGCACAATTACATTGTCTTATCAACCTTACCAATCTTACCGTAGTGTGGGAGTAGGTATGTAAATATAATTAAAAATAAACTGTAGGCTGCACTCCTCATACTGACCATCATTTGTGACGTTCCTAATCAAAAGGTACCTTACCAATCTTACCGTAGTGTGGGAGTAGGTATGTAAATATAATTAAAAATAAACTGTAGGCTTCACTCCTCATACTGACCACTTTGTCGAGGACTCTCTGACAGATTATTTGTATAAAGATATAATCAAATTTCGTCTTTATGGTAAACGACAAAGTGGTACCTACCTTTTGATTGAGAATATCACATCAGCGACTTTTTTGTTTCGATTTTTAGTAGACTTTAAGTTTATTTTAAGACGCAATTTATTGTGATTTTTGTTATGTTTAAGCGTGGCATGCAACATAGATTACAATGATAATGATGTACATTAAATACAAGACTTTATAATACCTATATATTTGAAAGTTATTGAAAAAAAGTGTCATCGTTTGATGAGTAGAATATTATGTTTTAATTATTTTGGTCGTGTTACAGGCCCCACCTGGTATATTAGTATGTTACAAAATTATGGCTTGCGATTATCGTTACCCAAGCCCCCACAACATAACATGAATTGAACGCTTTCGTTTCAGGACGTCTCCAACTCCAACGGATAACATTATTTTTATCAATATAATTTTTTTTTGAAGTAATATGTGTCAAAATTTAGTAAAGTCCCCTTTGTGGATTCTAACCGAGTTACAGCAGTTTAGTGAAAGCTCGCAAATTTTTTTTTATAATTTTAAGATAAATAGTTTAGAAGTTATTCAAGAAAATAGGCAAAAAATGACCCCCCCCCCCTTTATCTCCGAAACTACTGGGTCAAAAATTTTGAAAAAATACACAAAATAGATCTTTACCTACAGATTACCGGAAAACCTATTCGAAATGTGCAGTCAAGCGTGAGTCGGACTTAATTACTTAGTTTTTGATCCGACCCCTACGGGTCTTTTAAAGACATTTCACATAAAAAATACATTGCTTAAATTGTGTAATGTACGGAACCCTTGGAACGCGAGTCCGACTCGCACTTGGCCAGTTTTTTTTTAAATATAAATTAATGGTTGTGACATAAAGGGGACCGAAAAGTTGATTATTTTTGCACTACGACGCACGGTTTAGGAGATACAGTACAGCCCTATAAAGTTTTTTTTATTGTTTTTTTTTTCTTTTTTTTCATTGTGTTTTTGTATATTACTTTGGGGCTTCATAAAGGGGAATGAAAATTTTATTATTGTTGCGCTACGCCGCATGGTTTAGGAGATACAGCCCTATAAAGATTTTTTTTCTGTTTTTTTTTGTTTTTTTTTGCGTTTATTTTTTGTATAAATTAATGGTTACATAAAGGGGACCGAAAAGTTAATTATTTTTGCGCTACGACGCACGGTTTAGGAGATACAACCCTATATAGATTTTTTCTTTTTCTTTTTTGCGGTTTTAAATCTTAATTAAGGGCTTCTTAAGGGGAACGAAAATTTGATTATTTTTCGCTACCATGCACGGTTTAGGAGATACATCCCTAAAGTTTTTTTTCTTTTTTTTACATTGTGTTTTTTGTATATTACTTTGCGATTTAATAAAAGGGAACGAACATTTTATTATTTTTGCGCTACGACGCACGGTTTAGGAGATACATCACTTAAATATTTTTTTTCCTCTTTTTCTTTTTTTGCGTTTTTAAATCTTAATTAGGGCATTCTTAAAGGGGAACGGATATTGATTATTTTTGCGCTACGATGCACGGTTAAGGAGATACAGCCCTATAAAGTTTTTTTGTATTTTTTTTTTCTTTTTCTTCATTGCTTTTTTTGTATATTACTTTGGGGCTTCATAAAGGGAACGAAAATTTTATTATTGTTGCGCTACGCCGCATGGTTTAGGAGATACAGCCCTATAAAGATTTTTGTTGATTTTTTTGCGTTTGTTTTTTAATATAAATTATGGGTTGCATAAAGGGGAAAGAAAATTTGATTATTTTTGCGCTACGACGCACGGTTTAGGAGATACAGCCCTATAAAGTTTTTTTTATTGTTTTTTTCTTTTTTACGTTGTGTTTTTTGTATATTACTTTGGGGTTTCATAAAGGGGAACGAAAATTTAATTATTTTTGCGCTACGACGCATGGCTTAGGAGATCAAGCCCTATAAAAAAAAACTTTTTTTTTGCGTTTTTTTTTTGTATAAATTAATGGTTACATAAAGGGGACCGAAAAGTTGATTATTTTTGCGCTACGACGCACGGTTTAGGAGATACAGCCCTATATAGATTTTTTTCTTTTTCTTTTTTACGTTTTTAAATCTTAATTAAGGGCTTCTTAAGGGGAACGACAATTTGATTATTTTTCGCTACCACGCACGGTTTAGGAGATACATCCCTAAAGTTTTTTTTGTTGTTTTTTTTTTTCTTTTTTTTGTCATTGCTTTTTTTGTTATTACTTTGGGGTTTCATAAAAGGGAACGAAAATTTTATTATTTTTGCGCTACGACGCACGGTTTAGGAGATACAGCCCTAAAATGATTTTTTTCTCTTTTTCTTTTTTGCGTTTTTAAATCTTAATTAGGGGCTTCTTAAAGGGGAACGGATATTGATTATTTTTGCGCTACGATGCACGGTTTAAGAGATACAGCCCTATAAAGTTTTTTTGTTATTATTTTTTTCTTTCTTTTTCTTGTGTTTTTGTATATTATTTTGGGGCTTCATAAAGGGGAACGAAAATTTTATTATTTTTGCGCTACGACGCATGGTTTAGGAGATACAGCCCTATAAAGATTTTTTTTTTAAAATTTTGCGTTTTTTTTTAAATATAAATTATGGGTTGCATAAAGGGGAACGAAAATTTTATTGTTTTTGCGGTACCACGCACGGTTTAGGAGATACAGCTCTATAAAGTTTTTTTTCCTGGTTTTTTTTTTGTTTTTTTTTTAAGGATTAATTACGGGTTTCTTAAAGGGGTTTTTTAAATTATTTTTGCGCTACGACGCATGGTTTAAGAGATACAGCCCTATAATGATTTTTTTTTAAATTTTGCGTTTTTTTTTAAATATAAATTATGGGTTGCATAAAGGGGAACGAAAATTTTATTATTTTTGCGCTACGACGCATGGTTTAGGAGATACAGCCCTATAAAGATTTTTTTATTGTTTTTTTTCTTTTTTTCTTTTTTACATTGTGTTTTTTGTATATTACTTTGGGGTTTCATAAAGGGGAACGAAAATTTTATTATTATTGCGCTACGACGCATGGTTTAGGAGATACAGCCCTATAAAGTTTTTTTTTTAAATTTTGCGTTTTTTTTAAATATAAATTATGGGTTGCATAAAGGGGAACGAAAATTTTATTGTTTTTGCGGTACCACGCACGGTTTAGGAGATACAGCTCTATAAAGTTTTTTTCCTGTTTTTTTTTGTTTTTTTTTTTTAAGTATTAATTACGGGTTTCTTAAAGGGGTTTTTTAAATTATTTTTGCGCTACGACGCATGGTTTAAGAGATACAGCCATATAATGTTTTTTTTTTTTTAATTTTGCGTTTTTTTTTTTAAATATAAATTATGGGTTGCATAAAGGGGAACGAAAATTTTATTATTATTGCGCTACGACGCATGGTTTAGGAGATACAGCCCTATAAAGTTTTTTTTTTAAATTTTGCGTTTTTTTTAAATATAAATTATGGGTTGCATAAAGGGGAACGAAAATTTTATTGTTTTTGCGGTACCACGCACGGTTTAGGAGATACAGCTCTATAAAGTTTTTTTTCTTGGTTTTTTTTTTTAAGTATTAATTACGGGTTTCTTAAAGGGGTTTTTTTTTAATTATTTTTGCGCTACGACGCATGGTTTAAGAGATACAGCCCTATAATGTTTTTTTTTTTAAATTTTGCGTTTTTTTTAAAATATAAATTATGGGTTGCATAAAGGGGAACGAAAATTTGATTATTTTTGTGCTACGATGCACGGTTTAGGAGATGCAGCCCTATAAAGATTTTTTTTGTTGATTTTTTTTTCATTGTGTTTTTTGTATATTATTTTGGGGTTCCGTAAAGGGGAACAAAAATTTTGTTCTTTTTGCGCTACCACGCACGGTTTAGGAGATATAGCTCTATAAAGATTTTTTCCTGTTTTTTTTGTTTTTTTTTTAAGTATTAATTAAGGGATCCTTAAAGGGGAACGAAAAATTGATTATTTTTGCGCTACGATGCACGATTTAGGAGATGCAGCCCTATAAAGATTTTTTTTGTTTTTTTTTTCATTGTGTTTTTTGTATATTAGTTTGGGGTTCCACAAAGGGGAACGAAAATTTGATTATTTTTGCGCTATGACGGTTTAGGAGATACAGCCCTATAAAGTTTTTTTTGTTTTTTTTTATTGTGTTTTTTGTATATTACTTTGGGGTTCCGTAAAGGGGAACGAAAATTTTATTATTTTTGCGCTACGACGCACGGTTTAGGAGATACAGCCCTAAAATGATTTTTTTTCCTCTTCTTCTTTTTTGCGTTTTTCAATCTTAATTAGAGGTTTCTTAAAGGGATTTTTTTAATTATTTTTGCGCTACGATGCACGGTGTAGGAGATACAGCCCTATAAAGTTTTTTGTTATTTTTTTTCTTTTTTTTCATTGTGTTTTTAGTATATTACTTTGGGGCTTCATAAAGGGGAACGAAATTTTTATTATTTTTGCGCCACCACGCACGGTTTAGGAGATATTATATCTATATATATAGCTATAATAGCTTTATAAAGTTTTTTTCCTGGTTTTTTTTTTAAGTTTTAATTAAGGGTTTCTTAAGGGGAACGAAAATTTGATTATTTTTGTGCTACGATGCACGGTTTAGGAGATACAGCCCTATAAAGATTTTTTCCTCTTTTTTTTTCTTTTTTGCGTTTTTAAATCTTAATTAGGGGCTTCTTAAAGGGGAGCGAAAATTTTATTATTTTTGCGCTACCATGCACGATATAGGAGATACAGCTAATACAGCCCTATAAAGATTTTGTTTTTTTTTTTCATTGTATTTTTCATGTATTACTTTTGGGTTACATAAAGGGAAACGAAAATTTTATTATTTTTGCGCTACGACGCATGGTTTAGGAGATACAGTCCTATATTTTTTTTTACAATGCATGTGCTCGAAAAGTGCGTTTCCTACGGAGCCATATCGTGCGGAAAGTACTGCTTTTCCGCACTAGTGCTTTTTGTTTTCAATTTTTTTACAGTACATATGGTGCTACTTTCTCGCACTAGTGCGGAAAAGAGCACTTACCGTGCATATGTCGAAAGTTTAAAGGGCCATATGTACTGTAAAACGTACGATACACGTGCGAATAGGTAATTCGCAACTCGTGTCGATATAAAACACTCCTTTTAATAATTAAACTTATTTGCCATGACATACACACACAAATACACATACATACAAACAAACACTCGCTCACACGCAGCAACATATATGTTAAAGTATGCACAGCTATCTGTAAGTTTCAAAGTAACTCTGTACAATTTGTACCAATATATACCTAGATTAAGAAACTAGTATAACGAAACTGGGTCCTGTAACACAGGGTTTCCTAGCTCACACACACAGGGCCGTGATTTATTGTATACTCAAATTTGCACAATAAACTTTTTTCATTTTCATTTTTCATTTTTTCACATGTTTTTTTATTTACTCGCACAATGCATAGTAAAACATTGTATGATACACGTGCGTAAAGATGATTTCCGCACTTGTTGCATAAATAGAATTTTTTTTTATCAAAGAATGAATGAAAGTCACGGTATTAATAACCAAATTTTACTTTAGTGGTACCTTTTCCCTATCACTGTCACAAATGTATGTGGCGTTCACGTAAACGCGATATTTTTAAGATTTCCCTGCGCAATGTTGCCAGCTCGCTCGCAAATCAAACATGTACTTACAGTTCTTTTGCATAATGGTGACATTGTACAATATCTATGAGTTTTAAATAGGTAAAAGATAATTCGACGCATTCTTTGCTTGCTTGTTGCTTGTTGTTGTGTTGTTTGCGTAACTTATTTGAATAAGTTGCGTTAATTTGGCGCACAGGCGAAGTAAACATGCGTTGCGTACGGCAAGGTCACGCCGCGGCCCCACCCTGCACGGCCTCCGTTGCCCATTCAGACCACCCGCTAGCTTCGTTTGAACGCAAATAATATTTTTGTAATATTTGTTTATGCAGTGGATGCAAGTGACACAAATTCATACATCTTATTTATCCCGCATTTCAAATTAATAAGATGTAAACTCTAATATCTTTAATATTCTTTTGTAACGGTGACAGCCTGTTACAACAAAATCATCAAATATCTTATGAAGCTATGCCTTAATAAGACACAAAATCATTTAATGGACCTATTTAAACGATTAAATTCGACCTAAGTAATTTTTTTTAACTCTAATTTTTTTTTGTGTCATTTAGAATATTATGACATAGTATCAGATTGCAGTGGACGTAATTGACACAAACTATGTTTTCACACTAAAAACACTATCCTAAATGCAACACAGTTACATGTTTTCTCTCGAATATTTTTTTCTCCAAGATAATTCAAAATAAAAAATAATTACCACAAAATAACAAATTACTAGAAAAGCAAATTATATATATGACACAAAACAAAATGTAAGATTTACATCTTAACAAAGTATTCATAAGCGAAAACAGAATTGACTTTAATATTTTTATAACCTAGGGGTCAAAATATAGCCAGCGGTACAGGTCTAAAGTGCCGATGCAGTCTAGGATGGATCATGCTTACCTAAAAGATGTCTATTCACTCTTGATTTAAAAAGATCCAAGTTATAGTGGACTGGGAATATATTTGCAGGAAGTGAATTCCACTCCTTAGCTAGCTTAGCTTTTTTTTTTAATTAAAGGAAAAAAAAATTAAAAATTTAACCATTTCGCGCTACTTATGCGCCTTCTAAGGCGTGAAAATAAAAGGAAGGAATGGAAAGATTCGCATGTTTCTGGTAAGTTTCCGTAGTTTAGTAGATTAAGAATGATCAGATCGATGTTCTAAAAAGTCGCAAGTTCGAATTTTGCCGGAAGCTGTTGATTTTTTCTTTAATTTCATAATCGTTAGTGTATTTTCTTGTAGAACCCGTGGCTTCGGCAGACATATTCTCGAGTGGCGACCGCATTTACTCGCCAATTATCTCAGAATAATGACTAAAGCAAAGAAGCCGGGCAAAAATAAAAGCTTGGTAAAAGATATCGTATTCACAACACGTTATTACTTTTTTTCTATGAGTGAGTGAGACAACAATCCGCAAGTTCTTTCGTTTTTTTCAGTATTGTCATAAGATGTACTGAGGGAAATGTCAAATGGTCCTATGTGGTTCTATAATATAATCCAGCCAAATAAAATATAAGTTCGTTATTTCACAGGTAAGTGTCAACTGTAACAACTTGACATAGTCGTATTATTTTAGTTGAAATATTTCGGGATGTTTCAGCGGTCATCTTGGTTTATTTTAATTATATTTTTGCTATTCCTGAAAGATTGTTGGAAAACGTGTTGAGTTTTTATTTGTAATGGTTTGAAGTTCCCTTTGTGATAATGTCTTGTGTGATCGAGGGCTGTAAATCGCATACAGGAAGAAAAGAAAATACGCACGAACCGATAACCTTTAATCGGTGAGTTTTGTTCAATTTTGAAGAAATTAATTTATAGGACCTGACCCTAAACATAGAAATCGATATATTGTTTATGTAATTATTACTTGCATTCAAGTCTATATAGATTTTTGCATAAATTTTCGAACTTTTCTGCTAAGTATGAAAGGTTATATTTTTGGCATAGTGATGTATCGACCTCAGATCAATAACCTATCGACATTTACAGCTTTCTTATAGTTTGGCCCAGGACTGTCTCATTTTAATTGATGAGTACAGTCAAGGGCATAAATATATATACATTCCCAAAGTCTCAAAAATATGTGTACGCTCAGACAATAAAATCGTGTTCACATATTTTTAAGCCATTTGTCTGGATCGATATTTTTGCCTTCGACTGTACCTATAGTTTTCTTTGTTCTTACTTACTGACAGATTGTGTTTGCCAGACTATAGTTTAATACTAAAAACCGGTCAAGTGCGGGTCGGACGCGCGCACCAAGGGGACCGTACTTTTTAGTATTTGTTGTTATAGCGGCAACAGAAATACATCATCTGTGAAAATTTCAACTGTCTAGCTATCACGGTTCATGAGATACAGCCTGGTGACAGACAGACGGACAGCGAAGTATTAGTAATAGGGTCCCGTTTTTACCCCTTGGGTACGGAACCCTAATAAAAAAGACATTAATGATCATTGATGAATGTTCCTTTTATTAATATTGTTGGTCACAAAACTCAACTTTTTATTTCAGATTTCCAAAGGACGAGGAATAGGGGATATTACTGCAATGTTCTGCCACCAGAGTGCAGCACTAGCTTTTTTAGTGCACCGTAGAGTAACTTATTCATACTGTACCTTTAACAGGTTTTTGACAAGTTTTCAGGGGACCTACCGGAAAACTCGAATCCGAAATTTCGTTATCTAGCTGCCTCTTTATCGCTCGAATACGCAAGAGTGACAGAGATGTTAAATAACGAAAGTTCGATTTTCTTGTTTCGCGATAGACCCTCAGATTGTGATAATGGCGCCACCTACGCCGAGTTTCGCGTAATATTCCCTATTATTAAATAATAAAAAAATATTACACGAACGTTTTTTTTTATTATTTCCTATTTGGTACAGTCAGCTGCAGAGAAAAGGTACCCCACGTCCATACTAATTTACAGAACTTTGTATGCAGGGGGGTGCCTTTTCTCTGCAGCTGACTGTACATGACTAGAAACTATACTTAGTCTTTTAGCATTAGAAAAAACGGTAAACCATTTCCACGTGTCTTTTTATTGACAAGTTTTTTTATAAATATAACAATATTTTACTTATGAAAGCAAAAGTATGTAAATGATCGTATATTATATTTGTTGTGACTTATTTTCCAAGTGTTTTTCGATAAAACGACACGTTAAGATCGCTCGCCTTCTTTCTAATGATAAAAAAACGAGAGGTATAGTTAGACGGTTCTGGGTGGTAGACTGCAAATGAGATAAAAGCTATATTAGGTACATGCATTAATCCTCATATCAGGCGGCTCTTTGATTCCAAGGATTGCATAATTTTTATACTTTTTAACGATTTTTAGAATATGAAAATTATAAAAAGTGTAAAAGTTATGCAATCCTTGTATTCCACGCATTTCATTTCATTTCATTTCATTTCAACGAGCCGCCTGCTACAGATTTCTTGAAATTGCCGCGTTTTTTCAGGTTCATCTTTCATTAGCCAGACTATTATCAATTTGCCAATTTCGTGATTATTATTTTACACGGCACATAAACTTATGCATAATTTATCGATATAAAAAGTCGACACAGTTACATCCCTAGCAAATTATCAAACTTATGACACCGTACGTAAATGAGAAATAACAAGCATATATGCATCTCTTTTCGGCACATTATCTAATTCGTAAGGAAGTAAAGTACGGGTATACATATTTGCGAAGCATTTTTGCCCGACTTCTATGCTTTAGTCATTATCCTGAGCCAATTATGCTTGTAGAGTGAGATGCAAAATTACATGGACACAGTCATTATGAATGAATTATAAAGTAGCAGTTGCGTATATTGTTTGTATCGGCCCGGGGCTTTACTTGCAAGTTTAGCTTATGCTTGCACATGCACAAGTTGCTAGATTAGCATGGTTCGCTATGGCTATGTGGGCTATACCTATTGTACACGCGATACATAAAACTTGTCCAAGTGACTTAATTTGGGCCATGTGCAAGAGCAATTTTCGAAGCGTTGATTTTCGATGTGTCATTGTATCCGAACGCTACTGATTGACATTTGTCATTAGTGACGTTTATCGAGTGAATGGAGTTATTGGAGTTGTTTCATTTCATTCATTCATCGTGGATTGGATGCTTATCGTATTGCAAATAGAATTGTAATCCTATAAATTAATTCAATATTGAATTAATAATGTGCAGTAATGTAGTAGAAAAACCTTTAAAAATGTGGCTCTGAAAGTGTAATGTGTTGTTAATATACCCAATTACTCCTACATGTGGCAGTCGGAGCCAGCTATGACGACAAAACATTTTATACTCGTCTGTTTACTATTTTTCTGTTCGTCAACTCTGGCTTCAGACGAGCCGAAGGAATTCGTGGTAGACTGTAGTACATTAAGGTTAGGGCAGTACATTTGCCCGGATCCGGGCATAGACCAAATAGATCCCGATACGCAGCAGTTTAGAGGCTGTTCTCCTGGGAAAGATGTACCTTCAGAGGGGGAGGCAGAAGGTAAGTCATTTCAATCTAAAAACTATTAGAAATCGTCGACTAAATGTACCATAATGAAAAGTATTGAACCAATGCTGTGTTTTTTGGCTTTTTCCTGTTTGTTTATTTTACTATGTTGCAGAATAATAATAGGTTTGCTAATCCTAATACATTATAACTGTTCAGATGTTTGGTTTATGTCATAAAATTGGTGCTGCTTATGGTTATAGAGTATTTACATTATAGTAGACACAAACCAAATTGATAACCGGGGTCATCATCCCTTTCACTCTGCCTAAGTTTTACGACCCTGGTCGTCAGTTTGGTTACGTCGTCTTGGTCGTCTACTTTACTGTTGCTTACAGTCTGGCACAAAAAATAAACATTTTTATTTTCAGTGTTATGCAGAGCTGCTGACGGAATAAAATGTGAAGGAACCTCAAATTCCACATTCAAAAGAAAGATGCCATGCAAATGGACAAACGGGTACTCGTTAGAGATAGCGCTGCTGCTGTCCGTGTTCCTAGGGATGTTTGGATTGGACCGGTTCTATCTCGGATATCCGGGCATCGGGCTGGCAAAGTTGTGCACCTTAGGGTTCATGTTCTTGGGGCAGCTGTTGGATATTATCCTGATAGCTGCACAGGTAATTTAATTTTAAAGTGGTTGCAAACCTTATTCTTGAGCCCTCAGGCGTAAACCCTCAACTCACTCCTACGCTTTCCTGTCTGTGACCTGTATACAGTGTTGGCGAATGTTAATTGCAATTAGCTATTAACCAGTCCAAATTGAACCGTAAACCGTAACGGACGGTTACAGTTAACGGTTCAATTTGTACTGGTTAATTGCATTAACGTTTCGGCCAACACTGCCTGTATAGTATTTTTTCCTACTTGAACTCCTCATAAAGGATTTTTGAGCCCCTAGGAATCAATCATTCATGTCTTTTAATCATTTTATATGTACCTAGTCGGCTCATAAGTTCTGTCATATACATAGTATCAAATAAAATCAAAAGTTTAAGTTTATTCCGTATAATTTGTACAGCGTTTGAAGGCTTATAAACTAGAGAATCTAAATGTATAACATTTATTCAAAATGACCGCCATAATTATCTACACAGGCTTGAAGTCTTCGTGGCCAGTCGTCAATGGATTCACGCACCACTTTCATGTCGATATTGGCCACTGCCGTAGCAAGAGATTTTTTCAGCGAGTCTAGATTTGCATGAGGTTTTGAGCACACCTTTTCCTCTAAATACTGCCATATTTTATAGTCTAAAGGATTAAGATCTGGGCTAGAGGAGGGCCAATCTTCATGCCGTATTTATACGTTCATAAGTTCATAAGTCGATTTTATTGGAGGCGAGCCAGGCTTGTGTAGACTTTGCCTTATAGGCTGGAGCAGTCCTGCTGGAAAACCCAATGCTGGTTTAGAAACATCGTATGGGATAGTGGTTTCACAATATTAGTCAACACCGTGTCTTGGTACACGTTGGCACTAGTTTTTACTCCTTTCTCACAAAAATGCATACTAGTGACGCCCGCATAAGAAACTCCCAGCCAAACCATCACAGATGAAGGGTGATGATCTCTTTGAATACGGGTAATGCTATTAGACGCTTCTTTACTATTGCGAGCGTACACTCTATCATTTTGTTTATTACAGTTTTCTTCTATGTCAAAAATTTTCTCGTCCGAAAACAGTATACAACGGTGCTTATTTTTAGCGTACTTCTTCAATAAAGCTTTAGATCTTTTAAGCCTTAAAGCTTTAAGCCGACCATTGAGAAGATGGCCAGTTTTTCGTTTATAAGCACGAAGTCTCAGGTCTTGATTAAGCACTCTTTTCACCGTGTTTTTGCTCAAACCCATCTGGAGGGCCATAACTTTTTGTTTCCTAGCGGGATTTCTGGCAATGCGTGCCCTAATTGCTTGTACAACCGCTGGAGTCCTAGCTGTACGCGGACGACCGCTTCTTTTCTTGTCATTTAAACTAGAGACCTCACTGTATCTTTCTATGGTACGATACACAAATCTTAAGAGAATTTTAAATTTTCAAGTAGCTTAAAAATTTTAGTCGGCGAGTGACCACAACGATATAGTGCAATTATTGCGGTACGGCTATCTTTAAGCGTCCACTCCATGTTGAAGAAAACAGAAAATTGCAAAATTATACTACTCAAATATTTAATAAAGATTCGAAATTCAAATGCAGAACGGTTTTTGTTTTAGGAGTTCCAAATTTAAATTTTAAAGGCCAGTGACAGAACTTATGAGCCGACTAGGTATGTATGTAAACATTTGTGTCAGAGTCTAGTCAACGGTCCCACTTTGTCGCTTACTATAAGGATGAGATTTTGCTTGTATCTTTATACAAATAACCCGTCCTTATGGCAAGCGACGAAGTGGGACTTTTTGCTTGGAATTGACGCCTTTTATTGCACATAAGACAGGTTGAAATTATTATCTGACTTATCCGAGTCAAATGTTGAAAGGACTGACATTGATACATGTTAGATTCATGTTCAGTACTTGCTGGCAGCTTGACAATAAGGCACTTTCACCTTCTAAAGTCTAAACCAATAGATTCAAATCAAATCCTATTTCATACTAATTAGTTTCTCAAAACTAGTGCCAGCGCTAATTGTTATTTATTGGCCGGGTCCATACAGAGCAAGCATACGCGCGAGGCAATTTCCTCGCGCACATAACGGCCACAGCTACAGCTTGTTAATAGAGGATACAAGCTCCTTTAACATGCTGTAGCTAAAAGCCGAGATAATTTTAAGAAGCTGATGGCAATTGAATGACTCTTCCATTAATTTCACAGGTTGTAGGTCCATCAGACGGCTCAGCCTACGTCATCCCCTACTACGGCGCCGGCGTCACAGTCATCCGCAGCGACAACGAGACCTACCTCCTACCGCAGACCGACTGGCACAACATCACTTGACAGTGGGGCACGATCTCTTTTGTCGAAGATGAGGACTATGAGTGGACTTGATTGTGGGAGTTCTATTATGTTGGTTAATTTTATTTTTGGGGTCCAATATTTTTAACTGAGGGCCTGATAAGCCAATTTTGTTAGCAGTACCTAAAATTCCGCAATTTTTTTAAATGTTGGCACAAAGTGACAACATTTCAATTTCCCACCTTTTTCTTCTGTCAAATTTGTTTGCCAGGTTTGTCGTAGGCCAGATTGGAAGGTTCGCGGGCCGTACTTGGTTTACTAATGTATTGCCAAAAATCGTTTCCCAAAGTATTACTTCCCAAACTTTTTTACGCAAATTATCATTTGGCAAAATTTCATTTCGCAAATTTTCATAATCCAACCTAACCTAACCCAACCTAGTACGTCATTTTCATTTCGCAAATATGGGGTTGGGAAATGAAATGGTTGCGAAGTAAAAAACTTGCTAAAATTTCATTTGGGAAATGAAACTGATGCCATAAGTTTGTTCCCGCCGTACTTTGAAGACCCTTATTTTAACACATTCTGAGTACGAGCTTCGTGTATAGGTATTTGAAGTGAAGCGGGAATATGAGAGAGGGGGCAGTTAAGCTTTTCTATGATTGCTTAGAGCTTGTGTGTTGGTTCTATGTAACAAAGGTGAATATGCTAAGAAATCATTAATTGGGGCTAGCGCAAATGACGCGTCTTTTTGTAGTAAAAAATAATGATCTCTTTATAATGAAATCAAAGAGAGATTGGGTGTGGCACATTAGTCGTAGCACCAGCAGCAGTGTTCTTATGTAAAGACTGCTTACCGGAAATAGCCAGGTCCACACAGAGCGAGCATACGCGCGAGGCAATTTCTTCGCGCACAAAACGGCCAGTGTAGACATGCCTCGGCCGAGGCGGCGCGCGCGAGGCACGTCTAAAAATAGTAAAAATGTCGATACAATAAGCGCGCCTATGCTGTGTGTGGACCTGGCTAATATCATATCGTCGGAAGGCCCCCCAACAACATACTGTTGCGCGACTTACGAAATGATGTCCAGGGGTGCTAGCCCCTCAGTTCGGAGATCTTTATATCTCAAAAAAGACACCTCCCCGGTTTCTTTTTAGCCAGGGTAAATCTTGGCACTATGATTCTTGTAGTTGACCTGTATGTACCCTTGCCACGAGTCACTGACAGTGTCAACACTAACATTTACGCTAAGGTCTATGTAACTTACTTTCTATGCATCTTGCTCGTACTAACATATTAGTGCGAGCGAGATGTAGGATCAGGGGTCCCTGTGTGTAGACTTCTACAGGAATGAAATAGAATAAATTTTTGAGTGTTAAAAACTTAGTCTTATTTTTACCCGCGTTTTATATTTACCCCACCTGACCCTATAGAAAGAAAATTACGTAGACTTTAGCGTATATGTCAATGTTGACACTGTCAGTGACTCGTGGTACGGGTACTGATGGCAGAAAAGAGTGTTCACATTACTGGGCATAGTGAGTGAGCTCTTAAATTTTGTGATATAACGTAGACATGTACATTATAATTCATATGTATACATATTTAAGTATCTGCATACCTTAAATACATGGCGAAAATAGTATCCTAGTCCATTTATCTTAAAAATTGACATTGTAATACGTTCATAACATTGGTATACTTAGTGCAAGTAGTGTAATTTCACAAAATCAGCCATCATAAGTTTGACTTTTTCACAGAGTTGAAAGGTAGGCAGAATTAGAGTTAAGACAATATTGTGATTTAATAACACGTCGATTTCCTCGTGTTCACAAGCGACACGCACACATACACAGAACGAGGGCTGAGCGGTGAATGACTAACCAGTACGTTAGTATGTGTGCGTGCGAAATCGGCTTGCCATGAAGTCATAATTTTGCATTAGCGACCCTACCTCTATCTGTCAACTCTGGGTATAAAATCTATAAAAGTTTCATAGATTTTGTGGTACTAATCAGAGCGTTTTAGGCTAAGCCAATTTACCTACCAAATACAAAATAAAACCATGTACATAATTCATCTAGTTTTATTACTAACAATAATATATTTACTAGCTTGTGCCAGCCACCTTTTCCTTTTCATTCCCTGTCGCCGGTTGCGTCTCAGGTACCGTAAGGTCGTTGGGTGGCGCTGTGAGTGTGAACATAACTGGTATGTTGGACAGGAGAGGGTTGCCGTTCTTTTCTAATAATCTTATCCAAGAGAGTAGGGAGTCCCTTGACGATGTTCCTGAAAAGTAATATATGTTCAATAGCGCTATATTTTCGCTATAGTACTAAACTTTATTGTAACGAAATGGGGTTGGCCGGTCGAAGTGTTTAGCAGATGGCGCCAGCATAGCTTGCCCTGTCAATCCCAAGAATTGTGTCAAATTTTGTTTTTTTAATGCCCTGGATGCCAGCCCTTTAAGCCAAATCTCATAAAAAGAAGGGGAAAGCTATGATGGCGCCATCTCTGCAAACCTTTGACAGTTGTCAACCCTATTATCGTATAAGCCTTCTCCAGGTATACGTGTAAATATAATTTCAACCTTAACGGTCCGAGTTAAGGCTCAAATTGGGTTAAATTTTCGCAAAATGTGACTCTTTAGATGTACCCTACCCACCACCAATACTAAACTTAAATATACTTAAGGCACTAAGAGAGTGAATGAGAGACAAATGCGGATTATCATCACTTGACAACGTTACGCTTGGCACTAAATACATATCCTAGAAAAAAAAGTATTTATTACCTGTAGCACATACAGATAGTATAGTTCCATCATCTTGTTCATGCACTATACATCTGTTTGACGGTAATGTCGTTTGTCCAATGAAGCCAGGTATGCCTGAAGGCTTTTTGAGGTTAGAAACATCTGAAAAAATAACATTTTATTAGTATAGAAGGGTGTTTACAAAGTGTTATGGATATCTAAACTACTAAGCCGATTTTGACACATGGCATAGGTTACTTTTTAACCGACTTTGAAAGAGGTTTTTAATGTTGTCGAAAATCTTTTGTACAACTGTATTAAAAAGCAGAATGGGCCAGACTGGTCTTAACAATGAAAAACATACCATCAGGATCACTGTCATCCTTTATCTCTGGCCTGATCTTTCCCAGCAACAGGAAGTATGTGACAAACTGGTCCCGAATGCAAACTTTGTAGGGCCCTCTAACAACTAACGGTTCGTTTTCTGGCTGCTCGGCTAGTAGGATCTTCTGTGCGTCACTCTGGGCACTGACAATCCAGGTTTTGTCTAAGGATGCTTCTATTTCTTCTGCCTGAAATTATATTGTATTAAGAACAGAATTTGTATGTTTAAATTGTTTAACATCTAGTGGCCGCTCGGTCTGTGTGGACCCGGCTAATGATTAATGCAAGACAAAAAAAAAACGTAAAAGTTACCTGCCAAATTTCAACTCTAGTATCAGGATCAACTGAAGTAATCCTCTGTATAGCAAGTTTTGCTAGCTCCATCACATCACCTGGTAGCTCATCCGGCAAGTACCATGGACTCAGGTTCTTGAACTTAGGCATCCAGTACAGCATGCGCCAGAACTTCCGGAGTGGTATGCCTCTCCGTCCAAAGGTGTTTAGGAGTATTTGTTCCAGTTCCGAGTCGGGCATGACACCTAAAACAGTAAGAAAATATTTTCAATACATATTTTCATGCGAAAAAGACACTTCAGTGTTACAAACTTTTTGCAGTGTTGGGTTGGTTGATTGGTTGACAGACCATAGGGTATTTGACTACTAGTCAAATCAGTTTCTTTTTTCGAGCTGTTAAAACGATTTTGCTACTATGGAATTTATATGAAACACTAGCATGTGATGTCACAATCAAATTACCTACTCTTTATAGTTTTATATGGGTTTTAAAATAGAAATTGTGTCTAAAAATAACTTCTGTCTATGTTTCTCTATTAATTTTTTGGTACTTTATTTCATGCATGATTTAAAATGATTTATTTTAAATACATTCATATACCCTATTAACACATTCGTTGACACGAATGCTATAGCATTTGCGTAGTCTTTGGTTTCCTTTGGCCTATGACACATGACATCACTTACCGTCCGCGAATGTGATGTGTTAATAATAAATTGTTAGTTTATTTTACCAAACTGTATTTTACCGAAATTATTTTTACAAAGTAGTTTTTTTAATGTAGTACATAAGATCAACAAGGCTTAGTAAATGGGTCAAAATTGTTTTTGTTGTCTTGTTTTTTGACCCCAAAAAATGGGACGTGAGAGTGGAGCTTCACTTCCGTATGGGGTGAAATTTAGTTTTTAACTTTTGTCAAAAAAATTATAATCTACAGCTAGAAAGACATGCAATAGCACTCAACTTTTATTTATTTATTTGATGATAAAAGACATAAATAGATGCATGACAGTGTGGTCAGAAACAAGACAATGTAAAGAATTTTGACCCAAATATATAATTATATAGAAACTATATACCATTGTCTTCCATTTGTTCAAGCAAATCAACAGCACACTGCTGTTGCTTTGGATAATGCATGAACTCCGCTTGAAATATATTCTCAGCTATAAACTTTCCCTTCGGCAGCACTTCCACCAGCGCCTTATACACTTCAAGATCTTTCTGCACACCAAACTCTTTCATTCTTCCTAAAGCTGCGTAAATGAACTCGACGTGCCCCCGCCGCCGAATGTCCCGGCCTTCGAACATTTTAATCGCTTCCAAATACGTCTCTTTATTTTTTTGTGGCTTATTTACAAATGGATCATAGACAACGACCTTCTTTTCTGTACCCTCCCAACGCCTAAACAATATGTTTGGCGGCTTAGTTCGCAAAATATTTCTCAACATTTTTGTAGCCATTGTAGGTTATGTTATGAACTTTCTTATTCCTTCTTAGACTTATTTTGTAATTTGCATTAACGTGGCATTAACATATTTCACAATGACTCGTTTAAGTGATTCT
Organism: Cydia strobilella; assembly: GCF_947568885.1. Lineage (NCBI taxonomy): Eukaryota > Metazoa > Arthropoda > Insecta > Lepidoptera > Tortricidae > Cydia > Cydia strobilella. The sequence goes on along the minus strand of NC_086049.1, from coordinate 2,367,557 downwards.
TATGTTTTTAACCGCCTTTTATTAATGTTCTTGCATAAAAATTCGAGCAATAATAAATACATTGAACATCCAGCTGATGCTGATACTGACATTGACGTATGTCACAGTTGACAATTCACAAGACATTCTTACCATGCTAAAAATATTGCTAAAATATTTGTTGGGATATTTTCATTTTGAATAAACTTCTAATGAAATTTCTATTTAAATAAGAAAAGTATGATATATCTATTATACAGGTTACTAAATGTCTATAATGTACGTTTTATATTTATATTGTTTTTATTTGTGCTTCATTGTCAAACTACTGTTTGCGCGGCAGTTGCTGTCCACTCCACGCACTTGCTCATTCATTTCGTTTGGTTTTGTAAACAGTTGAGATTGATAAGTCAAGGGGATAGGACGTCTCGTCCTTAACAAAACTTGTCTACGTATTCAACTACGCGGAGTTGTGAACTTTTAATTAAAAAATATTAACTGAAGTTGATATGTGTTAAAGTGATCTAGGATTAAGTGATTGAAGTGAACATAAATTTTTTAAAACAAATATAACATTTTGCTAACAAAATGTGTAAATACATGGTTATCGGGCTTCTTGTTAGCTTGATTTTAACTTCAGCGGGTAAGTTTATACTTATTCTATTAGCACTTTTTCTCATTCAGGTGATGATCCAGGCAATGCAAAATAAGATCGAAAAGTCATATCAATGTGATCTTGTTTCAAGGTTGTCTTGTGATACAATAATTATTTATATTCAATAAACATGTTGGTATGCCGCGAGCGACTGCCGGGAAGGTAAAAACAGATTAAGAGGCTGTTAAGTGACATTTTAAAAAGTAATTTGCATGGTTATGGGTTAAACATAATGCCTACCTAAGAATATGCAAATTAATCCTATGTATTACTATCAAACCATATATTAGGTACTAAAAAAGCCTTTGGAATGATAAACTGTCCATATCGCTTTGGCAGCGAACTATTCATCTGGTTAGTTAGTTAGTTAGGTTAGTTATTTGTTTAATAACTTAGTTAAGAATTACCTTTAAGTTTTTTGGTCGGGGACTGAAAATCAGCGGTCCCTGAATCATCCATTTTACTGCACAAATATTTGTAAATTCTACCCGATTTTTTTATTGTAGTTGCAATTCATTGTTTTTGTCTTGGTAAATAATTTATTTTTATTTAATTTATTTATATAATATTGTATATTGAGGTCAGTATTTACCGACACGTGTATGGAAATTATAGAGGGTTCAAAGGAAAGAAAACTTTTTAAACGAAGTTATCCTTCCGGCCGAATGAACGAACCGGAGTTTCGTAAATATATCGCTCACTCTCACTACCCCTTCACAAATTGTATGTGACGTGAATTGTAATGCTTATAAAAATCCTCTATACGTACAGAATATTAGTTTTGATCATCTCAAAATTTAAAATTTAAAAAAAAAACAACAATGTTACAACGAGTTATCTATCTAGCGAGTTATACATTTATTTAAGAAACATTTCGAGACTTGAATTTAAAAAACCGCATTGAAATTAGTTTATAATTTGTTTCGGAGCTACGATGCCTACGATGCTACAGACAGACATACATGTTAAATCTTATCGACGGATTTAATAAAAGAAAATTTGTAAATAAAATAAAAAAGCATTAGGTATGTACTTTGTACACGCCTAATAAAATTAATAGGTAAAAATTAATTTTACAACGTACCCCTTCATAATATAGTTTAATTCTGGAATCCTCTAAAATATTCTCGTTTTAACCTTAAACTATATATAAGTAAATCCACGGATACATAATACATTTATATAAGTACATTGCAATACATATTTTAATTTGCAGTGGTTTTATTTTGCACGTTCACAAAATATCCACCTGTCAGATACCTACGTCAGATTAATGTATGATTGTGATTGCACACAGTACCAGGAACGCATTCCGATTTAAGATACAAGTAAACAAGCCTTAACATTATCGTTTTTCATAAATGTGTGATTGTAAGATCTGATAACAATATTTGCTGTACCTACCTTCAAATTTTGCAAGGGGCGTCCGTGGTTCAATTTTGGAATCATTCGCTTGCTCTGTTATCAATATTAGAACGAAGGGTTAAGCAACTACTTTGCCTCTTTGTAAAACAAACAATTACCTATTACTTATTTCAGGTACTTACCTACTTTGGGTACTTTATTAGCAAAAGTGGAAAGTATTCGTTATTATTATAACTTATAACAGTTATAACAAATAGTCATAAAAAGTCGTATGTAAAGAAGTCGGTTAATTGAATACCTTCATATCTTCTTATCAAGTTATCACACAAGTGAATTGTATATGGTGGTATAGCTGAATTGTGTAGGAGTACAAGCCGCGGACAATCGTGCCTGAGGAAGGATTCCCGACGAATTCGAAACATGTCGCCAAAAGCGATTAAAAACAATAGTGAGTGAAACCATACTGAATTTATTTAAATATTTTGATTTGTACAGGTTATTATAAGAAGACCTGTAGTCGAGCGGTATGGTATGGCTTTCAGACCGGAGGTTGTGGGTTCGTATCCCGTATGTTCGTAATATAACTTGACCCCGTACAAATAAATAAAAATATTTCATGTTGAATTTTTTTTTTAATTTTTTGTATGTTAGTACCTATATATCTAAGTAAATAACTTACTAGGTACATTATTGTTATAAATGAATGAATATACTTTATTTCAGACCATGTCCATATACATTTGAATTACATATTATTATAACATTTGGAGTTGAAACTCTAGGTCCATGTGGGGTCCCAGCGCGCACAAGTTGTTTGCAGAAATCGCGAAGCGTCTGGTTGACGTAACTGGTGACCGAAGAGCTGGCGGCTTCCTCGCACAACGTATCAGCATTGCGATACAGCGAGGAAATGCCGCCAGCATCCTTGGTACAATGCCTCAAGGGCCTATTTTAGATTTAAGCTAGTTATTAATTTCGTTTACGTAGTACTACATATATCTTGTATAACATTAGTTAACATTAATATTAAATTAGGTATATTTCCCGAGAACGGCTAATTAATAGTTCTAATAAATTGCCCAGAGATTGGCATATCGTTCCCACGTGGTATCCACGCTGGTCCGATACGGGTTGAGAACTTCACAAATTATAAATTTCAGAATTTATTTAGTATAATGTATAGTGGGCGATTATTGTTTCTTTACAGCCTCATGTGATATAAAAATATACAAACTTCCGCGTACTACAAACTACAAACATCATTTTTACTAGCGTGTGAACGTGAGCGCTAACGCTACTATAAATACGATACTGGCGGAGTACCGTGTCATTCCATCAGTTTGTTATGACTATAGGCTCCGATTTCAGCACTAAACCTGTGAATATACCCATTATGTGTATCATGTATGACCTAGGGGTCTAGTCAGCCTAACATCGTCAAAGCAGCTTAATAAATAAATAACACTCAATGCGTATGGGTTAGCCTCGTTCATAACTATTCCCAATTTTAAGTCGATAGCGTACGTAGTTCTCGAGATATTTAGCAATGTGCACCATAAGTGGTTTTTTTTTAAAATGTATTTGGTGCGGAACCCTAATAAAACTACTAGACCTTAGCGACCTCGGTGCATGTGTAGTTTTAAACCCCTTTGTAGCTACTTCCTCGTATTGGATAGAAAAGTACAGTAAACTTCTCCATTTACGAGAAAGAAGCAGATAACTGTTTTATAAAACTGCCTTTGCGGGTATGGCTTTACGAGTTACGTGGGTAATAATTAAATTTTTTAAGTAATCTGAGCCCGATAGAAGGTGAAACAGGCTGGACGCTGTGAAGGATAACATGCGTGCCAAACGGTATGCGAAAACCGTGCAAAGCGGTGAACATTTGGAAATTGGGTCCTGACTGGGACGCCGATACAGTAGCGTAGGAATTAACCAGGTTGAAAACGAAGATGAGATACATACATCACGGATCTGAATGCTAACTATTATACAGTGTGGAAAGAATGAATGGGCCCTGGAGGGAAAGTACCACAAAACCTTAAGTTAGCTCATTTTGCTTAAAGGAAACATTTTTTTATTTTTGAAAATAAATAAATAAATCCGTTTATTTCAAGACAACATAGGTCCACACATTACAATGTAAAAAAAGTATAATTAAAATTAAATAAATTAAATTAAAACAGAACAGCAATTTATAAAGAATATGTGCAAACAAAATTGCATTCAGTTTTTTTTTTTCAATTTTGCTTGTCTAGAAATATTCTTGAATACTAAATATTCGATTTTATGGATATTTTGTACGACAGACGAGTGTAAGGCCTAATGTTTCTTGGAGAAATGTTATCATTAACATTAACTGTATCACTGTATCGAATAGTAGAATAAAAGAGCGTGTTAATTTTTTTTAATTTTTAGGCGATTCAATTCCCGGGTGAAACAAGCTAATTTCAAAAAATCTTTGCATGCAGTTTTGTTTCTTTTTAAAAATAAAAGAATGTTTCCTTTAAGCAAAATGAGCTAACTTAAGGTTTTAAGGCACTTTCCTTCCAGGGCCCATTCATTCTTTTCACACTGTATACGAGTATTACACCATTCCCAATTCCTGTCTCTCCCTGTGCAACTAAAGATAACACAGCTAGCTGCAACATGTGCACTAGGTTCGCTACAAGTTCATTGTAGTCCTGACGTCACTCAGAATCTGTAGGTGTCAGGGATTTTACGCCCTACTATACCACCATACATCCAGAATAAGCGTGATCTCCCATCACACACAGTTACCTCATATCTCGGTATCAACTTATGGTGGTTTTGTCATGCTTCAAGAATAAGAAGGAGTATTTTTGTATACCGGGACGCTCTCTGGGCGCCGCTCCAATACTCCCACGCTATGATTATTGATACGCGAAACCAGACGTATGAAAACAATAATTGCTAGATAGACAATTCACACATTACAATTGAAGATTAATTTCTCCCGATAGTTCTCAAACGATGGAAATACTTCGTCCTTGTAAAACTTATTAGTTAATCTCACTTCTAAATACAAAATTCCATATTTTTATTGTACTCATTTTGGGATGATGGCGGGAAAAATTATAATTATGTTTATGTGACTGTGGTTTATATTATCATCATAGTGATGGGGCGTTTTTAGGAATAAAAAAAATCTACGAGTGCTAAGTCGAAGCTGGAACACTAGTGATGTTCATTATTATGATAGTTTAAACTCAAAACTTTACAGTAATACAGGATTTTCAATGAGTAAATGTCAGTGTTCGTGCCCCGAGTTCACATTTTACGGCCAAAAATGTTAACAGGGCCATAAATTCATATAAAACAATTACAAACGTAGCCCGAACCCCGAACTATGCTGCGCTGCGATAAATCCTGATTAGCCTTCGGCATAAGAAATTAATCCGTGGATTATTTCCATACGTGTATAAATAAGGGAATCTCCGATATTCACGTATTGAAATATTTCTCGGCTTTATACGAGGTGTTATTTTATCATTGTTAAATTACCTGTGGGTCATTTCGTTCGTAACTTTAACTAGGTATGAATTTTGTTTTGACTTTTTTGTAAATTTGTTATATTGCGAGAAATATACGGGAATATCTCCCCTTCTCTCAACGTTCTCATTCATAGAAACTCCCATCACTATTAATGTATTTATATGTTTCACATTTTACGTCCAAAAATATAAGCTTTAATATTTTGGGGTCATAAATTCAGATATATTATAACAATTTCAGCCGCCTGTACGAACTATAGCGATAAATCCTGATTAGCCTTCGGCAGAAGATACGATTCCGTGGATTATTGCCATATTTTCATACGTGTATAAATAAGGGAATCTTCGACGTTACGATATATTGCTCAGTTTTATTTAGGGTGTTATTTTATTGGCCTAATTCGCGCTTTCAGATTATTTCAGATTAAGATATCAGTATAAGAGTTACACGAATCCGTTGCCAAAAAAACCGCTCCCATCCCATACAATCAAAACCGTTCGAAATCGAAATTCGTTGCTAAAACTTGTTGTACATACAAAGAAAATTGAGTAAAGTTTTGTATGTAACACTTCTACTCGTTCTAACTTTTTGTATTACAATTTCTAGTAACAAAAACTAGTACCAGACATACATATTTGTATTGCTTGAATTGTAAAATTGCGTACCTATTGCTTTACATTTGTATAATTATAATCTATAATTATTTTCCTACTTGACGATCATATTATGAATTCGTATAGATTAGCGTAGAATAATTTATACCTATTGTACATACATACATACATACGTAGGCAGAGACCACGGATTTCCACTTGCTACGATCCTGACATACCTCTTTCGCTTCCTTCACTTTCATAACATTCCTCATACACGCTCGCCGGTTTAGGGTGCTCTTGACGTGGGCCTTTCTTCAGGATTTCCCCGATCTGATCAGAGAAAGTCCGCCGAGGTCTGCCCCTTCCAACTCCCGTTTCTACCTCTCCCTTTTACACTCTCTTTATTAGCCTTCGTTCACTCATTCTTTCCACGTGTCCAAACCATCTCAACATACCTTTCTCAATTTTAACCTATTGTAATTTAATATTATGCCATAAATAATAAATCTAAATCTAAGTCATAACTTCGACTGTACGGCGGTTCGTGTAACTTTTAATATTATATTGCGATGAATTGTAGGTGTTACTGATCTTAGTTAGATAGGTACAATCCCTGTGACATGTGCACTCGTTGTAACGTATGGAATTATATGTGAGCTGTCATATCGCCTGCGAGCCTTACACATTTGTATTTTTCATATGATGTTTGGTGAAAATTTCGTATGAAATTATCTTACGCGATATTCGCCGGGTAGTTTCGAATACGGCCTTCATACCATTTGCACAAGTGCGAGATGGTTGTACAATAGACGTGAAATAATGTGTTATGCTTACACTTCTACACGTTATTTCATTGTACATAATAAATAACTAAGACTAACAATATATGATTGAAGCCATTGTAAAGTATCTACAATGCGGTCAATGCGCAATGTCGCGGGTTCAAACCCCGGCTCGTACCAATGAGTTTTTCGGAACATATTTACTAAATATCATTTGATATTTACCAGTCGCTTTTCGGTGAAGGAAAACATCGTGAGGAAACTGAGCTAATCTCAATAAGGTCTCGTTTCTCCTCTGAACTGGAAGGTCAAATAGCAGTGGCTGGTAAAAACTAGTGCCTACGCCAATTCTCGGGATTAGTTGCCAAGCGGACCCCAGGCTCCCATGAGGCGTGGCAAAAAGTCGGGATAACGCGAGGAATATGAGATGAGCCATTGTAGGTATCTATACACATTTTTGACGTACAATCTGGCAAAAAATAGTAGAAATTAAAAAGTGGCAACACTGTAGTGTTGTCCCGTTTTTCTTAGATTGATTTGAAAGGGACGACACTATTACAGTGTTGCCACTTTTTAATTTCTACTCTTTTTTGCCAGACGTAGAATATACATGAGTTATGAGGCCTGACCTAGGTTAGATGGTTTAGTTTTGTAATTAGTTAGTACGAGTATAGAAAAAAAAATATATCCCTTTATGTGGAGTTATTATAAAATAACCGTTATTTCATCAGTGACTATTGAAAGTTGATGCTGACTTTATCTGTCTCAATAAAAATATTATACGATGGATAAACGCACAAACAGCTCCAATGATCGAATGAAGATTAAATGGGGCATTTTCTATGAAAAGGGACCTTATTGTCGATGACGCTTACGCCGCACAGCGTCGCGCGGCATTGTATTTATATCGGAGCATCGTTTATAATGAAGTAAGCGCCATTGACAATAAGGTCCCTTTTTATAGAAAATACCACAAATAATAAGCGGAAGCGGGACTGGATAAGGAAGCGGGGTAGAGGAAAACCCAGACGCAGCTTTTTAGATCAAGTGAAAGAAAAAGTAGGGGTCGGTTGTGTCGTATCAAAAAGTCAGAGCTGGCGCGGGATAGCCGGGATAGGGAAAGCTTGAAGATACTCCACCGACAAGAGAATAACTCTTAAGTTAATGATGATGACCACAAATAATATCTACGTAGTGTGTGTAGTACACAACTCTTAAGCATTATCATTTTATATAATGATATGTGTAATTGTGTATAAATCGGGTTTCCTCCATTATGGTAGGAAAGCGTCACCATCCCATGAGGCGGCGACCAATGAAAATCACTGAATAATATCGTCAACTGGCTATTACGAAGCTATTGTATCAATCAAGGAACTAATTACAAGTAAGGCCGATGCATCGTGTACAGTCGCCATCAGATATATCGGAGCGGTCGAGGTGTTCACAATATCTGACACGCACTCTAACGCCTTGACAATAGAGGCGTGTTCAGATATTTGTGAGCGACTTGGCCGCTCCGATATATCTGATGGCGACTGTATACAGTCAGTATCAACAGTAGCGTATCGGACTACGTGACAAAAGTATTTTCTAATAACAAGAAAACATACCTCAAGCAAATCTTATCAGTAGAAAAAGTCGCAAAATTCAAATTTTCTATGGGACATGTCTTCGCGCCTACATTTTTTAAATTTGCCGCCTTTTTCTACTATTGATGGTGACTGTACTTATCGAGGGATTCACTACACATGAACAATAGTAGATTTTTAGAGCCTTATCACACTGGCCATTTGTGTGAATTTTAAAACTTTAAAGCGAGGTGAGGCGATCACGCATCGAGTTCGCTGCGAGCGCGGAAAATTGGAAATATCTACTTGAAAAATGCATGATAAACAGGCTCTGATTGACTTAGCGCTTCTTCTTCTTTAGGTGCCATATCCTCTTCGGATGTCGGCTACCACAGTCCGGAACTCTTCTCTATTTGCAGTTTTTCTGCCCAGCGTGGCAGCGTCGATTCCCGTCAAACTCCTAAGGTTATCCATCCAAGTTGTTCTTCTTTTCCCTCTGCCTCTTTTCCCTCTATTATCCCTTTAACAATATTATATTTGTCATGTCTGTATACATGTCCAACGTAAGCGGTTTTATTGAGGCGTAAGAAGAAGAATAATTTGGGCCCCCTTCCCATCTAAAAACCATTGCTAGGTTGACTTAGCCCGAGCCTTGTGAGCCTAGGCGAAAATCCGGCCCTGCTGGTGAAGTACTCATATCCTATCAGGCATCTTTTTTTCCTGTGTCTCGGTCCGTAGGTGATCTTGTAAATATTGTTTTGTGAGTTACTATTTTGGCATCCGGATGTTTACATGTCGTGAGACCTGTCCCTGTCGCACATTGGGACAGCCGTCTTGGCATCCAGTCCAACTAGGTGCAGTGTAAATAACATAATTAGGTACCTACTTTAACCACACAAACATATATTTTAAAGAAAGAAAGAAAGGCCAGGTCAAGAGCACCCTAAACCGGCGTGCGTGTATGAGGAATGTTATGAAAGTGAAGGAAGCGAAAGAGGTATGTCAGGATCGTAGCAAGTGTAAATCCGTGGTCTCCTGCCTACCGTTCCGGGAAATAGGCGTGAATATATGTATGTACATATATTTTGTATACCTACTGAAACTGCCTAGGCCCATTCCCGTAGAGGCGTAGAATATTAGATCTCTTCTTAAAACAACATTGTTTTGGAAACAATTGGGTAGGTAAAGTTTTTTGAAGACAGGCAAATTATATTTTTATCCGATAGTATTCGTCATAACGATCACGGAAATGCAGCTCTTTCATTTTTATTTCGTATGATTTATTAAATATATTTTTTTAAGTGACCGAGATGACGTTTGTGAAATTTAATAGCAGATCAGGCACTGCAATGCCTGTGCACGTGATTTAATTGATGAGATAGAAAAAAAAACGATGTCAAGTCAACTGTCAGTGTCACTTAGCTGTCATTGCCGAAAAATAACCTCAGAATAATAACTAAAGCATATTCTGATGCGATTTAGTGTTATCATATGGTTATCATTGAGATTTTCGACGACCTCAGCACGAGCCACGGACTTCTGATTCCCCACGACATCTGCGAGTATTTGGACAAAGATTAAATCTACTTTCGACAACTTGGCACTGCATATTGGACGTTTTCTTGCCTTCACGACGACCCGACCCTTGCGCAGACCCTGGACTGAGTTTTGCAAGAAGGATGAGCGAGTTTATGCGAGCAGATTGTACAAACTTGCCGCACATGGACCTAGTTATGATTTTAAATTATTATCATAACAGTGATAAGCACAATGCCGCCGAAATTAGAGGAGCGAAGGCCCTCCTGTACGTATCAGTGAAATACATACATTAAACATTTTGTTATTTATATTTTACCTGCAATGTTTAGTCTACATATACACCTTAAACCTTAACTTCATTAATTTTTTATTGTTTTAGGGCATCAAGGAACGGATATGTGGAAAATAATGTAGGCTATGTCGAAATAAAAAGAAGCAACACAGAATGTATTCTTCGGGCTAAAGTTGTACCGGAGACCAAATTAAGAAAAAAAAAATTATATTGTGACCGTTCACTTAGACGAAAAAAATAATAATGTCAATGATGCATCATGTGATAGTAAGGATTGCCCTGCATCAGCTGGTAAAAAAAGTCTTATAATAAGTGCCCAAAGGCACACAGAATCGGTTATCGAGACACCCCGAGACAGGCCGAGAACGAGTGTGTACAGCCCACATTATGGTTTTGTGTAACCCGTGCAAAGCCGGGGCGCTATAAATGTTTATTTAATTTTACCCATTTACCAATGATCTTAGATCTTATAACGGAATACCTAGTGCCTAAATGCCTGAATCTCAGAATGTATTTTTTTTTTCAAACTTCAAATCATTGTAGTGTAGTGATACCTAAATATCAAATTAGGGGAGAGTGGGTCACAGTGAATTACTTTTTCAGACGGTCAATAAAGTGAATATTAAGTACTATAATAACCTACGTTTTATTCTTGTTCTTCATTTCTACAAAATATTTAGATTTGTATTGTTTGACGCAGGTATGTACCTTACCGTTCGAGAAATGGGCCCCTGGTATTTGTGTGTTGAGCAATCGTTATTTGTTTTACAAGGGGGCAAAGTTGTTGTTTAAAGTGGAATTTTGAGCGTTGCAAGGGTTTCAAAGCACGAGGATTAAACAAATTTTGCCCCCGAGTGAAACACAAAAATTTTCACCACACCAACCCGAAGAAAATATTAACTATCAAACAAGACCAAATCCAAATGATCATTCAAAATCATCATTTAAAAGTCAATTCCACCAGCTAACCTAAGGAAACAACTCAAAATTTGCATCTGATTACTTTGCCCCACATGTGGATAAAATACAACTTTCTCATCAGTTTTTGAATAATCAAGAGAGATATTGTTCCTGACTCATGGGTGTTTTCTATGTATATGAGTATGTACTTATCTATATTGGTATGTTGTATATCGTCTCCTAGTACCCTTAGTACAGTCGCCATCAGATATATCGGAGCGGCCGATGTGCTCAAAAATATCTGAACACATACCCTCACACCTTGACAATAAAGATGTGCTCAGATATTTGTGAGAACTTTAGCCGGTCTGATATATCTGATGACGACTGTACTTACAAACTTTTCTTAGTTTGGGGCTAGGTCGATCTTCGTGTAGGATGTCCCCTAATACTTATTATATGATTTATTTGATAAGTGTTTGTTTATGATAAAAGGATATTCATTTGTGGATTTATATAATAAAACGAGGCAAAAATTATTTGATTTTTATTATACTGCTTTGCAAGTTTACTAGAGCACATGCTATCAAAACTGCTTCATCTACATACTTGACATGATTATGGTTTACAGTCGAGTGAGGTTCCAAGAATGCGGATCCCTCAAACGCCGTATGACATGTTCCATGTGTACCCGCAAGCTGGCGATCACTTTGGTTTGTATTACCTCGGCTTTGGAAGGTGTCTCTTTCGAAGAAACAGTTGCAAGCGGTTTCCTGAAACGATAAAACTTTTGTTCAATAACATTTAAAAATGTTTACTTATTAGCCTTAAGATCAATACTGTCACTAACACAAAATGATCCAAGGTGGTTGTGAGTAAATTAATTACACAAGCCTTAAAGAACTTGTTTAAAGTGATTTTAAGTTTTTAAACAGCATTCTTTAAACTGCAGCTAGAGGGTTATGATTTTAGACAGTAATACCTACAGTAGCAATGTGTAAAAAATATGTAATATTTGACAAATGAAGAATAATGATGTTAACGAAAGAACACGGCAACTTTGTAGCCAAAAAGGACCTACATTAAAGACTACAAACTTAATATGGGACATTTTCTATGAAAAGGGACCTTATTGTCGATGGCGCTTACGCCGCACAGCGTCGCGCGGCATTGTATTTATATCGGAGCATCGTTTATAATGGCGTAAGCGCCATCGATAATAAGGTCCCTTTTTATAGAAAATACCACATATGTAGATTATTATAAACAATACTTACATTGATATGGTCCTCACATACATATAAGTTGCGTTTTGGGCAATATATCTCCAATGCTTGGCACCAAATCGCTTGTAAAGACTTTGGTATGCTTAAATAAGCCGACGTGGTAAAGTCTCGTCTGCGCTTCTTACACGACGGCACAAAACACTGAAGTCCATCCCTGTAATATTGTAGATCCATTCGTGCGTTTTCAGATTCTGGTTCCATGGTGTCTGTGATCTTAATTTACTAATTTATTAGTCCAAGGGTCAGCGCAGGGGTCGGGTCGTCGTAAGGGAAGAAAACGTTGTCCAATAAGCAGTGCCAAGTTGTCGAAAGTAGATTCAATCTTTGTCCAAATACTCGCAGATGTCGTGGTGAATCAGAAGTCCTTGGGTCGTGCTGAGGTCGTCAAAAATCTCAATGATAACAGTAAATCGCAAAACGCAAGGTAACAGAAAGGTTGGGCCGTTATTTTTATTTTTTCGGCAATGACAGCTAAGGCTAAGTGACACTGACACTGACATTTGTCATCGTTTTTTTTTTCTATCTCATCAATTAAATCACGTGCACAGGCATTAGTGCGATCTGCTGTTAAATTTCACAAACGTCATCTCGGTCACTTAAAAATATATATTTAATAAATAATACGAAATAAAAATAAAAGAGCTGCATTTCCGTGATCGCTATGACGAATACTATCGGATAAAAATATAATTTGTCTATCTTCAAAAAACTTTACCTACCCAATTCTTTAAAAGAAAACTTTTAAAGCATTGTTTCCAACAAGTTTGTGTTGATTTCGCCAATGTCAAAAGTTGTTGGGCCTGACGTTGTTCGGCAGTTGCTTTTAGTAAAGTGATAGCTGTACTACAAAATAGCCACGATGGATTGGCAGGAGTTGGCTAAAGTATGGTTAAACGAACTATAGAATCGAGTTGTAAACTACCATTCTACTATGACAGATGTCACTATGTGTAATTTGACTCGAGTAAGCGACAAAATGTGACAATTGTGTCAACACACCTACTATATGGCTAATTTTGTAAAAACTTTATGGTACGACAGTCCGTAATGCCATATCGAATGCCAGCAGCAAGGCCACTTGACACTACAGCAAGACAGTTACGTAGGGATTCCACACATTACTAACACTCTCACAAGCAATTAAAACAGGTTACTTTTACAAGAAATTTATACGCATTACATAAATTACTTTAATTCACTCGACACATTTCTTTCCGTACTGTAATTCCTCAGTATCACAAGTGATAATAACCCTCGATATCTCCATAAAACTTGTGACGAAGTCAGCGGGCTGTACAAAAAGTTATCCCATCCCGCGATGACAAACGAGCTAGCTGCCGACTCGAGCCACCGAAATAGCCGATTTGCTCCGCCATCACTCCGAGATCCAGGCTTAATGTCACTGATTCTCTTGGGGCTTTCATGATGTCGAGAGAACGTAAAAGTATTTTTTTCTTAGGTGTTTCTTTACTAATATATCGAATGTGGAGTAATATTTTTCTGAGCGACAAATTGTAGCGGTTTATCAAGTCAATTTCCAAATATTGAAACATTTAATACATTAAACATGAGCATATAGGTTTTAAGTTAAATTACCAAAATAGGTGATAAACCGGAGTATGTTTCACTTTTTTGTATACATTTTTAAATTCTTTAAAATATATAGGTACATTGTAAATATATCAAGAAAACAATATAAAAGTAATTTTTGACATTAAATCGAACGTTGAGTAATATTTTGCTGAGCAACCAATCGATGTGATTTATGTAAATGACTGTCCAGTCAATTTCTAAATTGGGTGCAATAAATAAATACATCTTTTATGATGTCATTAGGAAACAACGTAAAAGTAATTTTTCGTAGTAGATTCTTTACTAAAATATTGAATGGCGAGCTGGCGATGTTACTGAAATCGAACGTCGAGTAATATTTTGCTGAGACAAATTGTCGCGATTTATTTAAATTGATATTTTTAAGTCAATTTCGAAATTGTAAAATATTAATATAAGAACTTGTACCATTTACGGAAAAGATTGAGTAACTGATTACCGTAAAACTTTTTCGAGCGACAATTTGTCACGATTATTTTAGATGGCTGGTTTTTAAGTAAATTTTCTAATTGAATATGTAAGTGGATCGCTTTTCGATTCTCGTTTATTTAACAACTGATTATAGAATCATCTACAAAAAGTACAAAACATATATACAAATAGTTGAATTAAATTGTTAAACATACTGCTTGTGGTCATTTTATAGATAGAGTTAGACCAAGACAAGTCTTCAGCGATTTTGGTAGCACTGGCAGTACTGGCACTGCGCGTGCTATCAAAATCGCTGCAGACTTATCTTGGTCTAATTCTTCGTCAGTATCAAATAGTGTAATATAGAAATACAGAGGTATACTTATTTTTTAAACAAACCAGGATAATTATTGCGGAATGTTAATGTTTCGCAATAATTATCCATGCTTATTTAAAAATAATCCTCCGTCATCAAATAATCAGTCATTGATTTTAAATCTTCATCAGTTAATAGTAATGTAAAAAGAATGTCCAAACTCAAACCGTTAAATGGTACCTATCCCATTTGACGGGTTTTTCCTATATACACATGCGTCACAAGAAAAGATCTAATCGACAAAATCACGTCAAGATACGTAGGTATCACGAGTGACATGACATGATAAATTGATTAATCCCGAGCCACAATAACAACAAATTCGCAATGATAAGATATAACAGCGATAAGTTACGACTGCGACTTAGCTCTTATCATGCTTCACACCTATCGTGTTTAGATACGAATTTCGCAAATTGATAGTTCTATATCGCTATTAAATTACCAGTAGAGGTATAACAGGAAATTTCCTTTGACGTGATTAATTTGCTTATATGAGTTAATTATGATTGATATGATTATTTGAAGCATTAAATTAGTGCAGTCAATTATAAAGGTGTTATATGATTTTAGTTTGCATATCTAGAGCCTAAGAACAAAGACTAATTAAAATAATTGTGTCAGTGAGCCTAGAAATCGAATCCTTGATACGCCTGTTACTCGTCTCATGTAATGTAATTTCTAAGTTAATAAAATAACTAGAAGGAAAATATTTTATTTCCTTATAAAATAAAATAAGTATCATGATCATCTGCTGGTTACAGGCTGACAGGACTTACTAAATGGTTAAGGCTATCCTTCCATGATACTACTTAACACACATGTAGCTCTAAATTTCTTCGCTAATGTAGTATAGTATTTAAAAATCCTAATATTACAGCTATCTCAATATCTCCGTATTAATTTGCTCGAAATAGATCGTATCGATAAAATCGGAAAATCCATTATAAACTTTGTAGCGAAAACTACTAAGTCACGCACTGATAACTCAAAACATGCAATAAATGACTGTTATAAAGCAAAGTTCGGATTAAAAACTTCAGTGCTGAAAAATGGTGATATTATACACGGTGTAACATGAGGATACCGAATAATTTTAACAGCGTATTCCTGATCATATTTAAAGACTAAAATGTCCTATAAACTTTTCTGTAATTTGCCTAGTTTCAGAGTTAATACCAATTTAAAAAAAAAAACAAGTTTTTATTGTTACATAGTGCAAAACGCATTTTTGATGTCGATGTTGCCACTGTTGGACGTAGTCTAAGTAACCTTATTGATTGATGTCAAAAAGTGACAAGTAACACTTTGTAAAAGCTACGTTTTAGGAAGAAAAAAAAGTAGAATTCCATTTTAAGTTACAAGTTTACCAATAATATTTACTTTTTATGTACAAATACATCTGAAAAATCGAAAAAAAAAATATCTTTTGGCCTCAGAAAAGCGTGGTTAAAATCTTTCGGTTTCCTCGTGAACATCTTGTACCCCCATCGTAAAATATAGATAAACTTAAGTTATCTAACATATTACTTCATCTTTACAAATATTTACTGGTTAATAGGTCATCAGGAAGTACCTAATCTGATCACGCTATTTACATTGCTGTAAAAGTTAATCAGTGTTATTTAAACGTTCACTTTCATATAATAAATATGTTATGTCATCGGTATCATATTGTATTAAATACTCTCAGAATATACCTACAATGCTCAATGCGACAGGAGGTCGATTCGATCCCTAAGCTTTTTTACGAGTTAAATTAATTCGTTAATCATATAATGATTTTATAAAAAAAAACATACATATAGTAAAATACAGATAGATAGATAGATACACCATAAGCAAACACTGATAAATTGGTTTGAAAACCAATGCAGAAGGAGGCCATTGTCCAATCAAAGGTTGTGTGATTATTAACCTAAAGTAATTGGCCAATTTAAGTCTGTGCATCTGCATTGTTAGACGTGAAATCTTGACAAGCGCGGTCCGTTCTTGCCAAACTTGGTCCATCCATTCTCACCGCTTCCAGTTTACCAACTTATATTATAACTCGCGTTGGGTTTCTGTACTTTCTGTGCATCTTACAGCACGCCGTCGCGTTAGGGCTGTTTAGAACACCTGGGGTAATTTTAAATTTGGAGAATCCTGAAGTTAACATCACAAAGCTTTATATTCGGTGTATACCTAGTATGTATAGGTAAAACGAATGCTTTATAACGGTTATATAAGATGTCCAGTAAATAATGGACAACCTTCTGACTACCGACATACTTAGTAATTCAGGCTGGTCTATAAAATTGACTTATTGGTTTAGTAAAAGTTTCGTGGTTTTCAAGATAATCAAACTTTTTTTTCATTTTTAATAGCTATCCTTTCTTCACTTTAATGACCATTTAGTCCATATCATTATTTGTAAACTAGTTTTTGGAAAGTTGGTCACTCTGGTTTCCATACAATTTTTATTTACAACAAATAAAAATGAATATTTGTTTCAACTTTTTTTCTACTCAAGAAACCTCTCTCCTTGATCTAACATTGTTTTTCCAAAAATATTTGCTCTCGTGACACCGCTAAAGTAATACAAACAAGGGTATATATTGGCTGCGTTAGACGCTTACCATCAAGCGTTGTTTTTCGACATTCGAAAACTAAAAATTTAAGTTAAAAAAAAAACATTAGAAATTTAAAAGTAATTTGTAAATATTGGCGCAGTTCCACGCGGTCTACACCTAGCTAGTTACATATAATAGTATATAACTGACTGCTGTAACCTTAGGCCAATCAAATTAGATAAAAAAAACGTTGTGAGGAATTAATTCCCAGCAAGCTGGAAATCGTTTTAAGACCTCCATTGGCGTCCTAAATGCGTATAATCAGAGTTTGCTCCATCCCAGGTGTGCATAAATTTTGGGAGTCTTGGGAGACCTTGAATTGACATAACCACTCGATGTAGAAGGACTCCACCATCAATTACAATGTCACTGCCAGCAAGGTTGTTGTGGATAAGACACAAATGAAAAAAAAAAACCCGGATTTTAACACGATTATCCCAAAAAAGAAATTTAAAGTGGCCGCCATTTTTTACAATATTTGACCACGAATTCATATTAAGGTACCTTTCGCATCCTCAGATGCCAACTTTTATTATGAATACAGCAAATTTTCCGTCGAACGTACCGTTTTCGAACTTCGAACTACAAGCAAAAAACTGAAAAAGAGCAAAAATTTATGCACACCTGGGATGGAGCAAACTCTGATTATACGCATTTAGGACGCCAATGAAGGTCTTAAAACGATTTCTAACTTGCTGGAAATTAATTCTTGGAAAAAATCTAATTTTATTGGTCTACCTTCACGTTATTTAATTTTACTGTTTATTACTGAAGCGTGGTAGGAACGATTTGGAGTAAGTTCTTACCTTCGATAGTAGATAACCGCTTCTCCATATAAACATACCTACCTAATCCCCGTTTTCCGCCCTGGTAATTAACATTATGGATTTACACTTTATAGTTTTTTGCCGAAGCTATGTAATAATGTCCCTTCGTTTAATTTATTTTTTTATTTTTTGATAATTATGAGTTCGGAGCGAAAAACAACTTTTATACAAATTTTTAAAGCCTAGGTAACTCAATAAGTAATAAGAAAAGTCAAGCAAAGTGGCATATGGTTATATGGTTAATATACCCACATCTAATTGTGTAAAAATATTCTAATAAAAAATAAAAAAACGGGGCATATTAAGCAACTAATAAGCGTCTTAGTTCTGAATCATAGTACATAAGTGGATTAACGGGATAATTCCATGATGTAATAATCAGTGAAACAAGTGGTGTCTGTATTCGTACTTGTAAATTAAGTTGCCAATGTACCCTGACCATGAGTGTGAATGGAATCATTCTGGAAAACCTTCAGTGCACATTGAAGGTTTTACTACAAAGTAATTTTCATAAGAACAGTCATATATTGATAGAATAGTCTATTTATA
The DNA here is from genome assembly GCF_947568885.1 of Cydia strobilella. NCBI lineage: Eukaryota > Metazoa > Arthropoda > Insecta > Lepidoptera > Tortricidae > Cydia > Cydia strobilella. Next base: position 2,348,690 of record NC_086049.1, on the reverse strand, counting down.
GTTATACATTTATTACCATACCTATCTTCGCTATTAACATTAATAGCCTAGATTAGATAGGCATTATGAAATACGTGAGCTATTTTCACTATCTATTTGCAACTATTTTAATTAAATCTAGTTTTATCAATAATTAAATCTGAACTCGCGTTATTTAGCAACGACGAGGAAGCTCAACGGTTAAGTACCGTAAAATGGGGTGAGTAGGGTTCGCGGGGAGAGTTGGGTTATGAATGGGGAGAGAAGGTTTGAAAGGGGGGTGAGATGGGTTCATAGGGCTACTGCTACAAAATAATGTATATGTAAAAATAAAATGTTATCGAGGTTTGAATGTCAGTTTTGCTCCTACTCACCCCATTTTACGGTATGTTTTTCTTTCTAGTCCTAAATACTTTATATAATCAGAACAGAACTTCAATTCAGGCATGTTAATAGATAGAAATTATTGTTTTAAATAAGTTATTGTTATTTATAAACACCTGCATTTATGAAACTGATTCCTATGCAAGTTGTTGATGAATGAATGACGACATTACAACTTTACGAGTGGACCAAAACTAGCTACAATGCAAAAAATAATTGTTCGACAATCAATCATCAATAAACTACGATTATTGAGTCGACCGCGTGTCAAGGCAAGACTTCTAAGGCATCTTAACAATTCCACAGTTAATTGGCGGTTCTATATCTACGAGAATGAATTGGCCCTCGATCATGCTTCGATTGGGTGACAATGTGTGTCTTAAGTATTCCCATTTGAATAAAATTCACGCGCACCACTCTTATGTGACCTCTAGCTTTATAACAACTATGCTATAAAGCAGAACGCACATAGTGCTTCGTGGAAGCCATAGCATTCGGCAAGCGATTGCAATGACTCCTCCATGCCAACGCAAGCGCCTCTCACACATGCAAAAACATCATACGATGCCAGCCAACCAATGGCAGCGCGCCGTAAGGTGGGCTCGGCTCCCCACCATGACGGAATGTATGGTTCTTAGAACGGCACTGTTAAAAATAACTACCTGTTTAACAGGACACACACGATGTTGGCGATTATTCGAGGCCAAGATATTATAGCACATTCCGCATTTCACATTCGCATGTAAATAGTTTCACGTTTCAAATAGTATTATTATTTTCTCCGACGTTGGGGACCTTTTACATCTCTAAATTTAATGTAGGCATTATTAACCATAGAGATTACCATCTCTGGTATAATGTAGTAATTATATTATTTTAGGATTAGTACCTAAGTCCCATAAGTTTGTAAGGCATATTTTGAGACCCTGCGGTTATTTGCAACTGCATTATAATAATTATCAAATGTAATTTCTCACCACATGGAATTGTTTGTAGCAATCAAAATTAGACATATTTACTGATAGCGGTTAAAAAATCCCCTACACCAATAAACCGTAAATATTATCGGATCGTTGCTGTAAATATCGCATTGTAAATTTCAAACAAGATAAAAAAATCGATAATAAAAATGCGTGAGTACTTTTATAGCCAAGTTAATTTATAATTAAACCACATAATTATAATCTGTATAAATAATGCTATGTCAATCTTTATATACTTAATATCAATGTAATTTGCCAAATTTACAAATAGGTATATGTACATTTAACCCTTAAATGCATGATTTTTTCTTTTTGCCTGAAATTAATATATGTCTTACATAATTGTTTACTGATTCTAGGAAAAATAAAAATATAAATTAAAACATCGATTTTCACTGCTTAACCAGTATTAGAATGTACATAGGGTAAATAATAATTTATGTAAATTTATACAATTATTGGTAAAAGATATAAAAAATCTTACTACCATTAGAAATTTATACTATTTGTAATATACCTATAATAAAGATTTTAAATATAAATAATTACAAACCCCGAAAAAACCGCCTAAATTACATATTAAAAATCATTAAATTTTCCCAATTTTCCGCCATTTCGTGTTAAAAGAAATGTAATTTTTTTAAACTTACATACTGCGCAAACTTCAAAAAAACGACGGAAAGTGTATTAATTTACGATCAAAATAATATACAGGACCAAATAGATTTTACCTAATTATGCATAAAATTATATGTTTTTTGTTGTGTACATACATACATCACTATGCATTTAAGGGTTAACATTGAACATCAGTTAAGTGACGGCCGCTAAAAACCCGATAAATAATGTGGCTTTCCATTAAAGAAGCGCCCTTATGCTTCAATAAGGAACTTTTTATCAGAATTTCTATTGGAATTTCAGATAGTATCGTCCTTGCGTGCTTGCACTGCACTTAAAGCATAAGGACCCTTCTGTGATAAAAAACCACAATAGTAGTAATTTTAATTTATCTGTAATTTTTCTTATGACGTCTTCATTCGGCATTCGTAAGCGTTATGACTCTTATGACCCCCGCGAACCCGTTACAAGTCGTACAAGTTCACGAATATCCTCAGATAACTCTGCAGATCTCTGCGCTCTAATCACGTGTGTGTGAACAGCTGATCGCGCGTGCGCGCTGCGTGACAGATGACCGGCTGCGCCGGCGCTTGGCTATATCGCGTGGCAGTTGTTGTTGTCCTTGGGAGAACTGTAACAACTATATGAATAATACTTTTTTTTACAAGGGTGCAAAGGGATTCAAAGCCCGAAACTTTGCTACAGTGTTACACAAAAAATTTCGCCATACCATCGTGAAGAACATACTAGCAGTAAAATTAAACGTCACAAATCTAATGATTGCTATTAAATATTTATATGTATTTTAAAATCATCCTAAAGCCAACGTGAGAAAACAAAATCATAAAATCGCTATGCCACTCTAAAGGATAAAATGCAACTTTGAAAAAGAAAGAGAGCCTTTCCAGGCTGCTGCGGAAAAAACAATCTTAACTCAATCTCAGTCAAAGCAGTAGCTTTGACTGAGATTGAGTTCGTTGATTTTCCTCGAAGCCTCGAACGCACGAGCAACTACACTCGCGTGCAAAAGTTTTGCATCACTACATTTTTTCGTCCGCCCATATTTTTGTAATTTTATACCCAAATCTGAAAATTTTTCTATCAACTGAATACTTATAATGTAACGCATTAGAAAAATACAACGTCTAGGATAACCAGTAGTTAGATTCGGATGACACATGTGGTATCGCATAATAAAATTGACACCTCGTAAAAGTCACAACGGTCACAGGGTCACCCATATCCCTAGCGAGGGCCCTGAGGCCATACATGACACTATATTAAATTTTGAAAAAAAAAAAAACTTGTATAACGGTTCCTAACAGGTGCTTGTTCCAGGTTCACGCTTATATATCGGTCCACATGAGACAAATGCTTGGTAAAGCGATAAAAAATGATCGCCTCACTCGCCAGAGATACGATACATTCGTCAACACCATGCTTGTTCTTGATAAGAACGTGATCTTTTACAATTTCGTTTAGTTTACAATGACTTATCTAGTTAAAAATACGTAGCTTGTTTGTATTCAGAAGGTTAAAGTGTTCTTAACTACCTCTTTGTCATTTAGTAGGTAAGTATCGACACTATCGACCTATTGCAGACATATTCCCTTTTTTCTGGTTTCTAGAATTTAAGTTTGTTTTTTGTCAGTATGTGACATCGCAAATCGCAATTGCTCACACTAGAATGGTCCGAGATTGAACAAGACACAAACCATTCAAAACGACCTGAAAGCTATAAATGCAGTACCGGAGACAACCCACAACCGTATGATGTGGCGCAAAAATACTAGGAGGGCTGACCCCAAGTAAAATGGGAATAAAGCCAGGACCAAGAAGAAGAAGAAGAAGAATGGTCCGAGACCGGGCACCCGGTTCCCTAGGCTTTATTCAAACTGGTGTATGCAGTATATTTTACTTCAGTAAATGACATACAAAACATATCTAAATTTAGTAGTTAAAAACATAAAAACACAAGGAGAATAGGTACATGTTTCATAAAATGTCCAAAATTATGCTGATGTTACATTTTAATGTTAATAAAACATCGGGGTCCTAAAACGCTCCTAGGTTAACCCTTCGTATGCGCTGTCAAAAATTTGCCATATCAATAGCAATCATGTTTCATGTTTAAGTTGAATATATATGGAGCAGATCTGCTACTAAGCATAATACGAAAGCTCAAAGTCAATCAAATTATATTCCAAAATATTCTTATTCCTAAATTTCTTGTTAACTTTTAAAATGTAAGTATAACTGTCTCGAGTTTCCTTTGAAACACTTCTTATATATTACCTTGAAATTAACGTTACTGCGTAAGTAAATACTTGTATTTGCCCCACCCCCACGAGTCATCTGGAGACGTACCCACGCGGATTCATTTGAAGCTCTGCGCGTCATACGAAAGTCATATCTCTAAAACTAAAACGACGTATGCTCTTACGAGATTATATAACACTAGCTTTTACCCGCGACTTCGTCTGCGTGGACTTAGTAACAGCAGTATAGCGCCTGGAAAAAATCTCATAGCAATAATTCAACTAGAGCATATTATTATTATGCACACAAATTAGCAGGCACTTCATTAATTATCTCAATTCCACCCCGCTTTTTACTTTCTTAAGGTGATGATGATGATGATTTTCGGGATAAAAACTATCCTGTCCTTCTCAGGGACTCAACCTATCTCTATGCCAAATTTCATCTAAATCGATTCAGCGGTTTAAGCGTGAAGAGGGAACACACAGACACACAGACTTTCGCATTTATAATATTAGTATGGATAGTATGGATTATATAACATTATAATTTTATTAAAAGAACAAACATATGCAGATGTGTTACACTTAAAATTTAATTCAACAATGGGGTCCTAAAGTTAGTTCAACCTAATTATATTCCAAAATATAAAAATATGTTAGCTTTTACAGTGTAAGTATTACTGTCTCGACTCTCGAGTTTCCATTGAAGATTTCCTGTTTATAAACTATTCACTAAAATGCTATTTATAATAAATACTCGTATTTGCCCCACCTCCAGAAGTCGTCTGGATATGTGCCCACGCAAATTCATTTAAAGCAGTGCGCGTCATATGAAAGTCATACATATCATAAGTCATTCTTAACAAAAACGACGTATGTCCTTATGAGATTTTATATGAGTCATCACTGCCCCTTTTTTTAAATTGGGAATTTTCATGTTATTTCGTGGGGGGGTCAGTTGCAATGGCCGATGGCCAAGGGGTGGGGGAGGGGCATACATTTAGTTACAAGATTTACTCTCTGGCGACGCCCATGCTGAAAGAGTATTATACAAATTTGAATGAAATAACCCGTTTTAGTTATTATAACATATGACTTTTTGAAGTAAGATGTTGGAGTTGACGCATGCAATGTTTGATTGTTCTGTTTACATGTTTGCCGAGTGTGCTCTAATGCGCATTTTAGGTTACGTAAACAATTTTTTTACAACTAGAGAAAATGAACCAAAGATAGCATACACCATACACCAGAGAATTTCGGACGGGTACCGCCGTGGCCGGGTGGTCTAGTGGTCAGGACGTTAGCCGCGTTAGCTGAAGACGCAGGTTCGATTCCCGCATCGGCTTCCGGTGGATTTGGTCACTTTTGCTTTAGTTTGGATCGGTGATATATTGTTTTAAATGAGCCTGATTCACATTTTACCAATTGATACGGTTTTGATCTTATTGAAAGGCGTCCTTGAAGATCGCTCACGCTAAATGAAGTGAAAGTCAATAGATGTGTGCCAATCGTCAAGACGATCGTAAAGGACGTAACAGAACAATAACAAATTGTTATAATAAAAGAATCTACCTTCTAGTTTTCTGAGGGCCTACCGCGAACCACGTTCGACGTGTTGCCTCTCTGTCGCACTTGTTAATTCGTACGTAAGTGTGGCAGAGGCAACACGTCGAACGTGGTTCGCTGTAGGCCCTCTGGGCTTGCGCTGCATCTTGGACTCCTACATCTTTTCTGAACGGTTTTTAGGTTTACACCTTTTTAGGTTTATTTCTAAAACCGTATATTATTTATTCTTAAGTAAGTATGCATTAACAAGTAGGTATTAGAAACCTGTTGCGCTATTTTGGCTGCCCTCTTATTATAGGTAAGTTGTTTGGGGTTGGTATTTATTTAGATACGTCGAGATTCACGACACATTTGTTAAATATGACTTTTTAAATTAAAATGTTACCTATCTTGTTCGTAGGAGCCAACGAAAACTGCAACAAAGATATGCTGCAGCGATGCGCCATGGATCTGCCTGTGCTGAACTCGCCGGAGATTTCATTCGCCTTAACTAGAGAAGAACTGGACAAGAGTTGCATGTAAGTTATTTCAATATGACTAAAATCTGGAACTTATGTTGCTTCTAGGGGGCGTAAAGCCAGAAAATTAGAAGGTAACAAAAAAAAAACTGATAAAGTTAAAATACATTTCTGTTTATTTACTCGTGATTACTATATTACTAGCTATTTTATACTAAAATTATATTGCTATGGTATGTAGGTTAACGATAAATAACTAAAATAAATAAAAATTTGCTAACACAAAATTGTAGTTTTATATTAAATTTTTACACGTTTTAATCAAGGGCAAATGCCATAAAATAATTCACTCGCAAGTCCGTCGCCATGGCCATTTTGAAATATATCAAACTTACACGACTACGACTTAGACTTACGGATTTTGTTTCAAGTATATAAATACTTGAAACAAAATCCGTATCTCCATACAAACGCCTGCCAGGAAAATGATAGCGTTCAAACTGCAGTTTTAGCTACTGCCGGGGCAACCGACACTGCAATCCGCCGCTTCCAAGATATCTACAGCCGTAATGTAGCTGACTAGATCAACTCACTCAACGAAGTAAATATTATTTATAAATATTTGTAAATATACTGAAAGAGCTGAAAATAAAATTGTTGGTACAATAGAAAGAAAGAAGAAGAAAGAAAGAAAATACATTTATTTAACGCCACAACAGATTACACATATGAAAAAGGAAACATACAGACAAAAAAAATTTGGACGCTAAAATAGGACCCCACTCAGCATAATGCCGCGGATTACCGCGGCGCTGGTTTTCAGTAAGTCAAAAAAGTCAAAAAAGTAAGTAACTACTACAAAAATCTATACATACTAAACAACAAAAGAAAAAAAAAATATATGAAATATAAAATACACAATCATCATTCGCTTGCCCTTGTCCCATTCACTTGGGGTCGGCGCAGCATGTCTTTTTCTTCCATACATCTCTGTCACCCGTCATCTCATCATTCACTTGCGTTAGTTTCATATCATCTTTCACACAGTCCATCCACCTTTTCCTCGGTTTTCCTCTCCTCGTACTTCCCTCCACATTCATTCTTAATACCTTTCTTGTCACATGACTTTCATCCCTCCGCATCACATGCCCGTACCATGCTAGGCGATTTGCCCTTACTTTTTCTGTTATGGGTGCAACTTTCAGGCTTCCTCTTATATACTCATTCCTTATCCTATCCATTCTCGTCACGCCACACATCCACCTTAACATTCTCATCTCCGCTACATGCAATCTCTATACACAATTAATTATATATAAAAAACATAGAATGAAAACTTACAAAAATTTACAAAAAAATAAAATAAAATAAAAACTGTAACCTAAAAACTATCCAACCAATAGAGATTTAATACGTATCGATTTGAGTTTAGTCATAGAGGCTCAATAGAACAGTGTCGTAGGCTGTTGCCTACTCTAATAATGTTTTGTTAGATTACGCTTTGATTGCTGAGGGTCTAACACGAAAATATTTCGTTATCTACAGAGGTAGATAACGAAATATTTGATGTCCAAGAGTGATAGAGAGCTATCACTCATGTACTTATTATATATTCGAAGGATAGAGAGGCAGACAACGAAATTTTGTTTTTCATGTTTCCCGGTAGGCCCTGGCTGAAAAGTGGTGCTATACCCCCTCACCATTCGCTTAAAAAACCCATTTACAATTTTCATTCGTTCACCGTCAAAAAATTCACACATTTTTAGATTATTTTAACCATTCGCCGGGGTTTTGGGTGCGGATGATCAAAACTGCATTTCAGTACCTACCATTTCGATTTGACTGTACATATTCTGTAGCCGTAAAATGTAGCCGGGTATCAAGTTACTCAACTGCGCAGCAAACAAATTGCTTTGTAAATACACTGAGCTGCAGCACAGATTGCTGAATTATGCATGCATTTAATTGCAGATAATCGATGAATAGCTCCTGAAAATAAAACTGTCGGTGCAATGCATTTACAACAGCGATCGACGTTTCAAATTGTAATTTTAGCAAGCGTAAACTTGTATACGAGGACATGACTAAATTACGAAAAATATAACATGAATGTTAATCTATTTTTCCTTTTTTATTGTGTGACGTATACCACTTTATTACAATCTACAAATTATTTTAATAACAAAACTTCCGTGCAGGGGTCGGAAACCGGTATTTGCTCCATACAGAAATACCGGTATTATTACGTTCTTTTTCGTTCTTTTGTTTATAATTTCATTTTTAATGGGACTTTTTAATAATACAAAATTGTTTCCTAAATACATGATTCAGTCCTACGTAATGAGCATAAAATAATTCAAAATATTGGGCTATTTCGGGGTTTTTTAAAAATACCGGTTCCGAGCCCTGCTTCCGTGAGACACAGACATAGGTATTAAACATATTAATAACGGGTCACTCACGTATTTTAAGTAGAAAAACGCTCGACATGTTTCACCGTACTCCATGCTTCATGCCGTACTTCATGTGACTCCGTACCGAGGAGCGTCATCAGGAGCTTGCGTTGACGGTGACGGACCGGCGCAGACTGCTACTACTACTTTGCTCTCCACTGATCAGTTTTTATATATGAAAACTATACCTATCACAACCTTATTTTAGTGTTTACAATGGGCATAAATTATTATATCAACATAGCTACCACAATAAAATTATTTTAAAATTTAAATTCAATTTCGAATTTTGGAGCAAAGTTGGCACATCTTACGGTAGGCTACATTGCTCGTAGAATCGATAATTAATGGGGCAAAAAGGTTCTTGTGTATCGATCGCGTACCGCAAGCGGTAGCGTGGGAAAAACCCCTGGAACGTTACCGGTGATGACACTGATGACCGCAGGTACGTAATCATTTATTGAATGCGAGCAACGCGTGAATTGATATATTGCAAAGATCTTTGGGGATAGCCTTTATGTAGTTTATAGTATAACATTCAAACAATAATACCAAATTGACCAATACAAAAAAAAACCGGACAAGTGCGAGTCGGACCATCTCCGAGCGCAAAATATGATACATCCGGAGATGGTCCCCGCCAGGTCCAAAGACTATTGCAATGCAGCACTTTTGTGCTGCGATGGGAACTAAAGTCATAGGCTAATAGATTTGTATGTTGGATGGTCTGGATAATGTGCTATGGGAGGAGACTAATAGTGGACACCTGTCTTGACAATCAGTCTCAGAATTGTGAAAGACAGGTGTCTCGCCAACTCACTGAGTGGGCTCTGCCACGGCCGCACGCAGTGCGACAATAAGGCAATACTTCTGAGAGGCTGTGAGGTTGTCGAGAGGTGAGTTTGTGGTAGCTACCGGTAATTCGCTCAGCAGGCCGCTGGCGTTATGACATTTTACATATTATTATGGTGTTTCTGGACCGTTACGACCTTCAAACCTTCAAGAAAAGAGCGTATTCCCATCTTAAAGGGCAGCAACGCATTTACAACTCCTCTAGTGTTGCGGGTGTCCATGGGCGACGGTGATTGCTTACCATCAGGAGATATTGATGCTCGTTTGCCTCCTACTGTCTTTTAATTCTAATTTACACTTAAATCCCCTCCGAACTCAGAGCGAAAGTGGTTGCGTAATTTATTACCCCTTAAATCATTACCCCATAATCTTAGCTTAATCATTATTAAGCTCAAGATTAAGAATAATAGTTCGGTCTTTAACCGTTAAGTATGTAGGTAAGACGATATAGCGTTCATTAACTACACTACGGGTAGGGTTGCCATATTAAAAAAAATATCCTGACAAAAGTCCGGACATCACGCTAAAAATCCTGACACATCCCAGGATGTGACAGTTATTTCTCCAAAAATCTCCCCCCTAGTTCCAAAAATCGGCTACTATTTAGTACTAGATTATCTATCTTTGGTACTAGAAAACCTCCGCGCAACTTCTTTAAAAATAGGCGTGCAGATGAGTGGTAGTAGACCTATTGTGGTTAATTAAAACAAGAGTGAATAGGCTGTTACTGAACCGGTGAGCTCCATCTTAGGCCCTGTCTTCACTTTCCATCAGGTGTGACTAGGGCCAATCGCCGATCAGTTTATAAAAAAAAAAATTAAGGGGTTCTAAAAACCCGAATGTCAGGGTCCAAGTCGTGGCCAAGTCTTTGCCAGGCCAAGTGGAACTGACTTCCTGCTAATCTATTCCCAGCCCACTATTATCTGGATTTTTTTCAAATCGAGAATGAATAGACATCATTCGGTTGGCATGCTCCATCCTAGACCGCATCGGCACTTTTACCGTCAGGTGAGATTGTGGTCAAATGGTTTCCTTTATCCAAAACAAACCTGACAAAGGACTAAAAATTATGCCAAGTTAGGGAGAAACGTATGTCAACTGGCAACCCTATTTACAGGACGCTCAACTTCGTGAAAACCGGGTAACTGGTAAAATGGCTAACTTTCGCTAAAGACGACGTCAGCAAGTTGCGGAATGGTACGCAGTTAGCTCATCTTAATTTAGTGTTCTTGTTTGTGGTAAATAGCAATTTGAAACTAGTTGTCTGGCTGACTAACTTTGGATAGAGCTGAATAGCCAATGAGTTCTTTGGCGTGAATAGAGATCAAGTTAAGTTTCTCTTGCACTGTTATAACATTCGGTAATATTGTTTCTCAGTTTACATAATGGAAACATGCGGCGTCTGGGTTTTGGTTGGCATAGGAGTTATCTGTATCGTATATAATCAAAAATGATGTAAGGAAGAATGACAAAAAAATACGTACCTAATTTAAAAAAGTATGAAGGGCACAACTAAGCCTTTGAGATCCTGAAACAATAGGGATTAAAAATGTAATTTTTTTAAGTATTTGCTTAACTTCACTTAGTAGTATTCTGTGATATTGATAACGAAAGGCGTTAATTAAATGAACAAAACAATGGTAAATTACGGTAAAAAAATACTGAAAATAAACTAATTCGACGTGATTAAGGATATTTCGTAGAAAAAAATGGTTTATAAAACTACTTCCTATATTTTTTTAACTAAATGGTATGGTACCCAATTACCCACCTGTATGTATCACGCGACTTTGCGCAAAAGCGAGACCGATTATCTTTCTTCGTCGTGTCGTGACATATCCGTCTCCGGAAATGTCACGACTCAAACGCTAAAAGTAATCAAACATTTTTAAATCAATACATTAAAAGTAATATACCTATCGTTGTGTTTATTTACTGGCAATTGATACATATTGATGAAAACCGCAATCATTAACAGTGATTTGTATTTGCCATTTGCAAACTTTCGTGCTATTAATTAAAACGTTAATACAGATACAACTAAAAACGGAATTGGAATTTGTTTGCTGTCAACTGTCAACTGATGATTTGTGGGCTTTATTTATTTGTAGTCAGGTGTACATCAGTGTGGACGATGTTAAATACAAAGTAGAGATTGGCTAAATATGGAATTTGCCGAACACGAATATTCGGCCGAATGTTTGGTTCAAACTTTACCGAACCGGCTCGGCTCATCTATAACATTCTAATAAACCATTTTAAAACGCTTCAATTACCTACATAAGCAGGTGATGATTGGCCAATTCCCTAAAAACAAACTGGTCAAAAGGCAAAGGACTCGCAAACAAATTTTCAACACTCGCCAAATAATCAAAACAAATTCAACGTCTCATCATACGTTTTAATGGCAACGGAAAGCGTAACCAGGCAGAGAGTATAACTTGAAAATTTCATTTTACAGATTCGCAACCAGATAAGACAAACATGTACCTATTTGAAAAATATTCGGCCCTTCAACTGAATTATTCGGTCGAATACGAATATTGAACAACATGCCGAATATGCTGAATAGGTACCGAATAATTACCGGATATGCGGCCCATCTCTAATACGAAGCTTTTACTAATAATTTGACAACTTAATGAGTTGTGGCATAATGTTTGAAAGCCGCAGGCGTGGCGAATTATTGATTGTGTGGTTTGTTATTGTGACACAAACCTAAACTGGGACTATGTTGTGGGATGAAAATGGGCCCTAGCAATCAGTACAAAAGCATTAAAGTTGGCCATTTTGAAGGGAGCCTAAATTGGTTAATATTTATATCGGCTAAGGCTGTCTCCGTCGTAGTTTAGGCCTGCATCAAAATTATAGGCGTTTTGTTTCATTAATGTCTTAATTTTCGGGAATATTAAAGACGGGAGATTTAACCCAAATGTCTGTATTGTCGGGCAAATATGTATTGTTTTGCTATTGAATCTTTACTTCAAAATTTTACTAATTTATCTCTTTTTTACAGAAAATTACACTCAGGCATATCCTGCATCGACAACTACACAAGCGCCTGCATGTCCAGACACGAACAAACCGTGTTCCGCAAAATCTACTCTGGGATCAGCGATGGAATGAAAGAACTCTGCACTCCCGGGGCCTACCAAGACGAGTACTTGAAACACGCGCGCTGCGTCAAGATCTTCTGGGCTGATTATGAGCAGTGTAGCCAGAAGTATGAGGTTACGCTCACGCATCTGAATGACCATCAGAAGAATGAGCAGTATTCTACGGATCAGCGAGATATTAGCACAAGCCATGAGGATTATTTGAGGACAGTTTGCTGGTAAGTTGATTTGTTAGTATTTAGACTATTTCATGATGTAAAGGATGGGGTCCACGCGCGCTGCGTGACGATCTTCTAGACTGATTATGAGCAGTGTAGCCAGAAGTATGAGGTTACACATACAATCGACCAAAATACTATTTCCTTAAAGACCTTTCTTTCCTTTCCTTTTTTTGTCGCATTCTGTAAATGTCACAAAATTGTAACATATTTTCCAAGTCACACACTATTTTTTTCTAATTTACAACAAATAATTTAACCACAAACTTTCCAAACCATTCTATACCTGTATCTGCTGAAGTCAGAGTATATCCTAATATTTCTGTAGCAAACTGTAAACAAAACAAATAATTCCGTCAGCTTTCTCATTATCTAATACAGACATCTTTGGATTGGCCCTTAGACAATTTGATTTCTACAAATTAGAGTGTCTGAAAACTTGATTCGTTTTTAACGATTTGATATGGTTCTTATCTTGTTTTGATACGATCTTGAGTCAACGTGCGGCGCTGCACCAATCCGCATGAGCTGCTGATGGTGACGTTCGGATGTCAATTACAGTTGCATTACTGTTGTGGCGTCGTTATTACCGCCGTGTCTGTAAATTTCCTTAATAACCTGAGTAACGTTTGCCGCCGCATTACTGTCGCGGTTATGACGTTCATGCCGGCACTCATTTTATCAAAGTAATTAACAGATACAGCGGTGGCAAAAATGCGCCGTAAGAGTAATGCAGCTGCAGTTGACACCCAAACGGCACCTTAACGCTGATTGGTCCTCACGAAATGCAGGAGTCGCCTCATAAGGCACCTCGCTCAGACTTTTTCGTGCGCGTCACATGCACGATAACATAACCCAATGTCGTATCAAAAAACATCAGAAATTGTTAGAACATAATCGGCCTGCGTGAAGTTATCAAGGGACGGAATCCAAAGAGTCGGAGTCTTGAATATTGAATAGTCCTCGTTAGTATATTTCACGGGATCGAACAGTTCCTTAGAAGTAATTACGGGGCCAGGCGTGAATCTTTGTGAATGCTCGGATAAAATGGGACTAATGGGTAAATTTAATACCCGGTCTTGACCCGATCTAATTTTACCCCAACATAATACTAAAAGACGGACTTATAATGAATAGTCATCACGAGTTTCTGCTTTTATAGGACCCTTCGACCCCCTATTTTGGAAATATTTAAAGCTAAATTAAATCTCATTAGGAACCAATAAAAGAACAAGATTGCTCGATGTTTCTTCTGATGAAGAGTAAAAAGGGAAAATTAATAAACTAATTTTTCCGAAGGGAGGGAGGGAGGGAAATTTGCTTTAGTTTAAAATTATATGCAAATAAAGCCAAGGGAGTTACCGATCTAAAAGCAGCACCCTATTTCTGTCAGTCATTGAAAATACATTTTGCCGTACTATTTCTAAAGCCACTCGAACTCTTTTAAATTTCAACGTATTTAGCGCGATTTCAAGCAAAGATTTTGTATTGGACATTGCGAATTTCACACATAATATTTAGTAGTCAAAGAGAATTAAGAAGACATAGAGTTCTCACTCCATACATTGGTTTTGTTACCAAAAAGACTATTATTTTCGGTAGTAGAAAAACGTAAAAACATAATAAACATCCTAAAAGTTAATCTTCTTGCGTGAATTTCCAAAATCTAGCATGATTATCCTTAACGCTTACTATTCAACAAACAAACCATCATTAGTGTTTTGCGATCCATAATAACTCATAATCAATCAATTTTATCTTAGTCCCAGCCCCATTACGTCCGATTTTTCCTCCATTGTGACCATTCAACTGTTTAAGGATTCCGCTTGAATTTATTATGGCCTCTGTATTAGGGCCTCATTCGATCTTAATGGCTTCGTTATCCGCGTTTACTTCAATTGAATCGTTAATTTGCCGATAATGTTTAAAATATTCGGTATACAGATGATATTGCAGATTAGATTGTACTTATGCTAATGAATTCGCTTATTTAGCGTAGTTTGCAAGCTTTGTTGGTGGACTTTCCAACCCAGACACAAACAGACTAGAATTTTGTTTCTATTCAGGCCCCGTAGCCAACACACCAATCGCTAACGCTCGGTAGCGATCGAAACACAACTGTCACTGTCGTACTAATATGGAAGAGTGATAGAGAGACACAAAGCGTTTTATTGTCGAAGCGATAGCGATTGTCACCTTGGCTAGGCCGGCTGGTTTTGAATTATTTTTCAAAGTGGCGGAGCCGGAGGGTTCACGAGGTCTACATATCACAGAACCACTAATACCTGGTAGGTACCTGGTGGCAAATCGAGTCAGTAATTTCCTCCCTGACGACCTTGTACAGTGGTTTAGGGATATATACGTATCATGAAACGTCTTGAACATCAGTGTTCCATGGCTGTTTGAAGGAATGAAAGCCACCCAAACATTTAGAAAAACATTTTAAACCATTCTCCAGCCTTAGCTAACCAAATCAAATAAGTTAAGCTTGTATTTATATATATTCTAAAAGCGTATTCGGGATCTTTAAAATGTAACTAATACTATCAACAAGAGCTATATAAAATATATATTTGATTATAAAACTTGTACCTATTAGTATAAACTATGTTTGCGACGAGTTTTCCTCTATCGCAGCGCAAAAGCGAAACTACAAACATACTTATAATGCAAACAAATATTGTTTTTGCCCCCTTTTCCATTCGTCCGCCGTTGGTCAGTTCTTCCATTAAAAATATTCCTCTATCATAGGATTTACACATCGCTGCCTGCGTTGGCACAATGGAGAGATAAACAAAAATGTTATTTTTTTCCGAGAAAAATGGCTGTGGAAATTAGTAGATTTTTTTATAAAGTTTGTGAGTGAACGGGGATTAAATAATGGTGCAAAAAATGTTTAAAAGAAATCCATTAGGCCATTTCAATAGTAGACATAAACGCAACGCAAACATGGCGAGTACCTATCGAGTTTTGTTTTATTTTTATGCGATGATAATTATGCTTTAGATGTGTGCGGAGATGTACTAACGGGGCGTGCAGTTTAAAAATGGTTTAACTGTACGAGAATTTCAGAACTTAATTCAATCTTTCCCATTCTATTTAGACATTCAAGAGCGACGCCATTTTTCTGTCAATGTACCGTCTATTTGCACGGAGACGATTTGCCTTTACTCCCCTAATGCAAACTGCTTAGAAATGGATTTCGCTCCCGACATTTAGTGTTGTAAATATTATATAAGATTTACCTAGATGTGAGCGGAAGCGGATGAAAAGCTATTAAAGTTAAAGAAATTGTCAGGTTGAATTCAATGTGACTGCATATAGGAGCAATCTTAGCGTGTACTCTTCGGATCTTGTCACCGCCTTTCAGCTCAGACAGTCAATACTACTGGTGATTGATATGCATATAATACATCGGGGTTTTCTGTGCGGGAATGATTTGAACAAGAGTAGAGATAAACATACAGGTTAGTCTGGGAAAACATCATATTATTATCCTCTCTGTGAATTTTAAACACACTATGACACATTACCACACATACAGCATCAGGTGTATTAGAAACGCGCTTAGTTACTTTGAATTATTCGTCAAAACATCGAAGCCAACAAACTGTGCTATCCCACTCTGATAAACCATATCATCCCCTACTTATACTTGCCGCAGCACCCAGTAGCGAGTCGGGCAATAAAAGTCAGGTAAGTTAAGTACCGTACCTTTTATTCGTAATACTCCTGCACGACTATTGCAGTCCCGCTACATAAGGGTCTCCCTACATATATCGACGCGGATTCGGCAGAAGCCGATAGAAAAAACCTTTATGTCTGCGCAATAAGAGCGAAAAAGTCGGCTCGCATCGGCCGTTCTCCCGATGCGCCGACGCTCCGACGCCTTTTTTGCTCTTATAGCGTAGTAGTAAAGGTTTTTCTATCGGCTTTAGTCGATTCCGCGTCGATATATTTGGGGCGACCCTAAGGCCGTGCAAGAGCGAAAGATACGACCTGACTCGCCACTTAGTTTTGCGGCAAGTATAGCATATTAGATTCTTCAGACTAGATTAACCCTGTTTTTTCTGCTTTCAGCTCATTCCAGGAGTTCATGTCATGCTCCGAAGAAACGGTACAGAGGACGTGCGGTGATGAAGCAGCCGTGTTCACCAGCAAGTTCCTTAAGCAAATGGCTTCCAACATTATAAAGGTTTGTCTTACTTAGGGTCTCCCCAAATATATCGACGCGGAATCGGCTAAAGCCGATAGAAAAAAACTTTATTACTAAGCAATAAGAGCGAAAAAGGCGTCGGCCGATGCGAGCCGAGCCTAATGACGACTTTTCCACTCTTATCGCGCAGACATAAAGGTTTTTTCTATCGGCTTTTGCCGAATCCGCGTCGATATATTTGGGGAGACCCTTATTTACTAGTTCTAGGTCTTGGTTTCCAGTGATGTTATAATTCCAGATAGGTTATAGGCGTTCCGGAATTGAAGCGCTTAAATTGTACAAATTGTACAGTTGTTTTTTTAGTCGCGCCTAGGCAAGCGAGAAACGTGCACGTGCGTGCTAACGAGCTCCCGCACACCGAGAGAGAAAGAGACGAGCTTATGTTCAACAACGAGTGTAACAAATATGAATGTTATGCGAAAATGTATCAACAAACAGCAACTGATGCATTAGTATGTAATAAAATAAATATGGAAGTAATTTTAGTGCTCTTTATCAATGAGTACCTATAACCTATCTATTGTTATATAATATATTTTTGTACAATTTGTCACTGTGCGTTTTCCCATACAAAATGTATAATCGTGAGTAAATACAATCGTTTTTAACGTTTGTGTACGAGAGAGTAAACATTTTTGATAATTTATAAGGAAAGATGGGGTGAGACTAACATAGTTTATTTTGCTCGGGGCAAGACAAACAGTATGAGGATTCCATACAAGTGATAGTCTTAACCCGTCGATAGTCTTCCCCACCTTACCTTACCTGAAATTAAATACCCGATTCTGTAATTTAATTGCAATGCGAAATTTTAATTAATTTCGTAAAATCGTTAAATGAAGTGTTTGCGGCTTGCGGATTTGCGGAATTACCAAAAATATTAAATGTATCTTCCTCAGTTTATGATCGCGATACCTATTGCATTTAACAGCACCTAAAAGAGACTGGTGAAGAACAATTGATTGTTTCTTAAAACCCTTATGAATAAAACAACAAACGAATTCACAAATAAATCATATCATATCATATCATATCATTTATTGAATGGCAACCATGGTATTACAAGGTGTTTACATTATGGAGTACAGCATGGACCCTGCTGCGGGACAAATTTTAAAATATAACTTAACCTAGAGAATAAATTATAATTTACTATTTATACTATTTACACTTAAAACTAATACATATAACTAACATATAAATAAAGAGCTTTTACAATTTGACTCATGGCACACACTTTTTTTTAAAGGTGGTGCTCGAGATAACAAAGAAAGATAGTCTATAGACAGATAACACTTCAAATTAGGTACTTAATCTTCTCTTTCAAAACCGCCTCTTGTATGCAGTTTCTAATTTGCATCTCATAATCGGATTAGGAATGCAAACGTGCAATACCTTTTTGAATTGCAAATATAAAAAATAACAACTACCAAACTAGCGTAAGCTACACTGTTACATTTTTTTTTGTTTTTTGTAGAGAAAAAGATACCTAAAAAGTTTCCATTAATCCATCGAACGCGCACTCGAGTTGCGAAAAACGATGAAAACTCTGGATTTTTTTTACTACGTATTTGTCCTGTTTAATTAAGCTAATTTTACGTTAAATCGTAAAATTAGCGTACATTAGTCACATGTTTCGGAGAGCCTAGGTCTCGATATTCAAGCACTAAAAATGAATGAGCAGCGATAGCCGCGCGTCGCACCAATATCGCACCACATATCGCGCGAATGACTAATTAAAATATTACGTGACTTAAATCGTAATATTAGCTTAATGTTAGTATGACTAACGACAGTTTAAATTCGATTAATTTATTTACTTCATAAATCTTCTAATAATTTAATTTGTTTTCAGAATTTCTGCTACGAATACCGGGATAAAGAATGCACCGCCACAGGAAAAGCCAGCGCAACGTTCCAAAACCTCCAACTGCTTCTCATCGCCCTTTCGGGGCATCTCGCGTTTTATCTCGGGAACCTAGTACCAGCGTAAACTAACCTAAAATAATTTTAGGATTCGAATTTTGAAATTAGAACATTCGTGAGTGTGTGAGTGCAGTGAACTGTAAATAGTGAGCGTTATAATGATAGTGTTTTGTTAATTTAATTTTATGCATCACTTCGAAACGGTAGCTAATTAATTTGCGCATGCAATGCGTATTTTACCTAGTTCTATAAGATAATTATGAATTATGATTTACGGTCATATAAATCATAAGCCATATCGAAAATTACTTCAACAATTAAACATTTTGTATCGGTTTTGTGAGACTTCAAGGCTACGGAATGTACATATCGTGAAGTACGGTAAAATATAGTCGGATGTCAAACATACGTGAACACCTTTGTACCTACGTTAGCCTTTGTAACATACATAATCATTGATGTGAACTATGCCATTGTCCACTGTTAACTGAGAATTCGTAAATCTTATAGCAAAGATTTTGGACCCACGATTTTGGATTTTGGCGGTAAGTTAAGAATGTTACTGTTGGGTCAAAAACTGTACGAGTAAAGGTTATGCGACTTTCCTGTGGACATTATAAAACAAGCGGAAAAGGCCCCGCTTTGCCCGAACGTTTTTTACCCTGTAAAACCGGGATTCTACCAGTGTGCGGCACAAGCATAATATATTCAGTACAAATATACTTGTGCCGCTGCACACTGGTGGAATCACACCTTAAGTATCTTGTCTGTACTTTTACAATACTTTTCTAGCATTCTACATCTTCATTTCATTTCTGGTTTCGTCCATGTTAATTTAGTTGTTTGATAAAATGCCTGGACTTGCCACAGTCTCTAAACAAAATGCACTAAAGTGGCTATTGAAATCTTAGCTTGGAAAATATTGCTGCAGAACGTCCAATAAATAAAGCCATGTTTAGTAGGAGCGGATGTAAAGAAACTGTATCTGAACAGCTTGCTATGAAAATAAAGAATATCCTATGATACTACAATAATAATAAATTTGATTTATTTCAAGTAACATGACTAATCATAATACACAATACACAATAATATAAAAATGGATATTCTTTCTAGTCGCGTTAAAACCTAAGTAACATCTTTTAAAGCTAGGATCGATTCCACGTCTCAAATTAAAACTACTTTAGCTGTAATTTTTTCAAATTAAATTATGTTACATTTGCGTGACAGGCGCTTTAATGGTATTTGCATTGTTAGAAAGAAAGAAAGAAAATACATTTATTTAAAGCCACAACTTATACATACAGAAAAGAAAACATGCATACATATAAAATACTATACCTATACTATTAAACTAGGAACTGGATACTTTTATTCTAAAAGTTGACTATAAGTACTGTAAATTCCACTTGAGAAATTAATAAAGACGATCCTTGTATTTAAAGCAGGTCAGATCAGCAGAGGATACTTTAATCTTTATTTTTAAAATAGTTTACCCTTGTTGAACTTTCAATAGTCACATTTTGAAACCAGTTTTTTAAAGTATTTATGAATTGGAGACAAAAGAGAAATGATTAGTGAAATGTTAATAATTCAACACTATATGACATTATACTTATAAGTACTATCGCAACATGGGTTTGTGCAAATATTCCCTTGAAATAAATTGAGGAAAAAAGAGATTTTATTTAATATCTTTAAAGCATTCAATGCCATTTGCATGCGAAACTAAAATATTTAGTTAAGAATAAGGTTTTATTTTGTAAATTACGGCTATAACACACATATTATGATTTGGTATTCTATGATTAACGAACAGGTATTTCAGATAAAATTTTATGTGAATATGAAAATCTGCCGTTGGCTCATTGACATATAGGCAATAATTAGAGGGCACAGACATATATAGACCATGAATTCGTGTACGTGTGCGTGATGGCTACCTACAATTGGTTCTTAAAATGTTCACGGGCCATTTTATGTAAAGTACTTCACTTTTTTTTAATTTGTATTTTTTTGTGTTAATTTTACTGAGAATCACGAGCCCTTTCGATCCTTACAGGAGAAAAAAGTGCCCCAAAATTGTTTTTTTTTCATTCCGTTGCTATTTTTCATGCACGTTGTGTAACGGAATGAAAGGAACGAAAAATGTATTTGGGATACTTTTTTTTCTACTATTAGCACCGAAGGAGATCGTGATTCTGAAAATTGTAGTGTTTAATTTTAAATAAAATGCTCTTATAAGCATACTTTGAGAACCTATCTACATGTTGAGAAGTTCTAAGATGTTATTACTCAAGAATTGCATAAATCCTAGCTTTAATGTTTAATTGTCCATTACAAAGTAATTTTAAGCTCATTAACAGCGTTATGAAATTCATAGTTAAATAATTAAAAAATCTATAATATTTTATGCCATGTTCGATCATGTTATCTTGTATTTGAGCCTTGAAATTAAGCTCATAACTTCCTGTGATATATATTATTATAGACATCTAATCCATTTTAATAATTAGTTTCACTAGACTTATATTGACCGGCCGTGAATAACTTTTGTATTGTTTTCAATCTCCCGATATTACAACTTTGGCACCCACCCGCTATCTTCAGTTACCCGTGAACAAGATGCATGTAACTGCGTCGAAATATCGGTAGCTCGAAAACAATACAAAAGGTAATCACGGTCCATATCCCGGTCAATATAAGTCTATTGAAAATTCATTTTATTTATAAACATTGTTTTATTAAATGTTTGATATTTTTCACTAGGTAATAATTTCACTTAGGTATATTTTTGCAAAGAAGTGAATGTCTTTAAGACTATTGCTAGATTTAGTTGTTAAATGCAATTTATTTATAAACATTACTTAATTTTTATGATGAATAGACATGACAAAGTTAGGTAATAACAATGAGAAAAAATCATTACCTACATACACAATTTTGATTTTAATGTACGTTTAATTCAAATAAAAAATAGGTAACATGTTTCTTATCTGCTTTTTCAAAACAAAGTGCAAAATGTACTGCTCAAATCCACACTAATATTTGGTATTCTCATAGCCTATAGGTTACATAACATTATTAACAATACATCATTTTAGTATAACAGAAAAATACCTGATCACAATTTTTCGCAGAAAATGTACACAATTTTACAATACCTTTTATTTGTCCTGAAAAAAGTTTTCATTTCACTAGGCGCTGACAAGAAAATGTAGAAATTAATTTATTTATTTTTGTTTAACTTTACCGATAAAATAGCAATTATTTCATTTACCGTTTTACTACCTGCTGGCGGGTTTTTAAAATATTTATATGGAATTACCAAACTTAAATAAAAATGTTAGTAATTTTGGTTAAGACCACTTAAAAACCTACATAATTCCCTAAATGACATTAGCATTTTACACAAAATTGGAACCGAATTTTATTTTAAACGATAAATTGTGACAGCGATTAATCATATTAGGCACTTTTGTTAAAAAACAGTGATATCACTGGCAAGCGTCAATGTCATTAAATACATAAGTACAAAAGCAGACACAAAAATTCAATACACACAGGTTTCCACTATTTTTCGACCAAAACAAAAGTTTTTAGGGGTTTGATTGTCGCGCTCACCTTAGAAAACCTATGGGGCGTTCTTAAACAAGTTGGATACTGTAGGCACTAAATAATGGGTCATTTTATTCAAATATGTTGCCTACACCTAACGCACACACCACACACACACACACCACAGGTTACACTTTCTTTTTCAAATTTAGAAATGTGTCCTAAGATTTTGTATTTCCATTCCGTTACCGTTTTTAAAATTTGTATGACGGTAACGGAAAGTACAGTCGAAAAATGTACTGATTTTTAAAAATTACGATTGAAAGAACTCATGATTCTGAGTAGGTACAAATAACATCGAACATAAAAAAAAAAGTGTATATGTGCAACTTTAAATAAAATATACATAATTTCGTGAAATTATGATGATAACAGGCCTTTATCATATGTGTCAGATGTTTTAAGCAGCATCCCGGTTACGACACTTGCGTTCGTGGCTGTAGAGCCCTATACGAGAGAGGATTCCTCGACCACACACGCAGGTGTATGTTCTCCCAGGTGGGCGCGGGTTGCCTGCCTGCGAGGCTTGCTCGTGGCGCCTCATGCGTTTCTCTTTTAATGAGAAAAACCAGGCATCGTCGTGCTTGGATTGACCATCGTGAATAACACGATGCCACATGGGTCGGTCTTCGGCCAGTTTCGGCCAGTTGCATCAGATGGTAAAGGCAACCATGTCACGATTCGCGCAATCTTTAAAGCGCAGCATTGGCCGCCCTACCGATCTTTTTCGTGAAATTGCTCCAATGTCAATTCGTTCCCCCAATACTTTTAATAAAATTAAGAAACGTTTCTCAGTACATTTGCACTGTCTAGAATATTCAATTTCCGATACAATGCTTTTGCCGTTTTCCATTTTTCCAACGAAATTAACTTGGCAGGTTGATGTTTGCCACAGACTACATAATACCGTAGCAGATATTTCACTCTGTAACGAAAAATATATTCTCAGCGATTCTTTTTTCTTCTTTTTTAGTTTTTTTAAGTCTGTTAGTTAGTTCGTGGTCTGGTCTTTAAAAGTATGTGATTTGACGCGGAGAATTGAATTTTTTTTTAATACTACGTCGGTGGCAAACATACGGCCCGCCTGATGTTATGTGTCTCCGTAGCCTATGTACGCCTGCAACTCCAGAGGAGTTACAGCACGTTGCCGACCCTAACACTCCGCACCCTCGTTGAGCTCTGGTGACCTTACTCACCGGCAGGAACATAACACTATGAGTATGGTCTAGTGTTATTTGGCTACGGTTTTATGCTGTGCCCTACCATACAAAGCGAGATGATATTCACAGTGCCCATACCTCTCTTTTGGACGTAGTTTAAGGACATACCCGGGTCCCGTCTGTTTATATATTTTCCATTGCTATTGTATTCCATTTTGGATGGCCGCAGTACTCGCAGTAGTAATACTTATTTTGTTACTTTAATTAAACTGAATTTATCAAGAGTGGTTTATCTTGTGAGGTGTTATGTAATCTGGTTTCTTGGAAGAGATGATGCACGTTGAAATATTTTCTATAAATATTTAATATTGAAAGGAAAGCTTTTTTAAATTTAACTGTAACTGCTCGCAGTTTTGAACTCTGTCATAATATACTAAGGTTTAATTTACATTGCCATTTGGTCTCATATATCAGACGCCAGCTGATACATTACTTACAATTTTCAGTTTATTTTAGTAGTCACTTAGAATATCGGGTTATTTACCACAAAGTTGTTACCACTGGTTTTACCAATTTAATCGGTGGTAACACAGTTGTTCCCAATGGTAACAGATAGGGAAAAAAAATGTTACCATAATTTTTTTACCACTGGCTTATATCTAGTGAGCGGTCGGCCAATCGTGTTGTTAGAAAGTATTTGAAGATTAATCCTATATATTTAATACTAGTCGTCTCCAAAGAGCAGAATCGTCCTCCATCCGTCTTCAATTGCTTTGCTACCGCCACGCCACGAATGGCTGGCCGATCTATACAGGGTGATTTTGTTATCTAGATATAATGTACTCATACTGAGATAATATAATTATACTATAGGTATAAATGTACTATCCAAACTGAGAGGTGTCCAGGTCATACTAAAATTTTGCTATGGAACCTACAATTAAACACAAAAAATGTTATATACATTTCGGCGAATTATTATGCCGATGATTGGAATTGGATTTATAGTAAAAGTTGTTTAGTATGATCTACATACTTACTCTCAGACACTGGCTTAATATAACAAAGTCACACTGTACTAAGAAGTATGTGGTTTTGTACGTAATTATTTGTTTAAATTACGACTAAATTAAATATTATATAGAACTTTATTTCAGTACACGGTACACAAGGGCACTTCTGTCCTAGCTATACATATCCATAATTAGAAGTATATTC
Organism: Cydia strobilella; assembly: GCF_947568885.1. Taxonomy (NCBI): domain Eukaryota; kingdom Metazoa; phylum Arthropoda; class Insecta; order Lepidoptera; family Tortricidae; genus Cydia; species Cydia strobilella. The sequence continues at coordinate 2,323,664 of NC_086049.1, read as the reverse complement.
AACTATATCAACATATCATATACTTGTAAATATTCAAGTCATAGTATAAATGCGTAGCATGTCATACAACTATGTTCGACCTATCTGACATTGCCATGCGAAATTAAATTTAAATCCAAAGGTATTAAAGTTTAATTTTGCCTTTGTATGTAGTCAAATAGGTACATACCGGATGGCTATGATCATGGGGCTTTAAATCTGATGATTGTTTTTTTTACCTTACCTTACCCGCCCCGGCTTCGCACGGGTTACACAAAACCTTTACAATTTATACACTTAAACCTTCCTCAAGTATTACTCTATTGACAGGTGAAAACCGCATCAAAATCCGTTGCGTAGTTTTAAAGATCTAAGCATATATAGGGGCAGACAGACAGCGGAAAGCGACTTTGTTTTATATTATGTAGTGATACTGAACAAAGTTCAATACGGGTAAGTATGACTGCCATTCATACCGGTATGAAAGGCCCCGGGACATGGACAGTAGCAAACGTACGTATTCGCAATAAACACTAATCGATGTGTAAATAGGCCCCAATTTGAAGGCCAGCCACACTTATCCCGCAGCCACACTTATCCGTATTTACCTTACTTCGATCTATAAACTAAAGATTATTAAATCTAGGTATTAACAAATAAAACTTGAAGAAAGTTTTAGATTAAAGGCTAAAATATCGATTTTTGTATTTAGATCCCCAAGGTCAGCCATCCTGTATAAAATGGAAGATTTGTAACTAGTGTTGCCAGTAGCAAGTTATTCGTTAACGAAACTAATTGTAATTAATTTAGTCAATCCGTATCCATTAGGTGATAAATTGATAATTGAAAAGACTTAAGTCTGTTAGAATCTAGATGTATGTGAAAGAAATAAAATGTGCGTATCAAGTTAACATTTTTTTCTTTATAACTCTTTACCTCTTTCCCTTCCTGGCTGTGTACTAAAGAGGAGGAATTAGAGTTTTTTTCATGGTATGTGACGTTCTTAATCAAAAGGTCCCACTTTTTCGCTTACCATAAAGACTAAATTTGCTTGTATCTTTATACGAATAACCTGTCAGGGCGTCCTTATGGCAAGCGACAATGTGGTACCTTTTGATTGAGAACGTCACATATGTGTAGGAGGCAGACTAGCAGAATCGCCTGATGGTAAGCAATTAACGTCGCCCACGGACACCAGAGCCCAGAGGTGGTTGCAAACTTGCAAGTGCGTTGCCTGCGTTTAAGATTTCAGTACCTACGATCTTTTGAAGGTCGTCAAGTGCGGGTAGTTCGAAAAACTCGCGCGCCTAGAAGATGTTGATGTCTGTAAAGTACTGTATTTACCTCAGTAAATTATACGAAGTAATGTATTTCCAACAGCTGGGCAACACAAACATCGCGCGGTACGACCGCCTCTTCTCGCAGCATGACATCGACTGACTCCAGCTGTCAGTGACGTCACCATGACGTAAGCGCTCGAGACTTCTATACACTATAATGTCAACTTTAGCTAGTCTTATCCTAGACCACGGGGACAACGCCGTCCTCAAAACGTCGGAGGTAAATAAAATTTAAAACTTATTTTACGCGATTAAGTCCCGTCGCTGTGAATAATAATGAGTAAAAATCATGAGTTTACCTAGTTTCCGAGAGTTTGCTGAAATTCTGAAAGTGTTAGTAAAAGCGAGTAGAAAGTGTACGAATTCAATTTCAGTAACCGTGAAAATGTAGGCAAGTAGGTATATACCTATCATTCGCAAGCGGCCGTAACTCGGAACTCGGAACAAAGAGCGTTTGAATCTTTTACAAACAACCTTAAAGAGGAAATTTTTAGCATTATCCCTTCCTTCTATAAAGTCGTAGGTATGTACAGTCAGCTGCAGAGAGGGGTGACCACCCTGCAAAATTTCTAAAAAAATAATTTCATCTTTAATTTCATTTCATTTTATCTTTTACTGTAGCATGGAAACTGGATTCAGTTAAGTAATTTAAATGTTTCGGTAGTGCCTGCTAATAACATTGCTAGCAGATGAACCAAGTTCGATTTGGAATGGTTACACACAGAACTACCCGCAGAGTTACCGCTAAATACCTATAGTGACTCACTTTACCTATTAGTGAGTTCCTGGGGTATTTCGCCCGAGTCAAAGATTTCAAAAGTAAGGATAGGCCCTTTCATATAATGCCGAGCGAACATGCGCACCAACGAAAATGTGCACAAACTCCATTTGCGCACCAACGAACTGGCCCAGTACTTAATATAAGTGTAAATCAAGAGTACCATCATCGTCATAGGCTTTAAGGAATGAAAATACTAGTTCTCAGTAGCAATGGCAAGTTGCAGAACATTCCAAAAATTTCCAGAAAATGCATGCAACATGCAAGTTTCCACTTTGAAAGTTTCCGTTCAGTTTAGGGATTATTCAATGTTCTTAACTGTTAACGACTGTTTCATTTAATATTACGCCACTCATTCACGTTTATTTCAAGTGTCATAAAAATCGACACTAAGAAAGAATGGCAATGAACATGCAGAAAAAATACCGACAACATTTCATGAGAACTGCATTTTTTTCATCTCTTTGGCACAATGCTAGTTCGCAGGGTTTCCCAAGAGAAAACATGGAAGAAGTGGTGAGGCGATTTGCCGCTACAGGCATGAGAATTCAGAGCCATTGCCGCCGGACTTTCTCGTTTTCAGCACATCGCATGCACACCGCCGCTCTTTTCTTTTGATTGAATATTCCACACTTTTCAACGCTTTTAAACCTTTAGAAAAAACTAATTGTCAGGCCATTCGATATTACATTCCTATATCAAAATAATATCATTTTGTTTGCATTCATATTTATTTTTATTAAGTATAACAATAAACATTGTGTTTGAATTTCTATTATAAATAACTTAACTTTTTTAAATATTTACATTAAATTGTTAAAATTAAATATTATATAATAATCCATGCTCAATATTTTAATTAATTATGTACATATTTTAATAACAAAACTTCCGTGAGACACAGACATATTAAATATATTAATAACTCACCAATAACAAAAACTACCCTACGCCCTTCCCCGGGACTCAAACTATCTTTAAACCAAATTTCATCTAAATCGGTACCACACAGACAGACAGACAGACACGCTTGCGCATTTATAATATGGATATCATCATCATTTTGATATCAGAATGCAAGTCGAATTGGCCTCTATATGACTGGCTTATTTAAATCTTTTAGTTTATTTCTGTTACATTGTGCAGCTTTCAAATAAATTGTAACAGTGTTTTTGAGTTTTAATTCCGAATTTCCTGAACCATTCCGTCCATTCCTGAACAGAGTTTTTTTGTTGTTTTTTTTTACTTGCATTTATTCATGCAAATATCGTTCGATTATAAACTAGATACACCATTTCTACCTTTTGAACGGTTAAATTTTCTAAAAGGTTAAAAGTTAAAGGTTAGGTTAACTATACACAATTACACACTTAAAAAAATATGGATATGACATTTGAAGTCAGCCAAAAAAGCCACAAACCTGCAATTAATGTAAAGCAATAAAATAAATAAATAAAAATAAAATAAAAATCATTTATTTCAGGTCTTACATACCCATATTTATGCACATTACAAAAATTACAAAAAGAAAAATAGAAAATAAAAAAAATGAAAAATATAAAATAACATTAATAAAAATTCAAAATTAAAATTATACAATATTAACCCTATCATTATTAACCCTACAAACATGCTTTTTATATATATGTACATTATTTAATTACTTACTAAATAAATTACGAATCGACACTAGGTAAAAATCATCACTTTGTTTGGCCAGTGATGATTTGTACCCAGTGTTTAGTCATGGGGCAGTCCGCGCGTTCAGCGAACATGCTCAGGATGGTGTTGGAGCTGCCGCGCACTCTGCAATACAAACCCGACCGTTTTTGGCACCGAATAGCCCGCGGCTCCGACAAATTGCTTCACAAAGCCATGCTCGAGTGAGCTCTCGAGCAAAGACTTTGCTTTGCAGTTGAGGGAAAACTACTTACAGTCAGGATTAGACAGATAAAATAAAGGGATGTGCTTGATTAAAAACCAGCCAAGTGCGAGTCGGACTCGCGCCCCGAGGGTTCCGTACTTTTTAGTATTTGTTGTTATAGCGGCAACAGAAATACATCATCTGTGAAAATTTCAACTGTCCAGCTATCACGGATCTAGATACAGCCTGGTGACAGACAGACAGACGGACAGACGGACGGACAGACGGACAGCGGAGTCTTAGTAATAGGGTCCCGTTTTTACCCTTTGGGTACGGAACCCTAAAAAACTATCTTAGACTCTGTCTTCGCTAACCTTGCACAAACATGGCAGTAGGATTGAATTCATTGTACCTATTCTGTAGTTAGCATGTATTGAATACTTAGTCCGTATTTTTTTACGTTAAACGATTTTAAACGTTTTTAAACGTTTTTTTTTATCCTATCTGGCTTTTACTCCCCGCAATTTTGCACGGGGTGAATTTGCCAATGTCGGTTTTAAACGTTAAACTTCAATGAAATTATGACGTATAAATAACACTTGCACTGCGTGTGCTATCAAAATTGTTGCAGACTTTTCGTCTAACTTTAGCATGAAAGTTCCGTCTAAATGGGGCTTAACGCTTCGGTAAAAAAAACTGCCTACAATATTAACAACAAAGAGTAACTATAACTAGGGCGACAGAGCATAGAAAAAATTGGCACCGCTGTCCAAAAGTTGTCCGAATGGGTTTGGTTTTTCGTTTCCAGTCGGCGGATAGCCCAGTTTCACAGATGGAAATAGGTAATACTAAAAAAAGACGTGGGGTAGCGAAAGCTCGTCTTATACGAATTTGGAGATGCCTAGGGAATATTATTATTCACGAAAATTGACATTGAATTGACTTAATTGACCAGTTAGGCCTAGTGGGTAGTGACTGCCTGTGAAGCCGATGGTCCTGGGTTCGAATCCCGGTAAGGGCATTTATTTGTGTGATGAACACAAATATTTGTTCCTAAGTCATGGGTGTTTGCTATGTATATAAGTATGTATTTATCTATATAAGTATAAAATACCTATGCATATCGTCGCCTAGCACCCATAGTACAAGCTTGCTTAGTTTGGGGCTAGGTTGATCTGTGTAAGATGTCCCCTAATATTTATTTATTTATTTTAATTGCATATAGGCAATAGGGTATTTGACTACTAGTCAAATCAGTTTCTTTTTTCGAACTGTCAAAACGGTTTTGCTAGTATGGAATTTATATGAAACACTAGCATGTGACGTCACGATCAAATTACCTACTCTTTATAGTTTTATATGGGTTTTAAAATAGAAATTGTGTCTAAAAATAACGTTTTTCTCTTAATCTTCTGGTGCTTTATTGGTTTTTATTTAATATATGTATAGTCTGCTTAATTATAACAACATTAACAGTAAACTATAAATAAACTTAAAAATAATAATATTAAAAACTACAAATAAACTTAAAGTAAGGCTTTATAAATAAAAAACGTCCCCCAAGTCACTGCCCATAGTGTGCCCAGAAGACTGGCCGCATTGCCACGTTGAATGGCAATGCTTATCCTTTGAGCAAAATACTGGCCAGCCCTCTGGTCACCTTCTTTATTTCATGCATGGTGTAAAATAATTTATTTTAAATACAGTCAAATACCCTATTCTTCGTGGTTAGCGTCTTTACTTTACCACGGACGGACACCTAAAGCGAACTCATCAATAAATCAGCTACATACGGCCATAGAGAAATATAAGTAAGGAAGGAGTGCTAACTCCATACATCAGTTTTCTTACCAAAACGCGAATTATTTCCAGTCGACATCTAGCTTTGAGTACCGAATTTATCAGTACTGCTAATTGACAATAGATGTCGCGACGAACGAAAAGTCTAATGCTCAACAATGTTCAGCTAATATTATAACCGGATTAACCGGAACTATTTTCAACGCTTGTAATATTAGTTGTTAATTGTTTTAGCAATACATTTTTCGTCAGTCGCCACACTCCCGACATCTGGTGTCAGGTATCGTTACTGATAAATCCACTTTTTTTTTTTTCAATTTATTTAGGTAAACAAAGTCACTAAAAGATAAACTTAAATATAGTAGTTTTAACACTATTTAAAGTATGTGTGACCAACACCGTTCACCACTTAATAAATACAATTATTTTGATTATTCGGAGCGGATAGGAGGAGACATTGACAAAATAAAAGATAAGTATTATTATTAATACAATATAAATTCATGAATAAGATAAAAAAAATTCTTAACGCTTACCAGTTAACAGTGCATGCAGTATTACGTTATAAAAAAATAGGTACTAACTTACGTTTCATATAAGTATATAGACATTACATTTAGTTACTATCTCTAAGTACATCGATTACCAGCTATTTAGGGTTCCGTACCCAAAGGGTAAAAACGGGACCCTATTACTAAGACTTCGCTGTCCGTCTGTTCGTCTGTCTGTCACCAGGCTGTATCTCATGAACCGTGATAGCTAGACAGTTGAAATTTTCACAGATGATGTATTTCTGTTGCCGCTATAACAACAAATACTAAAAACAGAATAATATAAATATTTAAATGGGGCTCCCATACAACAAACGTGATTTTGTTTCTGTTTTTTTTCCGTAATGGTACGGAACCCTTCGTGCGCGAGTCCGACTCGCACTTGGCCGGTTTTTATATATACTTGGCGCTAGATACGCTACGAAACGAAATCACTCGCTTTTAGGTAAGAAATAAATAAATACAAATACAAAACTGATGTATGGAGTTAGCGCTCTTTCCTTTATATTTCTCTATGCTACTGCTGAGTGAAGCAGTGATAGACAGCATTTTTAAATCGCTGTAAGTCGCTAAGCGGCGGATCGATCTTCCTCAGAGAAATCAGTCCCTAATGAAAGCCGATTATTCGTTATTCGATGGCCGAAGTGCTGAGGAACCAAGGCCACAGCTAATACGTCAGCGGATAATGATGCTGATACGCAATAATGTGTCAACCCACATCCATTTTGCAATAAAATGTCAACTCAAAAAATTGACGTTTAAAGTTGACATTTTATTGAAAAATTATTGCGGTTGACACATTTTTGATGAACAGCATCCAGGATGCTGATACGCAATAATATGTCAACCCACATCCATTTTGCAATAAAATGTCAACTCAAAAAATTGACGTTTAAAGTAGTAGTAGTAAGTAAATCACTTTATTGTACAAAACAAAAATTGTTAACATGAAATTCATATAAATTTAGGTACAAAGGCGAGCTTATCCCTATAAGGGATTTCTTCCAGCTAACCTTAGAGTAAATGAGTGGAAAATTCGAATTAGATAGATAGACAAACTTACAGAACGTACAATAATATTTAAAAAGGAAAACTACAATATTAACGTCTACGAATAACTAAAATAAAATAAATATGTACTAGCATACATAAATATATAGTACTAAATAAAGTAATAAGTTGACATTATATTGAAAAATTATTGCGGGTTGACACATTTTTGATGAACAGCATCCAGGATGCTGATACGCAATAATTTGCCAACCCACATCCATTTTGCAATAAGATGTCAACTCAAAAATTTACGCTTAAAGTTGACATTTTATTGAAAAAAAATAGTATGTTTAAAATTCATTAAATTTGTTTACGTTACATGTCCGTCTTTGGGTCACAAACTTATGTATACCAAATTTCGACTTATTTATTTCAGTAGTTTCGGAGAAAATAGGCTGTGACAGACGGACAGACAGACGCACGAGTGATCCTATAAGGGTTCCGTTTTTTCCTTTTGAGATACGGAACCCTCAAAATTATTGCGGGTTGACACATTTTTGTTAAACAGCATCCAACAAAAGTATAAAGACGATTTTTGCCGTCTAAACATGTAATGACTTTTGGCCGTGGGTGCCCGGGATCCCATGTATCATTGCTTTTGAAGTGTTATTTTTAGTTCGTTTAAAAAAAAGTTTAATCGATTAGGTTGATCAAAAATTAGCGTTTTTAAACCCTTGTTCGTTCGTTTTTAGGGTTCCGTACCCAAAGGGTAAAACCGGGACCCTATTACTAAGACTCCGCTGTCCGTCTGTCCGTCCGTCTGTCCGTCTGTCTGTCACCAGGCTGTATCTCATGAACCGTGATAGCTAGACAGTTGAAATTTTCACAGATGATGTATTTCTGTTGCCGCTATAACAACAAATACTAAAAACAGAATAATAAAAATATATAAATGGGGCTCCCATACAACAAACGTGATTTTTTTCCTGTTTTTTCCGTTATGGTACGGAGCCCTTCGTGCGCGTGTCCGACTCGCACTTGGCCGGTTTTTTTTATATCGAGCGAAAGTTGTTTAATCAGGTTTCGAATCATTAAATTACTAGAAAAAAACCTCAAGATAGCTATTAATATTTTTGGCATTTATATTATGATTTAAAAAAACGCTACGATTTTTCAAAAACTCTTAACACACTTTACCTTAACATCGGATGGGCTGTACGTAATTTTCCTACCGACGTAGTAAAAAAATGTCTAAAACTAACGGCGCAATTCGGGAAATGAATTAGAGATTCACTAGATATGAAATAGTAAAGATATATGACGTTCCACGGCAAAAGGTACCTTATGGCGGCCCCAATATTAATTGGAGCGGCGTTAATAATAGCGTAAGCGCCAACCTCCGTAAGGTACCTTTACCCGTGGGACGTCACATATCTTTACTTTTTCATATCTAGTGAATCTCTTATTTATTTCCCGAATTGCGCCGTTATATTTCGCTTAATGACTACAGCCTTAGAGGATAAAATGGAAAAAAACTTGTAAGAAGCGCTCAACTCGCGCCTTGTGCGAAATAAAGGATTGATCGGGAGTTAGAGTAGTTGCGAACTTTCTATCTGCGATGCCTCTAATTAAGGAATAAGTAGGGCTCGCTAACTGGATTAAGTGGAAAAGTTGGGGATACCTACAGTTACTGTATAAGTGCTCAACATTGCCTAAGGTGCGCATCTTTGCCTGGAGGCCAATTCAGATTCACATTTTGTGACCGCAATGTGATGTTTTGTGTTGTGCACCGGAATGTGATGTTTTTGCAAGTGACTGGTCTATTGTCTTTAGAGAGTGTATGAAGTTCTGTGAGGCGATAGATAAACGTGAGTCGTCTGTTATATATTAGATTTATATTTTTAAATGACTCTGTTATATAATTGATTACATAATTGTATACACTTTATATATAATTGATTACATAATTGTATACACTTAATATAAATTCCACAGTGAATTGGTTTTAACTGTCATACTGTGTAATCTGTTGAATAAATAAAAAAAAATAAAAAATAAAAATTTTGACATCAAACTGATATCTTAAAGATGTAGTTTTGTAATGTTATCATTCGCCAATCGCCAGTGCGCCTGTATGGACAAGTACGAGCGATGACATAAATGACATCATTTAGTTATAATTTTGATGTCAAAGGTACGTTCGAATTGGCCTCCTGATTGGTTAGTGATTCTCCTCGCAATTCTTAATAATTGTCGCCTTTCTTCGATAATGTTGAGCAATTGTTACGGTACTCAAGATTGGGTGGCAACATGAATTGACTTAAAATGGTTTAAAAAACAAAGCGATAAACCTTTTTAACATTGCAAATACTATTATTTAGCAGATAATAGACATGGAGACTATATAAAGGAGCCAAATCTTTATGTATGAAAAGTGTCCATCAAAAAACAATAATTAGGCGGCGCCACCATACACCGAAATACTACCAAAAACAACCTACGTAATTTGGTCGGGTTATTTGTTGCCTTATATGGTTCATGTTAAACTCATGTCCCAGAGCTTAACTAGCGCCACCGGAGAAATTAGGAACTATTATTTAAAGCTGAAAGCGGTCACTTTTGCAACAATTCTGCCATAAGAGATTGGCATCCTTTCTATACCATCCATAATAATAGACCTGACCACCGGAGGCGTTATTTTTTTCTGATTAATATTTAAGAGGAATATTTTCAATCTAACTTTTTAAAGGAATCACCGCCTTTTAAGTTACTTTTTAATATATTAACTAAAACATAAACATGTCAAAGTCATCCCATTTTACGATAGTAAGGCATACGCAAAGGAAAATGTATCCTCATTTGCACATTTTAAAACCTAGCTACGTAAACTCCTTTGATATTTCGTAGGCTCATTAATGATTTTGATTAATATGGAGATTCCAGATACTGCTTTTACTGGACTATGACAAAGACGGTTGGTTTTAAGTTTTTTTTTGTACGTAGGTAAATTGCGCGTGTTTATTATAACCTTGTACAAAAAACTCGTTCTCCTCTTGACTAAACTGTTTGCTGTGCCCTACAGAGTGTCATGTTGTACACAATTCTATGTTAGGTATAGGTTAAGATACAATGTGATATGCAATAAAGATTATGAGTATGAGTATGAAGGTTCTGTATTTTTATTACTAAAACTAAAACTTACAAGCTTAAGCTTAAGCTTTGAAAATTACACAATAAATTTTCTTAAAGATCTGGCATAATAATGTACAAGAATTCTATAAAGAAAATACTTTTAAGTAGTGTCCCTAACTACAAAGCAGCATCCCGGAAACAGCATCCCGGGTTCGAATCCTGGTAAGGGCATGTAGGCGCAAATTTCGTCAGTCATCGCCTCCCGGGCGAAAACTCGTATAGCGGTTAAGTAAGTAAGTAAGTAATTTATTTATTGTAAACTGTAGGTACATAAAGATGTTCATTATATCAAATGGTATCAACAGTTGCTCGTTTCGAGTGTACAATTTATAGCCTTAAAAATAATTAACAACTATATACATGTAACAACTGGTCTTAGCATCTAATACATATCACTTGCTGTTTCCATCGCTTCGAAAAAATCCTTTAAACTATAATATACATTGTCTGTAAGAAACCTTTTAACGGCTATGTATGATGAACCCTCGTGAACGTCAGCTGCCGCTCCGTTGGTGGGTTGAGGAATGCCGCCGCGTCGCTACAAGTACCTGCGGCCCACACCAATTTTGGTGTCTAATCATAGTATTTAGTTGCCACGCACTGCTACGAAACGGACGCCTGATCGCGCTTGCGCCACCTAGCGGTCATCTGTCTTAATAGACGCGTTTTGTTAGAGTGGACCTTCTGTACCACGTAGTATTATTTATTCTGTGCCACAGATAAATTAGAATATTAAAATATGTACAGTTTGGAAAGATATACCATTCCAAGATGAACATTAAATTAGTATCAACTCAAGACTAATTTATAATCGAAAAGATTTAAGTTTAATTAAACATTTCGAAATAAGATTAATATTTTACAGAAGCTAAATTAATTCCTTAAGACTAGAGGTTTACCTTTATACTATGTAATGCCAGACGGACTAAATTTCTGGTAGTATTCGTGACTGAAATATGTGGTATTTTCTATAAAAAGGGACCTTATTGTGCGGCTTACGCCATTATTAACGATGCTCCGATATAAATAAACTTTAAAAAAACGAGTTCAGTCACTGCTACTGAAATCTAAAAATAACGTCAATTGACGAAATCTAACTAGGTAAATAATTACACACCTTAATCTTTCCGTCTTCCATTACACACTCAGTCACAGTCACATACACACACACACGAACACGCACACACAATCACTCAAAACACACACGTACACATGTTATGCAAGCCATATATAGTTTGTATAGAATGCTTTTTTACTCCCTTCTTTTTTTTGTGTTTCCACTTAGTTATTGCATGTTTTGTACTTTTGTGGACATCTGTTATTGGCTATGTTTTCTGTTCACTATGATTTGTATTAACTTTTGTACTGCTGTTGATGCCCCAAATAAAAAAAAAAAATACAATGCCGCGCGAAGCTATGCGGCGTAAGCGCCAATAAGGTCCCTTTTCATAGAAAATGCCCCATATTAACCGTGTTAACGCCAACGACGTTTTAAGTAGTCTCAAGTACCCAAAGTTTCCAAAGGACCACATTTTATTTTAAGTATACATGTATACACTACAATATAACAGTTTTGAATGATTCACGGTTTAACTAGACATATCCTAACTAGACCGGGATCAGGGACTTGCCCGCTATCCCTTATTCGGGTTTTATAAGGGTATTGCATAAGGCTTAACTCACCATACCCTTTGCCAGACGAAACCCTTTCATTTTGCTTTTAAAAACCCTTTTATAAAGCTAACACATTTGAGTAATCGGTAGCCCAAATACCCTTACAAAACCCTTATCATCCGCTCACCAACACCTTGCATATTGCTTATAAGGGTAAGCTTTATAAAGGGCTTCCCTTTTAGCATATAAGCGTGCTAATTTAAATCGTCTACTTTGTTCATAAAGCACACATTACTTCGAATCCGAGCGATCGTCGGCGGCGACGGCGGCGTTCTTTGACTAGGCACATATTTTCTTTCCTTTTCATACACTAGCGTAGATATATACTAATCCTGTCTCTTTCACGCAAAGGGAAACCTTTATAAAAAGCGCTTAAAGATAAGGGTAACCCTTATTAAGGGCTAGCCTTATTTTTGGTTAGCTTTTCGGTAAGGGTTAGTCAAAGGTAGGGGTATGAATGGGCTTGCAGTTCAAAAGGGAAAGTCTTTCAATGTGTTAGCCGTGTTTAAAGGACGTCCATTGAAAGGGTTTTATCGCGGAAAGGGTTGTCCGGTCCGTGACCGGGATATGCACCGTGATTATCTTTTGTATTGTTTTCGAACTCCCGATATTTCGACGCAATTACATGCATCTTGTTCCACATCTCGGTCGATATGTCGGACAGAGATTTTTTTAAGTTATTTCTTATCAGAACCACTAGCTCTTTCGACATTAATAGGATAAAAAAAAGTATAATGCCATTTTTAATTTAGAACAAACAACGCAAGCTTATTTTCTCCAATCAGAAGTAGGTATTATTCAAAAGTAAATTCAGACTCGAGCAAAAATGTTACTTTCTAAAGTCTATTTTTTTATTCCGTAGACTAAAATGACATTTCCTGTATTGCTAGTTTTATACGTCTTATATTTATATTTATAAGACGTAAAAAACTAGCAACACATGAAATGTCATTTTAGTCTACGGAATAAAACATAGACTATACATTATCTTAAGTCACAAACCTAATAATGCGTATTGGATTTTTTTATTTGATCCCATTTACGTATTTGTTGTCTCACACTTAACTATTGATATGATACCATTTTAACACAACTCGCATCTCGCATCTTGCATCTCGGTTTTTTTATCGCGAATTTTTACTTCGAATTGACCTTCCGCTTTTAGTTGGAAGAAATCGTATATGTAAACATATTTACGGCCACGGCGGCTGTTCGTAAGCGCTTTTCGCTACATACGGGTTTTCCGATGTTATCGGCTACGCTCGTGGCGCGTAGCTCGTGCTGGCACAGAAAGCTACGACGAAGAGCTTTCGCTAACTATGCTACGGGCTACAATGTAGCGCTCATTTCGTAGCACACCTCGGGCGCTTGTAGTCATAATAAAGAATTATTGTGTCTGGCTATTCTTCGGCCATATTCGAACAATGCTTATAAGAAGTCACAGCGGTACGATACCGATCTGTCAGTTTCAATAGTCTCTATAATAATCTTCCACCAAAAACGTCACTTTTGACTCGCATCGCATCGCTGTGACCTCTTATAAGCATTGTTCGAATGCGGCCGTTTGTTATACCTAAATGGAATCTTCTCTTTTTAAATTTGTTACACATGGGCTACAAAAACGAATATTCTGACATTTCATTAATCGAAATCGTAAATTCGCGGCGCTAGAGACTGATAAAACCATAAAAATCTCCATTTTATCCTTGTTGAAGGGATGCCAACTTGCCAATGTAGAACAATTTCTTACATTTATATTAAAACTACCTCACGTAAAGTATTAATCCACGAACAAATTAATATTAAATCCGCCGTACACTTCCAACTTGTCCTGTCAGGCGGTAATACCTTCAACTAGCAGTTCCATTCAGTTGGAGCCGATTACGAGCGTCTGTAATACCCTTTACAATGTCGTTCAATGAGCGTCCGGACTGTAGATTACCTCCCAGTAGATCTAACATTGATCAACATCACTGGGAAAATACGATCGCGTGCACTATGGCGTTCTTTTTTACGAAATAGGAGACTAACGACCAGGAGAATTTCCTGATGATGGTGATGTCCATACTGAAACTATATTATACAGGGTGTGGCCTGCAACACGAGCAAAAATTTAAACTGTAGGCTAGAAATAACTTGTGTTTTGATTAATCCAATTTAAACTGTTGTGAGACATACTAACATTAAATAATAAAGGAGACCTAGGCTTTCCGAAAAATGTCGCGCGAGTGACTAAAACAAGTGAGTCTAAACCGTGAAATTATTTGTGTTTTGATTATTAGTAATTTAGTATACTTTAAAGTTTATTCGAAGACGCAATGTATTGCGAATTTTGTCACGTTTAAGCCGTGACAAGCAACGCCAATTACAATGATAATGGACTACATTGAAGATAATATTTAATTTGTATGAAAAATAGGGAGTCTAGTTCATAATTTTTAAAAGATATTAAACGGAAGTGTCACCGTTTGAGGAGTACAATCCATGTTTTAATTATTTGTTCGTGTTACAGGCGACACCCGGTATAAGTTGGATACATTTTCAGCAAACCCTGCAAATTGCAATTTATTGAAAATCATGGTTTACAAAAATAATCTACTGTAGGGAGCCCCATCTTCGCCACCCGTCTCCAACTTCGCCGTATCATTTATCTGTTCTGAATATTATACTAAGACTTATTTCAAAACATAAATTCCGAATATGCTCATGTCGCTCATGAATCCCATGATACAGTGTAAAGTGGAATTATGATTTATAATTTAGTTAGTACTAAAGGCGAATTTCGGGTACGTACTTTCGCTCTTATCTTCAATGAACTGCAACATTGATACTGGATTTGATAATTATCTATGCCACATCTAGAGGGAGTAATCTAAGCTCCAGACACTCCAGTACCCCAATCAACGAGGCACTCTCGCCCATTGGTTCTAAACTTACTTATATGACTTTATCGGCCAACATAATCCTAGTCCACATCCAATCAGAGAACTGTTGCTTTTATGAGTTCTGGTATGTCTGAGAGGGATTTAACTAATTGGTAAGGAGCTGTTGTAAGCAAGTAAACTTTATTTAATAATTTGATTTGTTCCCTATTTCTTACTGTTTATAAAAATTTACTCGTTTGATAATAATAAATATTTGTGTAAGTATAGTATCATAGTATTTTAGTCTCGACTTGGATCTTTTTCATATCCACTCTTTACAATCCTGTACCAAACTAACTCTCTCTTTAGCCTAATGGTTGACTGGTTGAGAATGCCTCAAAGCGTTAAGTCCGCCATTTGTACTCTTTTTGTGTAAATTTGTGCAATCAAGTTTAAATAAATAAATGGATAAGATTTTATTTGTCTATAGGTGTTAAAGTTGCGAAATCTCCATAATTTTGGAAATGTTCTCGCATATTTCATAAAAATTTCCAGAGAAAAAAGCTAAATGGAAATTTCGGATATGGAAAGGTTAGTTTTCCATAAAAATATGTCATATTTCCTACTAAATCACATTTGCAAACCAGTGAAACCTGTGTCGAAACGTCGGTAAATAAAGGTAACAAAATAAATTCGCGATAGAGCCGTTTGTAAATGTGATTTAATATGTGTTCAAACCGCGAAAGTTTAAAATGTTAAATTTCCTACTATTTTGAAAATTTCCGACGACACATCAGTGATGCTACATCTACAACTATCCTCCACAGTCTGATGGCAGCATTTGTCACTTCAGTGCTCTTATAAGCACTTGGCTTGACAGATTAAGAATCAAATGCATGCATTTCAAAGCCAAAACAGTGCCTTCCCGAAATCTCTAAAATGTACCTATATTCTGTTTTTTTATTCCGTTGTCTAAAATGACATTCCATGTGGTACTAAGAAATGTCATGTCTTACACATGAAACGTCATTTTAGCCTACGGAATAAAAATAAAGTACTTGGCAATTCTTGAAACATCCTTGTAACGTCCAATTGAGACGTCAATATCATGGTACCACTCAATCCTTCAAAGTAAACCAATCAGAGAAAAACATTAAAGAGAATCACTAACACATACATAACGCTAACTGGGTTCTTAAAGCTTACAGCGAACGTGGAAAATCGAAAGTATGCATCTCTATCGCTCGAATATGTAAGAGTGATAAAGAGGCAGATAACGAGATTTGGTCTTTCGATGTTCGCGATAGCTGTCCCTCCCTCTTGTTGCTGGGTCTAGTAAAGCCAGTATAAGTAGATATCTGATTACTAATAATTGAAGTAGGTCTTGAGGTCTCGGTTATATTGGTCTGGGAATAAGTTTGTAGAAACTTTCTGTAGACGGCAAGCTCCACTATTATTGGCAATAATGTGTGCCATAACAGAATACCTTTACTTTCCTTGGTTCCGTATGCACAGTTATTTGAAAACCTTCGAAATCGATAAAAGAGTTGTATAGCGACCGTGCACGTTGGAGGGTGTGCCATATTGTGGCCTGAATCGGAACCATAAACGTGTAAATCACATGTACATTGACACTTCACGCCAAAGCAAGTGCTGCCATCTTGTGGGCTACTTTGGAAGCATAAACTACACATTTACGCCTCGCGCCAAAAATCTGACGTCTCCTGTGCTGCCCACTACAGTTTATGCACTCTCCCTATAATCGTAATGATTCGGTCAAATCGTCAAATTGTGTTTTTTGAAAAACAAATTATAGCCAACTTGAAATTAATGTAGTACCTTTGGGTATGGTGCTTTACGCACACTAGCGTCCCATCCCCTCCCCCTGATGCAACCCCCCTTTTAGTTAAAAGTAAATCAAATAATGTTTTTTTTTGAAGTTTCATAATTTTTAAATGACTTATTTATTTTTATTATTTAAATACATATATCAAATAATTGTAATTGATTTATAAAGCAAGTATTAACTTTAAATAGAAATTAAGAAAACTTTTAGTTTAGCACATATATTGTTTTGGTACTGATCCCCAAAATCGCTTTGGGATAATCTCCCAAATAAGTAGTAGGTAGGTATGTACCACAAGAAAAATTTATTAAACTGTTCAGAGAGAGTAATTTTCTTTACTTTGATATAGCAACTAAATTAACTTTATCCTCTCAAATAGTGACTGGAGGTTAAAGAGTTAACAAAACTTACTTCAGACGCTAAATGCAAAAGATGAAGGGATTTCCCTTCTAATTTACCCATAGATTGAAATGGAACCTTTAAAAACAAACGCAAATTGACCCGTTTCCTTTTCTTTAATAACTCTTAGTGATTAAAACAATAATGTCTTTAAAGATCCCCAGACGCTAATGCAACAGATGAAGCAAAGATCCCTCCTAATTTACCGTAAATTGAAACGAAACCTCTGCAAACAAAATGCCAAAATCCACAAAAAGACCAATATTTTCGGGCTTAAAAAAATCTTTTTCCTTTGCATTTCGCCGTTGCAGGATTGGAGCGTAATAATTGATTGGATTATACCTTTCATCGAGGGCCTACGTGATCTCTGTACATGATTGGTGGAGCGCCGGCATTTATTTACTAACCATGACAATAAACGCGTTATCTGTCATACAAATTCGTCAGTTCGGACGTGCGACATGAATAAAATATTTTCGCTTAAACTTTTGAATGGCAATTGTCAATTTTTCATGCTTTTAGCACTGTTAAAAGGATTGATAGTGAACTGTAATTTTACGTTGAGTTAACTGGGCGCGTAAAATTGATAATTTCAACTTTGCCGTCTGAATAATGGTAGCTTGGTTGCGCTGAATTAGGTTGTATATTGTCGGTTTAACTAAAGTACCTATATAATTTTAAAAGTTGCTTTATTTCAAAGAAAATTCGTTGAAAGGTTTAAAAAGTTTTACTATTAGGTAGTGTTTAAAAATTTACTGATTAAAAAACTTTGTAAAATAGGTATCTATCTACATAATAAGCTAGCCTAGACAGGTTTTTGGTATTTCTTAAAAAAAATCTTTCGCGATAAGATAAGACAAGTTAAGATAAAATAAGATACGATAAGATTTATTGTCTAACTGTGTACAGAGATGTTGACAACAATACAATTAAGAACCAACAGTAAAGTTAGTGTCAAAACGCAAATTGTATATAATACTGACAGTGCCGATAACACGGCAAAATCCGTATGTAGCAAAAAGCGCCTACGAACATAAAACCCGCCTAGCGGGTTCCTAGCAGTGTTAAACTATTTAGAAACAGTCGAGAACGGATGTCTCCGAAATGTACACACGCGATTATGTTCAGATAATTTTTAACATCTTCTTAGCCACTTCTGCTACATTTTATACATATAACGTTTTTAACAACCTAAATTAACTACGCACAGTAATTTGCATAGACTCCACGGGGACTTACAAAAAGCCCACTATATCAATATCCACAGCGCTTCATCAACGGTCCGTCCCCGGGGGCTTTTAGGGCGGTTCCGGGCCGTAGACCACCACTCACAGACTCAATTTTATGAAACTACACTCCATTTTAGATTTGTCTTCGATACATTTTGCATGCTACCTACACCATTTTACACTATGTTTATACGAAATATTTAGATCAGTACGGTTTCACTCACTATTCCGTCCGAATCCGAAACATGTCGCCAAAAGCGACTAAAAATAATAGTGAGTGAAACCGTACTGATCTAAATATTTTGAAATATGTCTCACGATAGTTTAATTTCGATTATGTTTATACGCTTAGAACATTTTATTGATATATTTAATTTACATAGCCAATGTGGGACGGCGATCTGTGCACGACTTTAGTGCCGCCCTAGCGGCCATATGATACATTACTTATCTGACAATTGACAGCTTTCAAATAGTATAAAGATATATCGTTCCACGCCGTGCAATATAGTGGCTTGTTTTCCCCCACCACGCAATTCACATAACGCCAATATGGTAGAATTGGTAGAGCAGTAACCGCTTGGATCTGTCGTATTGTCTATAGATTTGTTTTAAACAATGTATCAAAATTAGTGGCAGCGTCGAGTGTACACGCTCAGAGAGCCTAGCCAAGATGCCAATCGCCAAACACTAATGTCTCCCCGTCGCACTAATATGGAAGTGATAGAGAAAGATTACGGCGGCGCAAACGATTGTCAGGTTAGGTGGAAAGTGATCTGTGTTACTAGGGCGGATATCCGCGATGACCACCTAGATTTTTCCACGGCAGTAATGCAGCCAAAGGCTAACGTAAATCCTATAAAACGTTGTGCAACAGAGCTTAGTGAAATTGTAAAATATGCTGCGCATACGGCGCTGGCGTTAAAAACGTGCAAGCGGATTTGTGGTAGTTTCCGATTTGAATTTGTCGAAAGAACTTTAATTGTGTAGCCATTTACTGTGGGTCGTTGGGTGAATATGACCAACGTTATAACATAAACAAATGAGTATTAAACATAACCAAACATGGGGGCCACTTTTGGGGGGTAAATGAGAAAATTAAAAAAAATAATGCTTTTTAAACTATATTTTGTTACATATCAAATGAAAGAGCTCGTTGTAAGAATATCAAATAATTATGTTTTTTTGTAATTTTAAAATAAATAGTTTAGAAGTTATTAAAAAAAATAGCAAACAAAATACCGTCCCCTTATCTCCGAAACTACTGGGTCTAAAATTCACACAAAATAATTCTTTACCTTTAGATCACAGGAAAACCTATTAGAAATATGCAGTCAAGCGTGAGTCGGACTTCATTATTTAGTTTTTGACCCCTACCGATTTTTTAAAAACATTTCACTCACGTCTTACATGCGAAGTTTGTATTCCGTACGTGTATCTCAATCATCTTCTCCTTAAACCTTCCTTCTGCGGGAAGTTGGTGTAAGCCAGGGTTCACTCAAAATCAAATTAAAAGATACTGAGCCAAAATTTAAGCTCTATTTGAAACAGCATACACATCATTGTCACAATACATAATATAGTTAATTATCAGAATAAAAAAAAATACAATTTTTAAACTATAAAATATACTTACCTACAAAAAAAAAACGAACGCAATTATAAAGAAAATACCCCTTCTAACAAGTCGGACTGCGGCATGGACCCCATGACACTGGCGGCGTTACCTCTCTGTATTGCAAGGGAAATACGTTGAAAGAGGTACGCGCCAGCCCTGGGGTCCCCTGAGGTGTCGACCAGCCGCGCCGACAGTGCTCCCATGAATATTTTCATGTCGGCTGACCAGGGACCCAAAGTCTCAACCGCGAGCGCCGCAAACTCATAGTCGTTAAGCAACGCTGAGTATTTGCGGCGCTTGAGTACTTGGGCCTGGTCTGCCGCAGCGCCGGCCCGAATGCGGGTCCCCTGAATGTGGGACTGTGCAAAGGTGTCGACACAAGTTGCGTCCCACACCAGGGCCCTTCCAAGATACTTGTTATTTTTCAGTGTATCTTTGTCCATTTTAATTGCTTAAATGTTACTGAAATATTTCGTTATAGGTAAGTAAGTAAATAGTACGTCACGGTAGTGGTTTTAAAATAAAGTTATGAACATTTTCTCTTCCCAAGGATCCATTAACAATAAATGGATAATTGATATGATTTGTTATCTGGTAATATTCTCAATACAAGTTATTGAGAATATTACTAGATAATAAAGCATATCAATTATTGGTTCTTGTTGTAAACTTATTTTTCAATAGAAATCCTAAGAGATTACGATAATCTCGCCGGTTAGTTCAATTTATTATAGAAATTGATACTCGCCCGTGTGATGCGGGTAACTTTATCCCGGCCACGGGAAGTCTGCAATGAGTGAAACTTTTATTGCAAGCTTTATTACTCGCCTACCAATAGAAATAAAGAAGTTTTTATTTTGCAAATCATGGAGACTGGTAGCAAACTTTGGCTTATCGGTGATACTGCGTTATTATCTTATGCTAAGCTCACAATGGTGAAATGTAAGCAATTAAATCGCTGCCGATTGCAAGCATCAAAACTGATAGCTGCCATCAATTTTATAGCTTGCATTTCCTCATGGTGAGAGCTGTTTAAGATAATAATGCAGTATCACCGAATTACCAAGTATCGAAGCCAGGGTTTGCACTAAATATCAAATGTTGTCATATATCGTACTGTAGGTACAATATATGTTCCGAAAACTCAATGGTACAAGCCGGGGTTTGAACCTTTAACCTCTGGTTTACAAGCTGCATCTTTTCACTATGCTATCAGCGCTATAGGTATTAATTCCTCATGTATTGTTGAATAAGGAAATTGGCCAACTACAGGTAACAGTGCCGGAAATGAAACTTTCGGTCCTTGGTCGTCAGACACCAGAAAACTAGTAAAATAAATTTCTACCAAACTAGTCTGGGTGTCTTTTTTGCGCAGAAGCTCAGCCTCACTATGCAGACTGCAGAGGGGGAACGCGGCCAGTGTCTTGGGAACAATGCCTCAGGCTAATTTAGGTTTAGATTTTGTTTAATCTCTATTTTGTGATAATAAATGTGTAAAGTACTACAGGTATGAATAGAGCGCTGACTGGACCTTAGGGCTGACTCATAGATCAGCTTTAAGGTAACATTCAGATTTCATCTACAGCTGTAATGTTATGGTTGCAACATTACCGATGCGAACACAAGCACAAGAAACAATATTCTCACACACAACACACAGTGATAAATACGATCACCGCAAACCCACAATACGCAACCGCTTTTTATTAAAAAGCCAATTCGAATACGCCAATACGAAGCGTTAGGAAAAAAAAAGTGAAATTCGGGAGTATATTTCAAGAGAAGTCGTTACTTGATTTGCGGCCCAATTCGAACAATGCTTAAAAGATGTCACAGCGATAAGATACCGATCTGTTAGTATAAAAAGAGACATTTCTTCAACCAAAAACGTGACACTTACTGTTCAAACACTTTTTTTTTTACTTTTTAATTAAATGATAATTAGTTGTTTATTATTTCAATTTTTTAAAATCCATTTTTAATAATTTAATTTAATTTTTTACTTTTTAGTGTTTGTTGTTTTTTATTCAATATATTTTCGATAATATACGATTACATAATGTACATGTGGAATTATTATTTCGTCTTTCTATTGAAACCATTTTAGTATCGAACGTATATATAGAAAATAAAAATCTTTAATAGAAATCTTTAATGGAAAACCCCAATCAAAACCATAAATATAGGTAATCCATGGAAATTGTCACGTGACTTTTCGTAGTATTTGTTATCTCGATAAAATTTTACTTTTCGTTTAGCGTTTGTCTATGTACCTACGAATGTCATCTTGGCTAAGCCCCCTGCTCTCACTGGGTTAGACAGAAAAACTAAAAAAAGTATACTGAGCTATGTAAGCACCTCACTAGTTATATGATCTAAAATCATTTCTATTGCCTTATTACAAGGGATTGAATTAAACATAAGTATCTGAACTTGTTCTACAAGTTACAACCCATCCATTCATCCATTTGTTACATTCGTTGTGTTCGAATTAGATGCCAAAACATACAAAAATACAAAAAATAATGTCAATGTTTTTACTTTAAAATCCGTATCTTTAATTAAAAAAAGAGCATGGACATGCGTGAGCGATCTTCAATTTGATTAATCTGAATCAAGATCTCGGTTTAAAACAATGATAGTGATATTATTTTATTTAAATACCTATCTTCCGAAAAATTCTGCGCTCCACAATCTCAGAAAAACTTAATGTAGCTCTATTTGATTTCCCAAGGAATTACAAAGAGCATTGGAAATAAAAAATGTACCAACACGCTTACCATCTTGACCTCACCCTCTTAAGCTACTAAAGAAAATAGTAGATCCTTTGTAGACTTGAAGTGTCTACTTTGAGGTGAATTATCTTGCACAATAAATAAGAAAAGCCATCATGTAGCACGTAACACGGGATAGGCGACCCGTAAGGGATGTACTCGTATTAAAACGGCCAAACAGAAATATTAGCAAATGTAATTACAAGGAGGAAACGTACCTAATGTCCTGGGGCGGAATTACCAACGCTAGGAGGAGACGAGTTTGATTGCTATGGCGATCCAGAGACCAAATTAGACTTAACAACTTGTTATATAACCGTAACATCTTATTAAGATATTGGTGTATGCGAGCACTGACATCCTGGACGCTTCGGGCCTTCGGCTCTACGCGGAGCTCGGCCTTCGGCCTTCGCATTTCGACACTTGTATTATTCTTCTGTATTTAAGCACTAATCTCCTGGACGCTTCGGGCCTTCGGCCCTACGCGGAGCTTGGCCTTCGGCCTTCGCGTTACTGTTGTTCCGTGTATATGAACTTACAACCTGGACGCTTCGTTCCCGAGATAAAAGGTCTTGACAGACAGACGGATACGCACTCGCAGTCAAGCGGCAAGTCGGAAAACAACACATATTCTATATATTGAACCTGGCTCCCATTTCACATTTGTTTTTGTTGGGATACACAGTTACAAAAGCAAACAATTTACGTCAATATATTATAATTATCGGCAGGTGACAAGCAAAACTCACTAATTACAAAAAAAAAATTAAACAAAAACCAACCTTGTTTTGTACTACTACGGTTCACTATGAGCACTATGGCTATTAACTTGTGGTAGTGATTAGTGAGTTTTGGTTGTCACCTGACGATATTCGAATTCAGTACCTACTTTAAATGACACTTGACATCATTCCGATGGTAGAACTTGATATTTGACACTTTTGACATGCAATCTGGTAAATTGTAGATCTGTAGGACGGACAGACGGTTGCCCAAATGTTCGACTCGAATGTTCGGACTTGGTAAGCCTTTGGGAATGGCACAGCCCTGTTAGGAGTGAGACGTGACCCCAGCAGCGAGTTTTTCAAGGAAATGAGTTAACTTTCCCAGCTGCCCCTAATTCCGAGTCAACTACGCCATTATTTATTTTGTTTACGATTCAAATGTTTGTGCGGCGGAAATTTATTTTTGTCGCCGGTTCGTTATTTATTACGAACTTCGTGCGTTTTTTTTTTAATTTTGTTCTTGTGTGTCAAATTAATGGGGATAAAAAGGCGTATAGTATCCCGTTCCCCATTTTACTCATAAGCAAATAATATGATTTCGATAATCCGTTGGACCTTCAAGATAGTTCAAACGACTTTTTAACTACCGTGTTTTGCGGTGAACCTAACAATTTTTTTTTGTTTTCTTAAATCTGCTATGTTATTAACAGACTTAACTTAAAGTCGATCGAACAAAAGTAAACGAAACACCCTAAAATACTTTATGAAAATAGTACATTGTGCAACAGTAAGTTAAATATTGCAAATGAGAGTTTAAAGATTTATAGACTCGAGTTTGCAATATTATTACGCCCCGAGATACACACAATGTATTTCATCGCACTTGCCATACAAAAATGAAGTATAAAGAAGAAAACTGTTAATTACTCCCTAGGGAAAACGCTTTTTCTATAGTTCCAGCTAAGCTTGCGTGCAATTCAACATTTACTGAGCAAGTGTGATGAAAAATAAGTTTTACTTATCTTCAAATTCTTTAACCTGGATCCGGGAGAAATATATTATTATTGTTGAAAAACAGCCTTTTACTGTCCTGTTAACGCAGACCTTTTCATGTCTGACTGTACCACCGGACATTGTTTAATTTAAAGTTTAGAAACAAAACAAACAGACTAAACCATTAATAACGTATAATAACCAGTAACAAAGGAACATTGAATAAGAACAATATCTCATTGGAAACTTGTGAAACATTGGAAACTTGAGAAAATTCGGAAATCCCTCAACGAACTTGTCCCTGATTAGCGCTCCGGGGCTATTGTGTAAATAAAATTATTAAAACAAATTGATACAACAACAAACAAATTAGTGCGGACGGCGGCGTCAAAGACGTGTAAGCTTATGGACTTTAAGGGTGCACATGGGGTCTTGCGAAGATCACAGTCGTACATCGACAAACCCCAAACGAGAAGAAAAAAATTCAAGGTAGCTTGCCGCCTGAGGGGTTATTTGAGTTTCGATTGACGTTTTCTATCAACGAATCTTCTTGGGTACGCCCCCAAGAGGGCCTACTGCAAAACACTTCGTTCGTCCGTTCATCTATTTTATTTATAGCCTTATTAAATTTAATTAAAACTTTTAGCGTGTAGATGCGAGCTCACGGAAGGGTTTCCACGGAAGACCAGCGACGAGAGCCTTAGGTGGTATCTTGACCTTAAGCTGAGTGGAGACTTTTTCAGTGACGCTTAATAATAAATTAGTTTGTATGTGTGTTGTGTGTTTGTGTGTGTGTTGTATTTGATAATGCTTGAAATCTATATGTGGAATGTGTGACAAATTATATGTTATTGCTCAATAAATAATTGGTTTGTATCATGTAATACCTAAATTTAAGCGTTTTCTGAATAAATTTCTTCAATTTTACTTACCTCTCTTGTCGCTCGATATGCAAAAGCGATCGGAGACATAAC
The DNA here is from genome assembly GCF_947568885.1 of Cydia strobilella. Taxonomy (NCBI): domain Eukaryota; kingdom Metazoa; phylum Arthropoda; class Insecta; order Lepidoptera; family Tortricidae; genus Cydia; species Cydia strobilella. The sequence continues at coordinate 2,298,071 of NC_086049.1, read as the reverse complement.
TAAATTTAGATTCTCAGTATGGAAAACTAAATTTTATAGGAATGAAAACAATTCACCGCTTCGGGTAAGACTCGAACTTGCGGCGTTTTTAAAACACCGGTTCTATCGCTCTTAACCAACTGAGCTACAGAAGTTTACCATCATCATCTTACAATCGGTTTCAATCTAATTCGGACCTTTCAAAAACTACATATAGTAGCATTTCTTTTGTTTCATTGTTTTCTATAACAAACGAAAGTCACCGTTTGTACATTTTTCTTTGCTTGTGCAATAAAAGTTTGAATAAAATCACCCTAATCTACTATTCAACAAGGTTCAAATTAAAAATAGGGAAACTTTGTATGGTGGGCCTCACGAGGTTAAACTGGTAATAGTTTGTCGCCGCCGCAACTTATGCATCAGTATTGCTCATGCTCAAAAGAAATTTGAAGATTATCGAAAGAAAGAATCGCCACAGAGTGGGAGCCCGAAAACTCAAATCGGGGACATGGCAGACCCCGCCGGCGATGGCGGGATGAACTAGACTCCTTTTTGAAGGAGTGGCCAGACACATCACTGGACAGAGATCTGTGGAGAAATTAGGGGGAGGCCTTTGCTCAGCAGTGGGACACGTAAGGCTCCAAATAATAATAATAATAATATTTGAAGCGTGAAACCGCTGTCCATCAGTTTTGTTTGTCTCTACCATCGCTGAGCCCCCAGCATCAAGTTTTAAGCCCCGCCATAATAATTTAATTATTATTCGGCGATACCCTTGAGCCTTCTAATGCTGGCAGTCAACAGTAATTAACTGAGTATAATCAAGGGAATTTGGAAAAAAAAATAAGTTCCATTTTAGGGCCGTTACATCGGTTTACCGCTATCACTGTCACATTTCGCAAGAAAGAACGGTTTTCCGACAAAGAGCGTTGTGTCAATTTTGATCGAATTTTGTTGATTTTTATTTACTTATTTTTACGTTGCCTTACAATATCGAAATTCGAAAGCTGTCAAATTACTATTTAAGTTAAGATTGTTTTTTATAATCGAGAACTACGTATATTTTTTCCACGTCTACGAATATCAACGTCTCTTAGAAAAATATGATCATATAAGGAGATTTTTCGGCTTTTGGCTCAGGGAACGGAAGACTTGTTTCTTAAACTTATGGACGTGCAGCTATTTAGGGGACAAATCAAATTATATGCAACTAATGCAACTAAAATGAAATTAAAGACAATTTATGAATAAGATTGCTTGTAAGTAAGGTAATAAGGTCTTATCGCTATAAAAATAATCTCTTCTCAATCTCACAACCTTGAGTCGTGGAGATAAGAAATTATAACAAATCGCCGCTATACTTACTCAACTTCGTATCTGCAACTCATTTGATGACAAAAACACCCGTATCCCGAATGAAAGAAAAGCGACATTTCCATCAAATGATTGTTGCAGATATGAGGTTGAGTAAGTATAGCGACGAAATGTGGTGCAAAATTTGGTATATTTAGTTAAGATGCTATAAACGCTCTTGTGAATTACTTCCTAGGTTCGAGCTGAAATTGTTAAGGTCTAGAATTAATTTAAAGCTTAAGGAGGATACTGAATTAGAACATTTGAGATCAATATTTAAGCCGGGGTCTTAAGGTAAACCATAGACTAGTAAATATTCAAGACAGATTACTTCCTTATCCTTACAACATCGAGTTACTATTTGCCATTTTAGCTAAGTACTAGTAAGTAAATATTCATACGGTGCGTTGATAGATTGAAAGGGTTTTTCATGAGGGGTAAGACAAAAAATCGTTCGTATGTCAAAGCATTACTGACGACTTTTCATCTTACCCCGCATGAAAAACCCTTTCAATCTTACCCCAACCCCAACGCACCTTACAATAGCTGCTACTTATTTATGTTATGACCTGTAGCGGATGGCATAATAGATGGCGGCCTGCATAGCTATGGCTGATATATAAATACATCAAATTATGTAAAAATATTTTCCATAATAACAAAACCAAAATCAGTTTCATTAGAGAAAACTTCAAAGATATTAAAAAACAACTGAATCCATGGGTGTAGTGGAATCGTTAAGGCTACTTCCTTTGCTGACGGCCAGTATCCAATATAAATTGAAAGGACTTCATAAAATGCGCCGAGAGAAATCCAATTGCTACGAGTGTTGTGCACTACCTATATCAGCGACGTAACTTAGACAAAACCATAGTACATTTTGGACTTCAAAAAACGGTCCACATGACTGACATCTAACACGTATCACCGGCAGTATCCCTTATCCATAGATAAAGCTTGTAAAAAAATATCCTTCCAAGTACTTCTTTTACTGACATTTTTTTTCTATATTTAATATATAGATTCCCCGAAAAATAAACTATCATCCGGAACATATTTTATGCTAAAAGGGAGGGTTGCGTCAGGGGGTGGGGATGGGACGCTAGTGTGCGTAGCACCATACCCAAAGGTTATAAAAGAATAGAATAGAATAGTTTATTTGTGTAAAAAAGGGAATAAATTGATGTTACGTAATGTTGTTTCCAATCCTTAATTTACCATAATACATGGTGTACAAATATTTTTAAATTACTTAAATTACTATAAATATAAAGGCTATAATTTGTTTTTCAAACAACACAATTTGACCGAATAAGTAACCCTGACTCGTTCGTGTGTAGGTAAGCTTGTGGAATCAGAGATGGAATGAATGACGCGCGACTGCATCGAGGCTATTAATTGTGGCATTGCTGGCGCCTCGCGGGCATTTCACACTATACAACTTACTCTATACTATAATAGCCGCAATACAAACTGGCGACTGAGGTCATAATGTCATCTCTTTCACGCTTGGTTGCTTTTAGCAAGGGTAAAGGAGATAGCAATGAGACTTCACTCGCCAGTTTGTATTGCGGTAACTATAGTGGCTGTGAAAGCTGTAACTCGTTATACACTGTGTTTTTATTGAATTCCGTTAACTTCGGGGTATGGTTAAGTACGTTTAAGAAAACTAATTGGTATAGTTTTTTTTAAGTAATTAAATGTTGCATATAGCGTTGTTGTAACAAGGGCATTACATTTAACTCAACCAAACAATTGAAAACTGTGACATATCAATGTCATTTCGAAATCGATCGTCCGAGATAGTACTTAAGTTTAGTAGCAAATGTATGAACTATTACTAAACACTAATCAATATGTAAACAGGCTCTAAGGAAAGTCTACACGCTCATAGGGGCCTAACCAGAAAAAAAATTGATTACCTATCTCCGAAATTGAGTTAATTAGAATGCCGGTGACTTGCCTGAGAAAGTTACTTGATTCAAGCTCAGGAAAGCACCCTTGAAATTAACGAAAAAAAAAACGCAGTGTATATTAAGTGTTTACTTACTTAATATAATACTAATCAGATTCTTGCAGCCAAGTCTTGAACTAACTAGCTACCAACCGTCCAACCTTCTTAGTCATACAGTATATAATTAATACATTTTCTCTGCTCCAAATCTCAAAAAAACCTAAATGAAAACCCGAATCACATAAAAAACGTAAAAAGTTGATTGACCCAAATATATTTCCGGAGCCAACAATGACAATTTGATAAACTATTCACCGTTTGATGTTTAGTATTCCATCATCAAATCCTCCAATCACGGCGCGCGAGGGCGCCAAATACTTCATTAGGGAGGCCGATTTTACTTCATCGATTTGATATGGTTTTCGTCTTGTTTTGATACGAACCGGGCTTTGAGCTAGCGTTAGCGGCTCACGCTCATTGGTGCTGACGAAACGCAATCAAGGGGCCTAGCCAAAATGACACGTACGTGATCATTTCTATGTATTATTTCACTTTCCATTGACGTTTTCTATTAACGATTACCACTTAGCTAGGCCAGCAGGGGCCTATTTCACCACAGTGACAATTGACACCTGACTGATAATTTTTTGTCCGTTTATGGATCGATATGTAAAGACGGTACATACCTATTGTCAATATTTACTTGTAGGACCAGCATATCAGTGTGCTTAGCCAACGTGCCAATCATTAACGCTCCGTACCGTAGTGTAGTCTCAGCTCTCTATCACTCTTCCATATTAGGGCGACAGTGACAGTTGCGTTTTGTTCGCTACGGAGCGTTAACGATTGGCACGTTGGCTACGCACCCAGGTGGCAAATGCGACCGTAGTGAAACAGGGGCCTGGAGTCGTGCCATTACGCTTTGATGACACGACTCAAGGTCGTATCAAAATAATATGAAAAACGATATCAAATTGTCAAAACGGCATCGGTCTCTGGCCGACCCTTAAGGGACAGTGCAAATTTCATTATATACAATGAAGATATATTTCAGGACTTCCAGGTAATCAGCCTTTTTATTGAAAGATTTTGTGAGATTTTTCCCGGCGAACGTTTAAATTGAACGTGGTTTAGGCAGCTTTATATTTTGATGATATAGGCGTTTTCGATCCAGGTACTTTCAGGCAGAGGGCGGACACGCTATACATCGAAAATCACTTGCGTTTCTATGTGTGAACGGCACGTCTGTACAAGCGTCATGCGTCATGCAACCTACTTCCAACACACAGAAGAAGTGTATTGGGTATTGGGATTAGTCCGGTTTCTTCATACTTCTCAAGTTCTTCAGTAAAGGAAAACATCGGTTCTTTCACTAATCAATAACTTCGAAAAGCGAGTGGTAAATATCAAATGATATACGAGTATCGTATATGTTTCGAAAAACTCATTAGTACGAGTCAGGGTCACATTCGTAAAAAATAGTGCCTACGCCAATTCTTCGGATTACTTGAAAAGCGGACAGCTGGCTCACATGAGCTGTGGCAACGAATTGAGATTAAACGCGAGGTATAGTATGGATCTTCGCAAATGATTTTTACGCCTAAGTTTCGACTCTAATCTGTTAAACAGTAGCGGTGAGCCATTATGTCTGAGCGTGGGGAGCGCGGGGCGGGGGCGGGGGGATCGCTCGCAAAAAGAAACAATGGCTTATGTTTAACAGATTAGGGTCTTAGGCGTAAAAATCATTTGAGAAGATTCATACTATAAGGAAGGTACATGATAATGATGATAATGCAACCTACCCTTAAATCGATGCTTATTCGAGGCAAATAAAATGTAGGTAGTCTACTCTGAGCTCCCAATTGCGAATGCAAAGAGTCAGCCCTCTGTTTACAATCGAGGACAACTTAATTGAAGGATGCTATTGTAAGGCTGTTTAAACTTCGTATTTATTGAGCTAGCAGAGGTGCAGTGATTCGTATTTTGCCTCAAACATGCATACAAACGTGACAGCCATTGAAATGTTGAATAAAAATTTTAGCGTAGGTAAGTAGCTACTTTTGCGATCATCATCATTATATTCTCTAGTATAGTTTAGTTCTCAACTAGCTATCTTTTGCAGTTCGATTCGGTAAACCAATTGTCATTTCACGCTACAATTATTGTGACATTTTGGGATATCCATTAGATATCTATTGGATGTCTGAGTAATATATAATATAGAAAACTGCACCGGTCCGAGAACGGCCATCTTTAGTCCATAAGTTTGTAAATGTTTTATTTCATTGTTTTAGGTTGTAAGTTTTAATACTTTGCGCTGTATTTTTTGTTTATTTGTTAATTGTAAAAATTGGGTTTCTTGCCTGCCAAATAAATAATTTATTATTATTATTATTTATTTATTAATATCTTAAGCAAATCTTAAAGAGATCGTTTAAGAGGACATTCGGAATCGCGGAAATGTCAAATTTGGCATGACTTTCTTAAATATCTGGTTATCGTTTCTGTTTCATATCTAGTGGATATCTAGTTTATCTAGATCATTGTTCGAATTCGTCCGTTAGACTCTTGTCGGTGGAGCGATTTCCATGTGTTAATTTTAAACACCTTGAATGCTTTCTACATTCAAATACTTTGTTGTAAATTATAAATTATTTATTTTAAAATGAATTTAACTTATACTTTATTTTATCTGTCGTGGTATCATCGTGGCTAAACCTACAGAAGACCAGTGCTATACACGGTGACAAAAAAATAAGTGCATTCCCGTTGCCAGGGAGGTTTTGGGATTATACTTCTTCTTCTTCTTCTTTCGTGTCGAGGTAATAATAAGGGATAATACTGAGCAACTTTTATTATGGGGCCAACCCCGAAATCGCGAAAAAAAATTGGCGTTGACATTTTGGCCGATCCATTTTCTATTTAATATAATTATTTCGTTATATGTACTTAGTTATTTAATTTTCCAGCCTTAGCTTTGTTGTACTTCAATGTAACGAATAAATGTTGTTATTGTTATTATTTGATGAAGAATGTATTTATTTAATACAATAATAATATTGTATATCAACAATTTCGTGATGAACACAAACTGAATATATTTAGTATCGCTGTTTGTTGTGTGGATTGTGTGGCTTATTTTCGCCTCCATTATCAGATCTGCTGAGAACCGGGCTATAACCGCGAAAATCGAAGTTCACAAATTACGGGCATCTTTCTCTGTCACCCTAATTACGTCTTCATTGGAGTAAAAGAGAAAGATCCCCGCAATTTGCGAATTTCGGTTTTCGCAGTAGACCCTCTAATTCATAAATTACTTTCATAATTACATACAAACTAGCGAAATGTACCTTAAGTTAAATAAAACTTTAAATACTTGTACAATAAAACGGTTTAACCGCTTTTATAATTGGTCGTAGGTACTAATTAAATTAACCCAATAAAAGTCAACAGCGCGAAAGCATTTCAATGTATTTGAACATACGAACGTTTTGTTTCGAATTTATCGTTGACAAATTTAACTTACGAACCATAACCACCGTATGTGACATTGGAAAATGAGTTAAAACTTGATATTTATGTCACGGTAATACGGTTTAGAATTGAATGTACATACGGCTGTTTTACGTTGTACGGTAAACACATAGAACGTGTTAAGCCTCACCAACTAAGCCATAAATATCGGAACTGAATTATGGCCCAGTTCGACATACAGATTTAACACGTTCCATTTCTGCCAGATTTAAATCTGGACGAGAGATAAGCTCTGGCAGGGTTACGATACAGTAAGGTAAGTAAAATATCTCCTGACTAGAATCAGACTATTTAGGAATTAAAGGAAAATGGGACCAATTCAGTATCTCGGGTGTGTACCAGTCTACTGCTCTACCAATGTAGCTATCGAAACTTATCCGTTGACAGCGAATATTTTACCATATCCTTCATATGCGCCTATGAGTATCTGTATCTACCGTAAGAGTATTACCACCCACCAGTTCCAAGTCATATTGGATATTCACCAGTGCGCACACCAACAAAAATAATTTATTTAAAAATTTCTAGCCTCTAAAAAAGCTAACATTAAGCTAAGTTCTGCCAGAAATAAAAAGCACTTTCATGTCCACCATCTGTCTGTCAGCGGACTGTATCTCGTGAACCGGAATACTTTAACAGCTGTTGTTATTTTTAAAGTTACCCTACAATGGATCTTAGTCTTTATGTAGAAGCTTATACGTTTACTGTTCCAATACAACCTACGCTAGAATAAATTATCTCAGATGATTTTTTGAGTTTTTTCGGGCTCGGGTCGAATTAAAACGAAGACCTTCGCTGATGCCTGTGCTGATGTTACGGACAATTATTGCACTGGAAACTAACATACGACTTGGCGTACTCGATTGCTTGACATACATCACTGCACACTCTGGTCACCGGCTGAACTAGCCTCACCTAGTGTTCCGCTGGCAATAAAATATAGTCACTCTCTGTTGCCGTGTGTTAGGCTTTAAGTAAATAACGTGGTATAGCAGGACTAAGCTATATCTGCGCCTACTTTGACGTGACAAAGTGTGGCTGTGCCATGATGTATATCAAACTTCAATAAAAATATGATGTTTATTAGACTTTGTGATTGGAATCTCTGTCCAGCGGCGGTAGCACGGTCGCATTTTTATCGCTTGTCACCATGCCTGTCACGTTCTAACAAGTATGTAAGTACGAAAGTGACGGGCATAGTGACAGCCGATAAAAATGGAAATGCTGCCCACAGAATTAGTTTGATTAAAACAAAAATATTACTTTGCTGATAATGCATTTTGTAATGCTTTGCGTTGGTAATGTCACCCACTAACCGCGAAATACGCAAATAAATATAACAAACTAATTAACTAAACTACCAAAAGTACAAAAGTTAACATGTGTTTTGCCTCTGCGAGGCATCATTGGGAGGTGCTGGAGGGGTCGACGGTCTAGCGTCCGGAAACCGAATGTTGAGCTATCTTGAATGGTGAAGACTATGAGAGTGGCGCCTCCCGTCAACGGCAGGTGACGGAAACGCCGCAGGGGATTTTAGTGGGTATTCTCCTCCTCTCTCTCTGACTAACAGAGGGAGCCTTGGGAGGAGCGAGCCCCACATACCACCCCCCAATGGGCTTCCCCACTGCCCGGGGGGCGAGATGCGTAAATGCATTTACCCCTGCGTAAAAAAAAGGTGTTACTAATAACTAGGTAACACCCTAACTGGCTCTATTTGTCAAAGATCATAATCAACGAATCATTTGACGTTATCATTCGTGAGTGAAACCGTAAAATTTGCTTAAGGTTAGTAAGTAGTATGATAGTTTAAATTCGGTTATCATTAGTCTCTTAAATGCGATCGATAAAATTACAGTTCAGCAACGGCATCATGGTCGCATTTTTATCACCTGTCATGCCATGCGTCACATTCGCACTTACATATTTGTTAGAACGTGACACTCGTGACAGGCATGGTGACAAATGATAAAGAGCCGACCTACTTAGCCCTACAGTATGCTAATTAAGCAGAATGCACAAGTAATTAACGATGCGATTGTTTCAAAATGAAAAGCATCCCAAATTCACGGAACTAATACGTCATATTTAATTACCTTCTCATTAAAACTGTCGAAATAAATTACATAATTTGAAGTTAACATCTTTGCCGTGGTGTTTTGATTCTCGAAGCTCTTTAACACCAATATTATGTGTGTTTAGGAAAACATTTGATTTGAGCCTTGAACTACCTACACTTACTACACTTAGGTATAGATTAGTCACATGAAAAGTGAAATGAAAAGTGGAGTGGATATGTATGGAAGAGGAAAATACTAAATTCATGCCACCACCTCTAACAGTAGCTACGAAAAAACATAAGTTATTTTTAGTCACTCGCGCGAAATATTTTGGAGAGCCTTATAGTCTCCATTTTCAAGCGCTAACAGCTAAATCCCCAAAAAAACAATAAAGCGAACCGTAAAATTAGCTTAGTGTTAGTATAACTCACGACAATTTTAATTTAAAAACGTAAACGTTGCTATGCCCTACCAGGGTATCAGTGCCTCTTACTTTGCAAATACCATCTATGTAATGTAATGTACATGATTATGCAAATAAATAAATACAAATACAAATAAATACAAAATACAATTTATAAACAATACCATCTTTGTTATTTAGTGCGGGCGCCTGGCACCTGTGCATCGGTGGAGATCTGAGTGGCGTGCTAGCATCGATCGATTCGGTCGTACAAAGTACGGTTTCATCATACCGCACTAACCGCATCCACCGGTGCCCAGCGACCCAACTAAGTAACAAATGTTTGCCCTCACAATAGTCATGTTTGCATTTTTTTATTAGGGTAACTCGGCAATAAAAAGTAACCCAGATAACCTGGCTGGACGCTCTCCGTTATTTTTTGTGCTCATAAAAATACTGTAAGCCTTTGTAAGGCAGTGGGAATATACTTTCTACAATGATTTTGGACTTTATTTCAAAACTATTGGGTACAATTTTGAATAATTTCTACCCTTATAGGGTTAAAATACAACTGGCGTAAAATAGTAATTTGTTTTGTCGTGGTATCAGTTATTTTTTTTACAAGGGGACAAAGTTGTTGTTTAACCCCTAGAGTGCTAATATTGATACATGAGCAAGTGAAAGATTCCAAAATAAAAACCCGACCGTAGCAAGTGGTTCGAAAAGTGGAATTTTGAGCGTTGCAAGCATGTCAAGGCACGAGGGTTAAAGTTAAACAAACTTTGCTACCGGGTGACGAAACACATTTTTTTCACCACACCGCTAAACAAGGAAACAACCGAATTTCTTCTTCTTAATAAGGATACGAACAGGCAATCATTTCAACTCTTTGTTTCTCAACAGTATGTGAGGTTACATAAATGTCAAAGTTGGTGTAATTTACAAGCCACCTTAGCTCCGCAGCAAAAACCCATATATTTATAACTTTATTTTTACACTAAAACTTTTTGGTGCAGGTGGTTTACTAACTGCCGCGCCGGATTAATCTAGCCCGGATAGCTACAACAGTATTAGCTCAGATTGCTCGTTGCTAATCACTGGTTAAGTGGTGACAATGTAGGAGGATTGTCACTGTGGGCATTTTAAGTAGTATTGATCTCTCTCTTTGGAAATAATGAAAATATACTGCTGTGGCGCATCAACATAGCTGATTTAGGATAAAATTATTTGAAAAATTATTTTATAACCATAATATTGCATAGTCACAAAATAGGTGTATCGATTCGCTAATAAATCAGGCGCTTGGGCTCGTAAGAATGTAGAAATGCATTAAAGTTTAAGTTTTCACTGTAATGAAACATTATTTTTACTTTAAACTTAATCCGTTAGATGCAGGTGTGCCGCTAACCGCCGCGCCGGATTAATCTGGCCTCAGTGCCCCAGATAGCCGCAGCTGTATTAGCTCGTAGATTACAAGTTACTGATCAAGGTAAATAGGTATTAAGTATGACAAAAGCCGGTAATTTTCCGGTAAATTATATGCATGTTTTTACCGATTTGCATCACCTAATCAAATAGCGTAAATATACAGACTGTTTAAAAAAGATTAGGTACAAAAAATATCCCAAACACGGCAGCCGCAGGCTGGAGTGAATTAAAGACTCGAGTAACAATATTAAGAATAGAAGTTACACACAATGTTTTTCATCACACTTGCGAAGAAAAAACTAAATTTTAAACGAATTCATTCTTAAATACGGTGACATTTCAAACATTCGTCCTCTATTTTGAAGTCGGAGGCACAGAGCCATCGGCATTCAGCCACAATTTAAAAATGTGTAAAAATATTTGAAACGGCTATTAAATTAATCAATTTTTTTTTTCAGAATCCATAACTCACGCGGGAATAATATAGGCCTTTGTCCTTCAGTACACCTGCATGAAATAAGATCTTTTTCGAGCAAGTGTGATGAAAAGTCCTTTACCTTAGATAGCAAATAGCCGGCGGCGGTCTCAGCCGTATTAGCTCGGAGATTGCACGTTCATGTTGCTGATCGTGTTCAAGTAGCGACAATGTACGGGAGGCGTATTCTGATTGTAATAACAGGTTATGAATTTGATTTAGATTTATTATGGATATGATTATATATTTCTTCAACCAGAAAGATCACTTTTGACACTGACAGATTATTTCTATTACAAATCTAGATCAAATTTATAATATGTTATTACAATCAGAATACGCCTCCGGGTCCGTGGGCTAAATGGGTCTGGTAAATTGATCGCTCTGGAATTATAGGCCAGTCAAATCAGATCCAAAAAAAAACCTTCATTTGGTCCCAAATGCGTATATTCCGAGTTTGCTCCATCGTTCGCACGGGTCCTCCACTTTCTCGTTTACCCCAGACAGCCAACGGCCGCCCGCAGCTGTATTAGCCCATAGATTGGACGTTGCTGGTCACAGCGACACAGAATTGTGGCTGTTCTGGTATTGACCCTAACTCTGATTGGAATCAGATTTCGAAAATAGTCCGTTTATAATAGGCTCACTTTGCAACGGTTTGGCTACGTATCGCAGCCGTAGGTAGGTAAGTACGTCATTGTTTTCATAGAAATTTGAGTTTTACGTTAACGCTTTTTTCTAGGACCTACATAATAAATAAATAAATGCTAAAGCGTTTTAAAGGACTTTTATAACTGTCAAAAGCGGTAAAACGCTTTTATTGTCACAGAAAAGATTGCTTTTACAAAAGATTTCGAACATGTTTTACACGTGTAGTGTACTTATCAAAATGAATAGTCCCGTTTGAAAATATTAATTGAAGTGTGAAATGGCTAGAAATTTTTTAAAAGGTAGGTAATATCATTTTTATAGCTCATAAATTTGGTTAGAATAAACTCGTTGTGTCACAAACGATTCATAAAATAGGTATGTTTGGTTTCTATTACTAATGAATAAAATTAATATTACCATATAAAATCAATTTACCTACAGATGTGCAATTGTGCAAGTTGCAGTTTGCAAAAACTTCAAAGATAACAAAGCAAACTTTCATTTTGAGAATGGAAAATTCCTATTCCCATACAAAAATACTGACAAAAATGGCTAAGAGCAAGAGACATGGCAAACTAAAGGTGGTCGCTGACGTTCGTTAGGGCATAGCAATTGAAGAAGACATACAAAATGAAATGAAAGCATTTATTTCGGACAATAATACATCCACATTATGTAAGTAATAACTTATATTATGCATGTTAGTAGAAAAACCACAAAAATACCTAAGTATAAGAAGTTTACGAAATTATTCCATGTCGAAATTTCACAATTTTGGAAACTCCGTCAGCATATCAGTAAAATTACCTCTAGTTTTGCGGCACTGATACGTCACTTCAATAAACATGCTTATTTCTGCGGCTACATCACGCCACACATCTAGCGCACTCGAAGCCGCAATTTAGTTTGCGGTTTCCGCAGACAACGTACTTGTTGTGTTGTAGTCGAACCTCGAAATCCGGTAAACCTAGGTGTGCCTATACTTGCCGCAGCACCCAATGGCGAGTCGGGCAATTAAAGACAGATACTATATGCGTTACTTGCAATACTGTTGAGTCCCGCCGTAGAATAAATTATAGTACTACCGTACAGAAAGAAAGCTTCCTACAAAACCGAAGTTTGACAGCGGTTCAGGGACGAATCACGCTGTCCCTTTCTAATATAAGGCACTATCCCTTTCGGCTGGGTTCCCCTCATCTGGCAGAATATTATTTGTCAGAAATACACTTCGCATAACACGTATCGCAGAAAACTTAATCGATGATAGTTTCGCATAAATATATTCTTGCCATAATAATCATTTCGCATAATATTAATTTGGCAGAATTTTCTAAGTGGGTTAGGTTAGAGATTTCTGCCAAATAATGTTATGCAAATAGAAATTCTGCAAAGTAATATTATACGTAAAGCAGCATGCGAAAGGTAATTCTGCTAAACGACATTTCTGCCAAATACAAAAATATGTAAAAAAACTTTCTGCAACTAATGGCCGGTTATCGGTTACCTAACCTCTGTCAATATTCTCACTATCCGTTATAAGTTTTATGAGAAGTCAATATTATGTTTTATGAAAAGTTTATATGCAAGATCTCCCCAAGAACTCTCGTATTTGTATAGGTACGTAATTCGCTCATATGCAGTCAGAAAGAAAGAGAGTATGTGTAAAAACAAGTTAGAAACGTCGAAAGAACTTGTAGATGGTCTTTGCCCCATTGACTTTATAACAAGTTGGACAGTTCGCCGTTTAACTCTTAACTGCCACCGCCATATTTAACGTATGTAAAAAGTACGTCATTATTCAGGGACCATAATTTTAAATCCGCAACGCAGGCTTCGTCAGGTGAACACAAACTTACAATCAGCTACACGCTTCGTTACAAAATAATACAGCAATAAACTCCGCAACAGTCTTCGTCAACTTACTACCATCATCATTATTTACCTACTTAAGTGATGCGATCACTTAAGTGATGAGTGATGTGATATTGGTTGGTATACTAGGCAAACTAGAGATTTGCCTAGGCAACTTCAGAATGCCATGTTTCGGGGTTTGACTACAACATCTGTCTAATTTCTGTTGTAATGGATTATACCTCAGGGCTTACAATTACTCGTGCGTTTATTATAATCGAGTAAATCATTGCGTTTGAAAACTAGTTGCCCGTGAACATCACAACAAGTATTTAACATTGTAGTTGATAATTTATATCACCGATAAAGAGACAAACATATGTGGTATTTTCTACAAAAAGGGACCTTATTGTCGATGGCGCTTACGCCATTATTAACGATGCTCCGATATAAATACAATGCTGCGCGGCGCTGTGCGGCGTAAGCGCCATCGACAATAAGGTCCCATTTTCATAGAAAATGCCCCATAATATTTAAGGGGCCCATCCATTACCAGTGCTTATTTATTAGGAGCTAAGGAAATAAGGATATCATGCAGTTATTATATGAAGGTATATATAAAAACATAAATTACTTAATGCTATTCATGTCGTCAACCCTTTTGTGCAAAATATCTTCGATTTCCCTTAATACTGAATTTAGCTCCAGCCTTCAAATTAACACAGTTAACTAACTAAAGGCACATTTACCTATTCCGAGTGCTTTGCTGTTTGGATGCCGAAAACTTAATCGTTGGCTCCACTTTTGGGCTAAATACAGAACACTAATACATGGAGAACTTTGAAATGCTAGTTAAATACTAAGTTGCAAGGCCTAGAATATTACGAAGGCAATTATCGTGCGCGAGTTTCTGCCCGATTCTAATGTAAGTAAATCAATATGAGACTATTCGAGGGGACAATTGGATGGCAAGAGACGCAGCCGCTTTAATTAATAATATCTTTGATAAATGAGTGACGTTCGTTACCTTACGCAGCGTACTACGTAGGCTGCACGTGAAAGCGAAGCGAATCAATGCGGCGCGGAGTGAATCAATCCTTTCATACCTATAGAAGTGTCCTACGCGGGCGATCACGTTGCGAATGCGAACGCCGTGAGCCCGCCGCAACGCGCCGTGCCGCTTCGCTTCGCCTTCGCAAGTTGTTCGCCTACGTAAGACGCTGCGTTAGGGTCTCCCACCCTCACCTATCGAAGCAGAATTGGCAAAAGCCGATAGAAAAAAGCTTTATGTCTAACAATAAAACACAAAAAAAACGTTATTTCTATAATTTAAGAAAATATCCTGCCTCAGAAATGCGTAATTCAAATAGAAGTCAAGCTTAAACATAGAATTAGTATTCAAGGCCCCGTAGCCAACGTGCCAATCGTTAACGCTCCGTAGCGTATCGTAGTTATCTCTCTCTATCACTCTTCCACACTAGTTCGACAGTGACAGTTGCGTTTCGTTCGCTACGGAGCGTGAACGATTGCACATTGGCTACGCACCCAGTTAATTTTGGACACTCAATACACTTACCTCGTCCCTTACTCGTGCCTTACTTACTTAACACGGTACTCGACTGAAAAGCTCTATTATATCACGATTGTATAAAATACTATTGTTTGGTCAATTTCCTTTAAAAGTTATCCAATTTCCATGCTCTTACGCCGCTTGTCCATGAGCAAAGACATTTGCTTACCGTCAGACGATTCGCCTGCCCGTTTGCTTTCTATATCATATTAAAACAGAGTTGTCACACAAATAGGTCAGACTGGTCGTAAAAAATCGGATTATGTATTTATTAATCTAAGTTTTAGATTAAAAAAACTTAGAGACAAGAAGAGATGCTCAGAAATAAGAAACACAACTAAAGTGATAGATGCACTCGACCACTCAAGATCCTTAAAATGGAAGTGGGCAGGCCACTTAGCCAGATTAGAAGACCAGAGATGGACCAAAGTGGTGACAGAATGGCATGGACCTAATGGAAAAAGACACAGAGGGAGACCAAATACCAGGTGGATAGATGATATTGTCCCATTAGCTGGACAAAGTTGGATGAAGAAAGCACAAAACAGAACACATTGGAAAAAGTTGGAGGTCTATACCCAGAAGGGTTTCTTAAATATAAGCAAAATTAATTGTAAGTACATGTATACTTAAGGAATAAAAGGCTCTATTATATATTTATTAATCAAAATTGCCTCTATTTGCCAAGTGGAATCCATATTTTCAGCATAATATGTCGCCATAAAATTTAACCACCCCCTTGTTTACTCAAACGTTTCCCAAATGTGTGAGACAAGCCATTATCTTAGTTAATGCAAGTTGCAAGCACCGGCAGCGAGGGGGTTAATCGGGCTAGTTGCGAAACTTTGGAATAGCTGGGTGTTATTTCTATCGCTAGCGTGTACAGGTTAACCTGCCATACGCCACTCATATCCGAATCCCAACAAAAATTTAAATTATCATAAAATAATATATTTTTTTGAATTATCATACTATATCATATAATGGAATAAGTTAAAACGTTAAGTTAAATATAGTAGGAATGAATATGATTATGTAAATATAAAATAATAATTATAATAACAGATTATGACATCGCATTGTATACTTCTTAATTTATTTAATATTGTTTTGACATGCCTTTGCTTTGCATGAACTATCTTAGCTTTAAATTATATTAATTATTTTGATTTTCCCTAGAATTGTAAGTACCTAATGTACCTATCTATCTGTTAGCATTTTGTGCCCTATCAGGGTGTCATGTACCAACTACCTGTAACTAACATCTTTTGTAATGCACATGACATGTAATGTTGAATAAATATAAATATAATACATTGGTTGGCAGAAGAGCGAAAAGTTTTATTTTTTTTATTTTTTATTTAGGAAACAAACAGTCACATACAGATAAGTTTAAACTTGCAGATATACAATAAGACCTATAGTTCCATTAATTATAACATACTGATATTGATAACAAGTAGAAACAGGGCTTGTTCGGCACTGCCTATAAATATGAAGATACACAGATGTAACAATTAGATACACAACTAATAAAGTACCTAAATATCAAACATGCTTACAAACATACATACGTTACATAATACTATAGACCAATTACAATTTTTTTTAAAGCTTTATATTTAGGACATATATTTATCATTTGTATATATGTGTATATTTGTATATATGGTTTACCCGAGTGTTCGAAGTACCCCACTCGCTAAGAAATGAGAATATGACAAGGTCGTATTAAAGTAATAAAAGCGATACAAGGACTTAACCCTTTCTTTACTTGGAACAATAAGGGACTAAGTGTATATCCATCGAAAGAGGTGTAATGCCCTTGGACGCGTGAAGGGTTGAAGTTTTGCATGGAAATGTTGGATTATAACAATTTAGTAGCCAAGGCGGACGTATAGCGTATAGCGTACATTCTATATAACTTTATGTAGAGATGTAGTGCAAATAGATAGTATCGTGATTTAACTCACAAAGGTAGGTTAAAGGTTAATTATTTAGGGTGGCTAAAAAATAAGTGCATTCCCGTTGCCAGGGAGGTTTTGGGATTATACTGAGCAACTTTTACTATGGGACCATCTCCGAAAAAGCAAAAAAAGTTTTTGGCTGTTTCGTACATTTTGGCTGGTCCATTTCTATGGGAGGGTAATTTTTTTTGGTTGGTTTAACTTTTTTTCTAGCCAACCTGTTCAATGAGTTCAATTTGGTTTGACGTCTAAAAAGTGCGAGGACAAATAACACTTACAGTAGATATCGATAAAATTATGACGTAACTAGTAAGAGAGCACCATTATCTAATTTTAATAATTATACTTTTCATTATATATCGTTTATTCAGTAAAATATATACTCAATTATAATTCGATGTAATTTTAATTAATGTCAGAATGACCTGAGTCCGTATCAGATGTCGGATATTTCTAAGAATCACTATATTGATAGGTGAAGACCGCATGAAAATCCGTTCAGTAGTTTTTGAGTTTATCGCGAACATACAGACGCGGCGGGGACTTTGCTTTATAAGGTTTAGTCATTCATATTTTGTTTTGTCGGAACGAATATACTTATGAAACATTTTAAAATGGATTTTAATCTACAAGTAATGAAAGGACTAACGCTCTATAATAATGTTTTTTTACTTAAAAGATGAGTCAAATTTGTTATAATGGTTTAGAAATTGCTATATCTCGATATCGATAAAGTTTGTCGATATTTATTTAATCACAAGCTCTGGTATGTTTTTGCCACCATAAAACCGGGCTATGTTCATGATGCTATATGTTTAGTCTGTGGCTTTAGTCCAGTCTGTGGTAATTCTCAGGACTGGATACTAGTGTAGCGGTCTAAATAATGTCTCAAAGATAGCACGTACGATGTGCAGACATATTAATGTGGGGAAATACGAGTTGCATTAGCTTTATGTGAGAATTTAATTACCAGAGATCGCGTACCCTTCTAGATGGAGCAGCCTTGTGACACACATTGGCGTTCCCGAGTGATATATTATAACTGGTATAAAATGGCTTACGCAGCGTCTTACGTAAGCGAACAAGTTGCGAACGCGAAGCCAAGCGGTGCACGGGCCCACGGCGTTCGCGTTCGCAACGAGATCGCCTACGTAGGACACTTCTATAGGTATCAAAGGATTGATTCACCCCGCACCGCATCGCTTCGCTTTGCGTTCGCATGTTATTCGCCTACATAGTACGCTGCAATCCCTATTTAAATTATAAATCTAGAGGTAACCCTGTCGGTATATCTTCAGGCCGTTCCCTGAGCCAGAAGGCGAAAAATCTCCTTATATGATCATATTTTTCTAAGAGACGTTGATATTTGCAGACGTGGAAAAAATATATCTAGTTCTTGAATATATTATCTTTAATAACACAGCTTCCGATTCACGAATTATGACACTTCGCTCGATACAATGAATTCGAAAATTAACCTCTAACTCGGACTTTTAATCAAACTTTACTCGGTCATTTATTATGTGACACTATAAACAATAAAAAAACCAATAAACTTAAATAGTAATTTGACGGCTTTCGAATTTCGATATTGTAAGGCATTTCGATTTTAAAATAAATAAAAATCGACAAAATTCTATCAAAATTGACACTTGGCGCGCATTGCCTTTCCCGTTCTTTCTTGCGAAATGTGACAGTGATAGCGGCAAACCGATGGACCGGCCTTCACGCTTAAACCTTTAAAAGCACGTAGACGGGGTAGGATTAAAGACCGGATATAATCGTAACAAGTGAGCATGATCAAGAACTCCCGGTTAGCAGCGCTGTGATGCGGTCGTGTTATAAATTAGCTCAAATAGACGCGCCCAATGTCCAGGTGATTGTTATCGCCTGCCGAATACGGGCGAGTGTCAGCCTGATCAAGAACGCCCGGTTAGCAGCGCTGTGATGCGGTCGTGTTATAAATTAGCTCAAATAACCGCTCTCAGTGTCCAGGCCATTGCTATCGCCTGCCAAATACGAGCGAGTGTCAGCCTGTAGGTACTAAGCTCCCTCTAGACTATGTGCGTGAATCGCGGCGCGACTTCGCGGAGAGAACATATCGCGACGTTGACGTATGACTCCACACTCGCACAACTTCACGGCGATTTCGCAGTTGGGTTTGCGGCAAGATTGCGGAAAAGCATCAGTCGATCAAGTTTAACTGTTAGTTATATACGGCATCATACGTGATTTAGCTGTTTTTCGATTTTGTTTGTTGTAAAACCGTAAAATATAGCCTTTTAATACAATATAACCATTCATATTTATTTATCTTTCCACTTATGAGCCAAAATAGTGCGGAGTCTTGCAAGTTCGCGCTTCGCGCCTACTTTGACGCGGGCCGAAAAGCCGACAAAAAAACGGGGATCAAAGCGCGAAGGCGTGAACAATCTGCGAAATCGACGCTACACTCGTGTTCGCGGCTTCGCGACGTGATTCACACACGAGTGTGGAAGCCCCTTTATGCTTATAACAAGTTAGCATGATCAAGAACGCCCGGTTAGCAGCAGCTTTGTGATGCGGTCGTGTTATAAATTAGCTCAAATAGACGGCTCTCACTGTCTAGGCCATGGAGACTATATAAAGGAGCCAAATCTCTATGTATGAAAAGTGTCCATCAAAAAACAGTAATTAGGCGGCGCCACTATACACCGAAATACTACCAAAAACAACCTACGTAATTTGATCGGGTTATTTGTTGGTTCATGTTATACTCATGTCCCAGAGCCTAACTAGCGCCACCGGAGAGATTAGGAACTATAATTTAAAGCTGAAAGCGGTCACTTTTGCAACAATTCTGCCATAAGAGATTGGCATCCTTTCTATACCATCCATAGTCTAGGCGATTGGCATCGCCTGTCAAATAAGGGCGAGTTTAATAAATAAGTAAATTGTATACTATAAAGGTTGATTTACTTAATAATCAGGCAATAGGTAATTACAGTAGAACCTCGATTTTTCGAACTCTCAATAATTCGAACGCTGTAGCCATTGTCAATAAAAAAATATGTTGTAATTTAACATGCACGTCAAATTTTAATATACTATACCATGGAGACTGTATAAAGGAGTCAAATCTCTATGTATGAAAAGTGTCCATCAAAAAACAGTAATTAGGCGGCGCCACCATACACCGAAATACTACCAAAAACAACCTACGTAATTTGGTCGGGTTATTTGTTGCCTTATATGGTTCATGTTATACTCATGTCCCAGATCCTAACTAGCGCCACCGGAGAGATTAGGAACTATTATTTAAAGCTTAACGCGGTCACTTTTACAACAATTCTGCCATAAGAGATTGCGATCCTTTCTATACCATCCATATACTATACCCACTGTTTTTATTCAAAAAGATGTTATTTTTGCTTGATATCGTCTCAAAAAGCTCGTATTCCGATTATCCGAATTTTTGATTAAGGAACTAGTCTCGATCCCAATTAGTGAAAGACATATATGTTATTTTGGAGGAAAAAGGTTACCGAGAAATGTGACGCGGCCGTTTATTGTATAGCTATTATAGCTCTATTCCGACAGAATAGACTACTCTACCGGGTATAACCGGCTGGCGTGAGATCTCATCCCGGATATTTAAAAAAAAATATTTAAAAGAAAAAACCTTATTAACATTTTGGCCTGTTCTGTGGCAAATCTAACATCAAGTTTCTTGCTCCGAGAACTCCCGTGCTCTCGCACCGAACGGTAATTCCCGGGCAGGTGACATAATTCAATTAGATTGCAGGCCGTTTGTTAGCCCGCGGTGAGCTATGCCCTGTCGAGGCGTTACGGATGTCCACTCTAATTTACGTTTTAAGATTTCAGAGAGTTTTACCTTTGTTTACTTTTATTTCAAAGAAATTCATCTTCCAAAGTTTTAGATTTTGGGGAAATTCGATAGTGTAAAACAATTTGGCTGTTTAATACATTTTGGCTGTCATTTTCTATGAGAGGGTAAAAAATTTTTTCGCGATTTTGTGGTTGGTCCTATAGTAAAAGTTACTCAGTATAAAGGATGACTCACGTTAGACCGGGCCGTGACCGGGCCGGAGCTTCCGGCGCTTCGTTTTCTATGGAAAGCATCACGTGATCACCTGTCATGTCATAGAAAAGTAAGCGCCGGAAGCTCCGGGACGGACAAGGCCCGGTCTAACGTGAGTCATCCTTAATCCCTGGCAACGGAAGTGCACTTATTTTTTTAGCCAGCTTCAAGCTAATTTTACGGTTAAACTCATTCATAAACCCACACTGGTTTTCTTTAATACATTTTATTAGGGTCCATACTAAATATTATGAATCGCCATCCTAACAAAAAATAAAATCGGTTCAAACAATCCATTAAGTCTCTCGCTGACCTAAGCTGAGAAAAACCGCTTGTAAAAAACCTTTAAAAATCGATGAAGGAAAAGTAATCTTTTATCCTTGTTTTCTTCATTTTCGTTTCTGAAATATTTCAATACGTTCGGTGATTGCTCGGAATTTTAATCGAAAGAGGAGAGGTAGACGACCGCTTACTCATACAAACAATTTCATCCTACTACTTAATGTCACTATGATAAAGTTCAAATTTCAGTTCGATAAAAGTGAAACATAGAACCCTGTAATATTGGGGCAGCGATATATTAACCACAGCTATTATATGATCTGTGCCACAGATATGTCCCTTCGTTTAATTATTTTATATTTCATCATCTACCTCGCGTTGTCTCGGCATTTTGCCGAGACAACGCGAGCCTGGGGTCCGCTTGGCAACTAATCCCAAGAATTGACGTGGGCACTAGTTTTTACGAAAGCGACTGCCATCTGACCTTCCAGATTATTTTATTTTAAAATTACAAAAAAATTGAGGACTGAGGATTACGTTTGTATGGAGAAGGCGGTCGTCCACTTTCCTCTTAATTCTCGTAACAGTAGCGTTAATAGCATTATTCATGAGACCGGCCAGATAAATTACTATTAAAATGCTGCAGCGTATTTTAAAAGGATAATATATTTCGATAAGCATTAAGCGAAAATTTGTAATAATAAGCGATGATCATCATCTTCCTCACGTTATCCCAGCATTTTGCCACGGCTCATGGGAGCCTGGAGTCCGCTTGGCAACTAATCCTAAGAATTGACGTAGGCACTACTTTTTACGAAAGCGACTGCCATCTGACGTTCCAACCCATGAGGCGGAACTAGGCCTTGTTAGGATTAGTCCGGTTTCCTCACGATGTTTTCCTTCACCGAAAAACGACTGCTAAATATCAAATGATATTTCGTACATAGGTTCCGAAAAACTCATTGGTACGAGCCGGGGATTGAACCCGCGACCTCCGGATTGAAAGAAGCAGTCGCACGCTCTTACCGCTAGGCCACCAGCGCTTCGCAATAATAAGCGATGATGTGACGATAATATTAATATCGTGTGGGATGCTACCTGCGTAGACACACTGGCACCGTCCCACCTCCAACGGACTAATGTAAAAGTGGGCGGAGCGGCGGAAAGCGCCGAAATTTTAAAACGTAATAAATATAAGAGCCTCGGTAGAGAGTATCATTTCGTTCCATTTGGAGTTGAAACTAGGTCCATGGGGTCCCAGCGCGCATAAGTTGTTTGCAGAAATCGCGAAGCGTCTGGTTGACGTAACTGGTGACTGAAGAGCTGGCGGCTTTCTCGCACAACGTATCAGCATTGCGATACAGCGGGGAAATGCCGCCAGCATCCTTGGTACAATGCCTCAAGGGCCTATTTTAGATTTAAGCTAGTTATTAATTTCGTTTACGTAGTACCACTGTATATATCTTGTATGTAAATAAATTTGTGAATATCTTCCAAGTTTTTGAGAAAAGCCTTATTTTCATAACAATTCCATTCTTTGTCAATGCAAGTCTACATATGTTGAGTTACCTTTAGTTTATAACGAGGCTATCAGCGACCTTTTAAAATAGCACATTTAAATCCGCATCCGCACAAATTCCAGTGCAGTTAGACTGTGACCACGCTAACTTGGTAGAAAGAATCATATCCCTAAAAGCTCCATAGCTTACAGTCCAGCTAGACTGTGTCCAAAATTATGGAGCTTATAATGAAGAATGCATACCTACATATCCCTGTAGGTATGCATTCTTTCTACCAAGTAAGCGTGGTCACAGTCCAGCTGGACTGGAACTCGTGCGGATTTAGATGTGCTATTTTAGAGGTCGCTGATAGCGTCGTTATCAACTAAAGCTTACTTAATGTAGACTTGCAGTGACAAACAATGGAATTCATAATTTTAAAACTAATACGGGACTTAATCGCGTACAAACTTACGTTTATTTATGGCCTGACGTTTCGAACGTGACGTTACGTTCGTGGTCACAGGCAGACTGGCGCGGAATTGTAACAACATCTTCTTAAAATTATGAGTGAAAATCGTGTTAGTTTAAATCAACAATGGAATTGTTATGAAAATAAGGTTTTTGTCAAAAACGCCAAAAAGCTATTGTAAGATATTATAATTATCGTCACATCATCGCACCATCATCGCTTATTATTGCGAAGTGCTGGTGGCCTAGCGGTAGCGGTGACTAAACGTACACTTGAAAATTTGGCGCAGGCCGACTACTTAGGCAACACATTATTCATTACAGTAAAGTTCAAAACGCGCCGCAGGTGTTTACTGGCCTGTATTTTTGGAAGTAATTGCCGACTGCACAAGTCGCTGGTCCAATATTACAGGGTTCTATGTTTCACTTTTATCGAACTGGAATTTGAACTTTATCATAGTGACATTAAGTCGAATTTCAACGATCTTGAAAATTTAACATAGAACCCTATAATATTGGGCCAGCGAAGTAATAGGCCGGTATTACCGATGGAAGGCCATGAGTCGAGTCAGACGACACCTACCAACGTCATGTGACCTTAAGCAACATAACAACTGTTGGTACAATAGTGATATTATAGCTTCTTTCATGGGCACCAGAAAGTGATATCTTTACGGGTTATTCTCAAAAAATATGTCTGCGGTCTAATTGCCGCGACCCATACAAATGTATGAAAAGGGTTATGGCAATTAGACGCGACCGCAGACATATTCTCAGAAAATTGCCCTTAACTCCCTGGGCGAATATGCCGGATGTCTGGTGTACTGTGAAACTTTGGATATCACTTAAAATTGTATTGGTTTTGTCATTTGTTTTTATCATTAATTTGTATAGTGCCTTAGCTCTTACTGTAATGCTGTAAAAATAATGCATCAAACAATAAAATAAAATAAAACCGGCCAAGTGCGAGTCGGACTCGCGCACGAAGGGTTCCGTACCATTACGGAAAAAAACAGCAAAAAAATAACGTTTATTGTATGGGAGCCCCATTTAAATATTTATATTATTCTGTTTTTAGTATTTGTTGTTATAGCGGCAACAGAAATACATCATCCGTGAAAATTTTAACTGTCTAGCTATCACGGTTCATGAGATACAGCCTGGTGACAGACAGACAGACGGACAGACGGACAGACGAACAGACCGACAGACGAACGGACAGACGAGCAGACGGACAGCGGAGTCTTAGTAATAGGGTCCCGTTTTTACCCTTTGGGAACGGAACCCTAAAAATTAGCCAATGGAATTCACGAGCAAAATTTTAAACAAAGGTATATATTTTCAGAAGTACCTATTGAGGTAAAAGGCAATAACCCGCGATATTTTCGATCGCAAGATTCGCGTGGCGCACCATATCTTTTGTTTCCTTAAAAAATTCTGGCTTTACGTCCCCTCTTAACGTCGTAAAATGTGGCTTTCCATCAGAGAAGGGTACTTATGCTTCATCTGCAATAAGGATATTTCTATTAGAATGAAGAAAACGTCCATAACGCGCTTGATGGAAAGTCACAAATGGAGTTCCTACCATGGTTCCCCTGAACTTTCCAATCCAACAAAGTCAACCGCGATGATAAATGCATACCGGCGCCTGAAATCCACGAAAAATATGGAAAGTGCATCTGCATGAGCCTTATTTAAATGCAAAGCTTTGAAATCGAATTGCGACGCCACAATCCTATCATTTATCGGGTTTTTCTCCGCAGTTATTATACTGAAAAGGGCCTTCTAAAAAGCTAGTACCAAAAGGAAAGTAATTAAATCTGCCGTATTTAAAACTGATTTGCAAAAAAAAAAATAGCTATTAAAAAGGGACCTTATCATAGCTATAAAAAGGGATAATTGCACGTCGATACTATTTAAATGAAGGATTGTTGAATTTGGTATGAAAATAGCTAGAATCCCAAGGAAGGACATACTATAGGTTAGGTTTATCACGAAAGTAATCATTATACGCGCGATGTTATACAACCAATTAAAAATGTTTTATATATAACATAAGAACTAAAAACGAAATATATAATCGATTTTAAACTCAATGATGCAGTGGTCGGAAACTAGCTTATACATGGACGAAAACTAGCCCATAGGTGGTCGGAAACTAAAATAACATTACTTTTTCATTATATATTTTTTATAAAATAAACCATTAATATTATTTCAGGACAAGTATTAACCTTAAATAGACAATATGAGCAATACAAACAAATATAACACATTTAAGTAAGCCTTCTAAAAAAAATCGCATCAAATTTGGCAATAAGTGGACATTTGGTCATTTGGCATCGCCTATAAGAAAGTGGACGCAATTACTCTATACGGGTGTATTTATAGTTGGTCAAACCAAATTGTCAGTAAATAAAAACAAAAAAAACTATACTCATCCTTTTCTTTTCTTCAAATTATGTTGTGTATTTTTGATCTTCAGGATGGATCCACGTCATTCGAAACATCATTTTTACATCAGTAGTAAAAACAATCAAGGGCAACCGAAAATTTAAAATTATTGTAGTTATGTCATTTTGCAATTTTTCCCCTGAATACAAACAATTTATGGAGGAATATCTAGAACTTGGTCATATGAAACTTTCACACTTTGATGTGGACTCTGGTCATCAATATTTCATTTTGCCTCATCATGGATTTTTTAAGAAATCTGGGGACACTGAAAAAATTCGTGTTGTCTTTGATGGAAGTGCAAAAACAACAACTGGTGTTAGTTTAAATGATTGTTTATATTCAGGGGAAAAATTGCAAAATGACATAACTACATTATTTTACTAGTGTAAGACAAAGATAGTATGATTCTCTCTGTCTATATTTGAAATGAGACAGTCCTTTGACAAACTGTGTTGTCAACTGTGTTTAACTATATAATTAAACAACTTCAATTAAAAGCATTCATTTATTCAGTTTAAGGTGAGGTTGGGGTTAAGGTGAGGTAAGGTTAGGATTAGGATGTGAGAAAGAAAGGAGTGAATGCTGAGGTGACGAAAGATAGAGGACGTATAGGAATGTAAAATTTGTCCAGGGAGAGCGGCATTTCTAACATATGAGCTGGCTAACATCTTTAGTATTAGTTTGATTACGACGACGGACAGTCCTTAGGCAACACACATTTTTTAGTTGTTGCGTTATAGTAGTAGCCATTTTTGCATTGGCATGTGGTAGGACAGTATGCGCGAGGGCAGGTTTCTTTGTAACGGATGGTAGAGCACTTTCTATTGCAGTTATAGGCACAACCTGGTTCGGCGTTGGGGTCGCCACCGCAAGCAGCTGGAATGATAAAAATTTTTTAGGCATATAAAAAATAAAACACTATTTCAGACAAAAACCCATATAAATTAAGTCTCCGGCAAGCTCGGCCGAATTTCACCTTCCCATACAAAAAACATAGTTTCGTTCTCATTTTAAATCTACGTGTTGGATTGTAATGAAACTTTGCACTGACATGAGGTATATCTAGGTCTGTATAATTAGTTTATATAGCTCCAGTTTATAAAACAAACGAAATAGTGCAAAAAACAAGTTTTGTATGAAAAACTACAATTCGCTGTATTTTTTTAGCTATGGTATCTGAAGCTACATAAACTAATTACAGACATAGATATTATCCTATTGTAACTTTCAGAGCAAACTAGCTACTCGTTTTATTTAAAACGAGAGCATAACTACGTTTGTATGGAGAAATGAGCTTGCCGGGGACCCTTAAACAATTTTCTTAGAACAATTAATTACTTTGTATCTGTGAAAATGCGTTATAATTGCGTAATAATCCCGAGTATTGATGAAATGACTTTCACGTGAAATGTTGTGTTGTGTGTGATCGATCGAATGACGCTATGGCGATCGTAGCATGCGGTTTCTGAACACATCATAAGATTCGAGTTTATAAAATGTGTGTGTAGATAAAGCAGTGTATGTAACTGTAGGTACATAATTAGGTATAATGACACTCGTGTGATATTT
Organism: Cydia strobilella; assembly: GCF_947568885.1. NCBI lineage: Eukaryota > Metazoa > Arthropoda > Insecta > Lepidoptera > Tortricidae > Cydia > Cydia strobilella. The sequence continues at coordinate 2,270,490 of NC_086049.1, read as the reverse complement.
TTATGAATAACGCCACACTCGTGTTTTAATGCCTTTCATTATGTAGCAGTCACATTTACTATATTAACGTCGAGAAATTGGGACGGGTTCCGCCGTGGAGGGGTGGCCTATAGGTTCAAGGCGTTAGCCCGGATTGCTAAAGACGCCGGTTCGGATCCGGCCTTCACCAATGGAGGGCTTCGTCACTTTTTCTTTATTATATTATGACATCCATTTCAGTTTGTTATTTAATTAGTATTTTTATTTATTATAGCTTTAATTTTAGTTTAAGATAGTATTTAATTTTAATATTTGGCATGTAATTAATAATCAATGCAATGGGTTGATACCTGAATAAATACTATTTTTATTTATTAAGAATCCTTACCTTGCGACAACTCCACAGCAACAACAAGAATAATCAAGAAAGTAAGCTTCCACATGGTAACTCTTTGACTGATGTTGTTTGTGAAATTTTGGGTCTTTTATAACGGCCGTTTCAGTTGTACAATCAAATGAAATGTAAACAGTTTTATGTAAACAGATATCGTAAAATTAAGTATTTGTATCTTATACAGTTTTAAAAAGGTTCCTTTTTGAATAGTAGAATATAGTACACGTGTACAAAGAAACAAACAAAAAACAGCACAAGTGCGAGTCGGACTCGCCCACCGAGGGTTCCGTACTTTTTAGTATTTGTTGTTATTGCGGCAACAGAAATACATCTGTGAAAATTTCAACTATCTAGCTATCACGGTTCATGAGATAAGCCTGGTGACAGACAGACGGACAGAGGAGTCTTAGTAATAGGGTCCCGTTTTTACCCTTTTGGTACGGAACCCTGAAAATAAATTTACGCATATTTTACGATTATACGCAGGTAAACCATATTCAAAAATACAATCCTCCCGTTTGTTATATGAAACTAGCTGTGCCCGCGGCTTCGCCTGCGTGGAATTCGGTCTGTGTCAGTAAGCGGCTGATTCACCCCTAATTTATCTCCCTGTCCCCTGGAGACAGAACTTAAAGTAAAGTTGACAGATGGATACGCTAGAGGACTGTAGTCCAGATAAAATATTTTACAATTAGGTATCTACCACCAAAGATAGATATAACTCCGTAATAGATGGATACAGTCTAAGGAAAAAACGTGCCTCGAAAATCACGAAAATTTGATTCTCGATCAGATGTCGCTACTACCTTTTGCCTACTCTCGTATAGAGGGCGTTGACGGTTTCGTTTGTTATTATTTAACAATTTTAACGCATATCAGTGAAAGAACATGGGTCAAAATAATAAAAATAATTAATGCAAATAAAAAAAATCATTTATCCATATTTAAATAAATTTTATCGTATTTTAATAAATCTTCATTTTTAGTTTTAAAGTGTGTCGATAGATGGCAGTGAATTTACTGTGGTTACAAAATTTACTATGACAGTACCACTCTATAATATTATATCCTCTTTGCTACCACTAAATAAAATTACACTCCAAAATGAATATTTTTTTTGCCCTTATTCAAATTTTTGACGTGATTTAAACGGCATAGGGTAGTAGGTGTATATCGAACGATACAGTACCATTTTTGTATTTTTACGTCCTTGACTGTACCTATGCAAATCGGGTACACTACATAATTCCCATCAAAATTCCGACTGTCATAATTACGAATGATGAAAATCACGAAGATTTATATTTCCGAAAACCCAAAAAGCCGAATATTGTAAATTCCGAACTACATAATTCCGACTATAACAATTCCGATAGTGGCAAACACCGAATTTAATTTTCAAAATCACGAATTCGGAATTGCCCTTATTCCGAATTAACGTGATTCCTATTTTAAATATCCCAATTTTTAAATTTCCACTTTTCTGGCAACAGTTCGTTTTCTTGGGGGTCGCAGTTCTAACCTAACCTAACCCACTTTTCTGGCAACAGTTCTTTTTCTTGGGGGTCGCAATTCTAACCTAACCTAACCCACTTCTGGCAACAGTTCGTTTTCTTGGGGGTCGCAGTTCTAACCTAACCTAACCCACTTCTAGCAACAGTTCGGGTTCGCAGGTTTGCAGTTCTGTCTAATTTATTTATGCCGAATTTTTATGCCAAAAATATTTTATGCCGAATTTAACATGATGCGGCACGACAGGTACCCGTAATAATTACTAAAACGTGAGTCTTCATTTGAATATCACGGATTTCATTTTTCCGATCTTGTAAAAAACCGAATTTCTGAATACCGAATTATTTTATTTCCGATCGGACAATGATTTTCGGAATTTAGTAATTCGGAAAAAAAAATATTTTCGGAAAAATGTAAAATCGGAACTTTAAGCTTTCTGTCAAGTGACAATCGGATTTTAAGTTTTCGGAAATAGCACATTCGTGATTTTAATCCATCGTGTTTTTAAAAATCGTAATTTTGATATTTCGGACTTATAAATAATCGGGATTATGAAAGTCGTGGTTATAAAAATCGGAAAAACGTATTTCGGAATATTTGGGTGTTCCCATCAAAATCTCCGGCGCCACACTCCGTCAGGATCTGCGCCTACATATAGGTATGTATTACGTACGATGTATTTGGGATCACAATCGAACTCGCGCTGGCTTGCCGTTTCAGCCGAAAGCGAAGCGACCTGCCTGGCTAGAGCGCCACTGATTCTCTCACCGTGGTTTTTCTCAGACTGCTGAGATCGTGCCCCTTGTGGCCGCAACGCATTGCGAGACTTTCGCGAAAGATTCGATTTTTTTCGGGAAGGCATGGTAACGCGTTTAAGTCCCAAATCGTTTGACATTTACTGAAAAAGGTTTTTTTTAAAGTACCCACCTTCGTGACCATTATTAAGAGGAAAGGGCACGGCCGCTTCTCCATGCAAACGCAGTCTCCATTTTTTTGGTTAAAAACTACCCTTTGTTCTTCCACGGGACTCAAACTATCTCTATACCAAATTTTATCTAAATCGGTTTAGCGGTTTAAGCGTAAAGAGAAATTAAAAAAAGTTTTTTCATATTTTTTGTGTTTTCACTCGGGAATGGTGTCATTTTGATATCATAAATGAATTCGGCATACCCGATTTATACAAAAACGATACCTAACTTGGCCTAGTAGCTAAAATGATATAGTTATCAAGATAAAGTTTTTAACCCCTTTTTCACCACCATGGGGGATGAATTTTTAAAAACGCTAAAAGTAATTTTCTTGCTTTTTAATATAATAACGTTTTGCAAAGTTTTGTTCCTAGCTTAAAACAAAATTTGCACCCCAAGACAAACTTTCATCCCCTTTTCAACCCCCTGAGGGGTTAAATTTCCAAAAACGTCAAAATTAGTTTTTTAAGTTTTTTTGTAATCGTCTATCATACCTTTCTAAGAAGTTTCAAAGCATTTGTAATGGATTCAAACTTTCAACCCCCTTTTAACCCTGTTAGGGGACAAATTCTTGAAAACGCTAAAATCACTTTTCCTTTATTATAATAATATGCCCATTATACAAAGTTTCAAGTAACGCACTCAAAAAAAAAATGATCTCCATACAAACTTTCAACCTCTATTTCACCTCCTTAGGGGATGAATTTTCAAAAACTCTGAAATTAGTTTTCTTGTATTTCAATAATATATCTTCTTACGAAGTTTCAAATTGCTAGCTTAAAATAAATCTTGAACCCCATACAAACTTTCATCCCCTTTTTAACCCCCTTAGGGGTAAAATTTCTAAAATTTTTATAGCCAATAACCTGGCCGTGGATTTTTTCGACAGATTAGTAAAGTTTGCATCAAAATCCATTCAGCCGTTTTCATTAGTTGCGCGGTCAAATAAACAGACAAACAGATAAACAGACAAACAGATAAACAGATAAACAGATAAACAGATAAACAGATAAACAGATAAACAGATAAACAGATAAACAGATAAACAGATAAACAGATAAACAGATAAACAGATAAAAATTCTAAAAACTGTTGGAATGTGTTCTGTTATCGATTCTAAGTATCCCCAGCCAATTTTTTTTCGAATATCTTCCATGTACAGACTTTCGACCCTCTTCCGCTTTATTATATGTATAGATAAAGTATTATATTTCTCATACCGGGTGTTTTCTGTAACAGGAGCATTAAATTAAACTGTAGGCTGTACTGAAAAAGTTGCTGAACAAATATTGGTCAGTTTGAGGCGAACAACCTCCAGTTTAATTTATTGCTCCTGTTACAGGAAATACCCGGTATTAATATACACGGTGTTACTTGAGCCACTGAAATCCTGAGACGCCCCAACAGTTTTTTTTATTTTATACTCATCTTGACTATTTTTTCTTAAATCCGATAAATATTTAAAAAAATATTCGTTGTTTAGTTTTCTTAACAATTCTATTCGACTGGTAATTCTACACAAGATGCTTCGTCGTTTTAGTGACATCAAACAATTGCTAGTTACCATCGTAAACACTGTTAACAGACCATTTGCATACCTTACTGCAACGAGATAAGGTTTACCAATGGCCAGTTAAGGGTGTTGCTCATTGACAAATAACGTGTCAAATGCTAGTTATTGATGTTGTTGCATTTTGTTGCATGTTGTTGTTGCACAAACTTGTAGGCTGAGCATGTAAAAAAAATAAAAAAATACCCCCATTAAAATATAGCGCAATCGATTCTCCTATCGATTTTGAACAAACTGTTTTTAGGTTTTTAGTGGGTCATGAAACACCGTGAATATTTCATTAATATTTGTAAGTAGCATAGAGTAACTTATACTAGAGCGGTACTGTCATAGTAAATTTTGTAACCCCAGTAAATTCACTGCCATCTGTCGACGCACTTTAAAACTAAAAATAAATATTTATAAAAATACGATAAAATGTATTTAAATATGCATAAATGATTTTTTTATTTGCATTAATTATTTTTATATGATTTTGACCCATGTTCTTTCACTGGTATGCGTTAAAATTATAAATAACAAACGAAACAGTCAACGCCCTCTATACGAGTGTAGGCCAAAACTAGTGGCGCCATCTGATCGAGAATCAAATTTTCGTGATTTTCGAGGCACGTTTTTTTCTTAGACTGTATCCATCTATTACGGAGTTATATCTATCTTTGGTAAGTAGATTCCTTCCTTCCATCAGTATCCTAGGATAATACTATTACTTATTCTGTGTCCTAGGCCAGGCCACATAGAGGACTTTTAAATAAGCCTACTGGTACTCGCTAGCATAACAATATAAAAATACGTAATCTAATGGCGGAGACTCAGTACACCATCGACGAATTTTTCGATAAGGTGTCATCGATCCACACACACAATGCAAATATGTAAAGTACATGTGTACGCTAGGTATTTTAACTGTGAATTTTATTTTACCAGCCGGTATGTACTACGATTGTAAAAAGGTTTGATGTTGTTACTATACAGAGTCTATACTGGCAGTGCCTACTGGCACATATAAGATAATATGCATGGAGACTACATAAAGGAGCCAAATCTCTATGTACGAAAACTGTCCATCAAAAAACAGTAATTAGGCGGCGCCACCATACACCGAAATACTACCAAAAACAACCTACGTAATTTGGTCGGGTTATTTGTTGCCTTATATGGTTCATGTTATACTCATCTCCCAGAGCCTAACTAGCGCCACCGAAGAGATTAGGATCTATTATTTAAAGCTAAAAGCGGTCACTTTTGCAACAATTCTGCCATAAGAGATTGGCATCCTTTCTATACCATGCATAATAATATGACAATAATAAACGTCAGTCAGAAACAAAACGGCTCCAAAACGGCTTTAAATTCTAGGAGGATATATCCAAACGGAGCAGGCATTGACAGGCGTTCCCCTCTGTCGAAAATAGTCGACCAATGGTCATACATAATGTATGGACTGACGTTTATCTGACATGGCTATTTTTACGTTACGTAAACATTTGACGTTCCCCTCCCCCGCTAAAATCGGCAGACTTTTTTATACAGAAAACTACAGTGGCGTCTCCTCTTGGTTATATCCTCCTAGTTTAAATTACTACAGTATGAATATCTCATTATTTTTGTTCCTTACCGTACAAATTCTAATCCAGTGATCCGAATATGTACATTCAAGAACAATGAATATTGGCAACATTATACGAAAATTTCTATACAAAATTACTATTTTCATTACCGTGTAGCCGTGTTTTAAATATTCAGCAGTGGTCGGCTTACATTCGGAGGACCTATGAGTATTAACCCTTTGAATACCGCGCCTGTTTTGCGCGGCGTGTCATAATGAACATTGTGGGAATGCACGAAGGTTGATATTTGGCCGTAAAAGGGTTAAGCAAATCCCTGGAAATTCCACGGCTCTTTGTTCTTTGGATCTGGATATTACGAGTATTATGTTTTCATTTATATCGGGTGGAATGGAACGAGGATTGATGCTACGTTTTAGGCTGTGAGGTTCAAATTAAAACAAGGAATCTCACTTATTAACAATTTATTTATAACTTAAAACGTCGCGAGCCTACGAGAATGTCGAAGGATCAAAGTCCGATAAGCCGTCTGATTTCTACTCCCGGTTGACGAAAGTAGTTGCTCCCACACGCTAGTTTCCCTGGACCCGCTGTGTTGCTGTGAGTGATGAAGTGCTGAGGGACGTCAGCCGTGTTCAACCAGGGTCAGCACCAGGTCTTCAGGGTCAGCGCGGGCGTGTCATCATCTTCCTTCTAGCCGTGCTATAGAACTCTGGAATTATTTTAGCTCGTCTTAGAAAATGACCCACGAAACGGCTCCGTCGACTGTGACCGGCTTGAAGAAGAAGTGCAGAAGCGGAAGAGAAAGTACTGCGTGATAGTGGTAAGAATGCCTTGGTGATGTTGTAATGTCACAGTCAGACATGATGAGATGTATGTTACATTGGAGCAACTAAATATGACGTTCGGATTTCGGATGTCAATTGCAGCTGCATTACTGTTGCGGCGTCATTGTTGCCGCTGTATTTTTCTATTTGGACGACCGGGAGCTAGTGGGAGTAGTGGGTAGTGACCCTACCTGTGAAGCCGATGGTAAGGGCATTTATTTGTTTGATGAACACTTGTTCATCCATCACACAATGTTATAAATATTTGTTCCTGAGTCGTGGGTGTTTCCTATGTATATAAGTATGTATTTATCTATATAACTATGTATAGTATGTATATACGATATCGTCGCCTAGTACCCATAGTACAAGCTTTGCTTAGTTTGGGGCTAGTTTGACCTGTGTAAGATGTCCCCTAATATTTAGTTATTATTTTCTTGATAAAATGAGGGACGGAATTAATTCCAAGGAGGTCGGAAACTAAAATAACATTACTTTTTCAAAACATATTTTTATAAAATAAACCTTAAATATTATTTCAGGACAAGTAATATTAACCTAAAATAGACAATATGAGCAATACAAGCAAATATAACACACTTAAGTAAGACTACTTAAATTTTTTTTCGCATTTCAAATTTGGCATCTCCTATAAGTGGACGATATCTGACGAAATTACCCTATACGGGTGTATTTATAGATGGTCAAACCAAATTGTCAGTAAATAAAATCCAAAAAAAAACTATACTCATCCTTTTCTTTTGGGTGCTAGTACTAGTGTAAGACAAAGATAGTATGATTCTCTCTGTCTATGTTTGAAATGAGACAGTCCTTTGACAAACTATATAATTAAACAACTTCAATTAAAAGCATTCATTTATTCAGTTTAAGATGAGGTTTGGATTAAGGTGAGGTGAGGTTAGGATTAGGGTATCAGAAAGAAAGGAGTGAATGCTGAGGTGACCAAAGATAGAGGACTTATAGGAACGTAAACTTTGTCCAGGGAGAGCGGCATTTCTAACATAATATATAACACATCTTTAGTATTAGTTTGATTACGACGAAGGACAATCCTTAGGCAACACACATTTTTTAGTTGTTGCGTTATAGTAGTAGCCACTTTTGCATTGGCATGTGACTGGGCAGTAATAGGTAGGGCAGGTTTCTTTGCGACGGATGGTAGAGCATTTTCTATTGCAGTTATAGGCACATCCTGGTTCGGCGTTGGGGTCGCCACCGCAGGCGCCTGAAATGATAAAAATTTTTTAGGCATAAATAAAAACACTATTTCAGAAAAAAGTCCATATAAATTAAGTCCCCGGCAAGCTCGGCCGAATTTCACCTTCTCATACAAAAAAAAGAGTTTGGTTCTCATTTTAAAACTACGTGTTGGATTGTAAATAATTTATTTGTAATGAAACTGCACTAACGTGAGGTATATCTAGGTCTGTAATTAGTTAAACAGGTTTTGTACGAAAAACTACAATTCGCTTTATTTTTATAACTATGGTATCTGAAGCTACATAAACTAATTACAGACATAGATATACCTTATCCTATTGTAACTTTCAGAGCAAACTAGCTACTCGTTTTAAAATGAGAGCGTAACTACGTTTGTATGGAGAACCGAGCTTGCCGGGGACCCTTAAACAATTTTCTTAGAAAAAAATTACTTTGTATCTGTGAGAATGCGTCATTATTGCGTAATAATCCAGTATCGATTTAATGACTTTTACATGAAATGTTGTGCGTGATCGATCAAATGTCGCTATGGCGATCGTAACATGCGGTTTCTGAACACATCATAAGAGAGTTTATATAATGTGTGGGTAGATAAAGCAGTGTATGTAACTTTAGGTACATAATTAGGTATTAAAACACTCGTGTGATGTTTTGGTCAAAGACGCCGTCTTAGTAAGAATAGTCGAGAAATTGTGACGGGTTCCGCCGTGGCAGGGTAGCCTAGGGGTTCAAGGCTAAGCCCGGATTGCTAGACGCCGGTTCGAATCCGGCCTTCACCACTGGAGGGCTTCGTCACTTTTTCTTTAATATATGACATCTATTTCAATTTTATTCAGAAATCAGAAATAAGAAACATTTATTGTTCAAACTGTGTAGTTACAAGAAGTATGGTAGAAGTAGTATAGTTATTATTTAATTAGTATTTTTTCTATTATAGCTTTAATTTTAGTATTTAAATTTAATATTTGGCGTGTAATTATTATTTTAATGTAATAGGTTGATAGGTAATCATAATCATAATCATAATAATTACCTGAATAAATAACATTTTAAGTTTTATTTATTAACAATCCTTACCTTGCGACAACTCCACAGCAACAACAAGAATAATTAAGAAAGTAAGCTTCCACATGGTAACTCTTTGACTGGTGTTGTTAGCGAAATTTTGGGTCTTTTATAACGGCCGTTTCAGTTGTACAATCAAATGAAATGTAAACAGTTTTAAGTAAACAGATATCGTCCAATTAATTATTTGTATCTTATACAGTTTTAAAAAGACTTCTTATTGAATAGTGGCATATAGTACACGTGTACAAAGAAACAAACAAAAATGAATTTTACGCATTTATACGAAGGTAAAGAATATTCAAAAGTACAATCCTCCCGTTTGTTATATGAAATAAAGTATTATATTTCTTATCCTTTCAAGTGGCATACATCTTTTAGAGTTGAAGGAATTTCAATTCGACACACATAATGTAAATATGTAAAGTACATGTGTACACTAGGTATTTTAACTGTGAATTTTATTTCAACAGCTGGTATGCGCTACGATTGTCAAAAGGTTTGATGTTGTTACTATACAGAGTTTATACTCAGGGCCTGATTTACCCACAGCCACAGGCTAATAAGGTTAAAGCCTAGGGCGCAAGGACCAACGGGCGCGGCGGCGGCTCTAAGTTGAGACAAGCGGGGGGCGGATATACATAGTCAGCCTAGGGCGGTCAGAACTCTAAGTCAGGCCCTGTCTATACTGGCAGTGTGCCTGGCACATATAAGATAATATGACAAGAAACGTCAGTCAGAAACAAACCGGCTTTAATTTACTACAGTATGAATATCTCATTATTTTTGTTCCTTACCGTACAAATTCTAATCTAGTACGAATATGTACATTCAACAACAATGAAAATTGGTCACATTATACGGAAATTTCTATACAAAATTACTATTTTCATTACCCTAGAGCCGTGTTTTAAATAAATATTCAGCAGTGGTCGGCTTATATTCGAAGGACCTATGAGTATTAACCCTTTGAGAGAGTTTATTTTTTTTGCCATTTTTTATGTGACATTTATGCCACTTTTGTGTTATTTCTAGTCAGGATCACGAGCTCTTTCGAGCCAAATGGGATAAAAAAATGTCCGAAGGTTTTTTTCCTATTGTGTTACCATTTGCGCATATACCTACTTTCTATGGCGGTAACAAAAAGGAAAGTTTGAAAAATGTACCTATGGAAATTTCGGGACACTTTTTTTCTCCTCTCCTGGCTAGAAATAACACAAAAGTGGCAAAAAAGGTCACAAAAAATGGCAAAAAAAAAAGAAACGCTCTTGAGTACCGCGCCTGTTATGCGCGGCGTGTCATAATAATGAACCTTGTAGGCATGCACGTAAGTTGATATTGGGCTGTAGCCACGCGCGTCAGTTGACGTCTTTGGCGGTGAAAGGGTTAAGCAAATCCCTGGAATTTCCACGGCTCTTTGTTCATTCAATCTGTATATTACGAGTATAATATGTTTGCATTTACATTGGGTGGAATGTAACGGGGATTTTCCATTTTGTTACGAATTTTGGTGACCGGACAAGCTTATTGTGAAAATGGTATTCTAAGGATATTTGCTGTAAAGTTGGATACTCCGTTAGCAGCACATTAGTACAGTCTACATTGTACTGGATCCGTTGATGACTGACGGGGTGTCTAACTTTATATACAATTATTTATTTTATTTCATTTTGAATTTACTTATATAACTATTTTAAATTATTTTTTTCATTAAATTTAGATTAAGGTACTAACATTGAAAATGAGTGCACCATTTCGCCGTTAAACGCAAGTTTGGCGAAACATTTTTACCATCGGACCACACGACAAACGGCACTCCGGCATCGCTCTTCAAGGCAAGAGTTAATAGGTATCTCATAGGTAAGCGTGCTCCACCGTAGACCACATCATCACTTACCATCAGGTGGGATCGTGGTCAAACGCCTGCCTATTCATCATAAAAAAAAAACTTGTATAAGTTTAAAATGTGTTATACTTTTTTGAAAAAAAAAAAAAAAAAAACCATAGTCTGATAAGTCTTGTAAATGTATAATTACTAACAATGTTATGGATATTTATGTCTGAATTAAATTAAATTGATTGATTGATTGGTTATTTGCAAAGTGTGTGGAGCAACTAAAGATGAGGTTCGGATGTAATTCCAGCTGCATTACTGTTGTGGCGTCATTGACTTCATTGTTGCCGCTGTATTTGTCAATTTTCTTGATAAAATGAGGGACGGAATTAACGTCATTATCGTAGCAATAATGCGGCGGCGGTGATGGCACTCTAAGCGCCTCTTGCACCGTTCCACTAACCCAGGGTTAACCGGTTAAAAAGTTAACCCAGTGTCAAATTGAACTGCTAACCATGGTAACTCTAGGTTTAACCGGTTACCCCGGGTTAATAATGGTGCAAGTAAGCTATAGCGCCACTTGCACCATTTCACTAATCCGGGGTTAATCGGTAAAACTTTTAACCCAGTGTCAAATTGTACTGGTAACTATGGTAACTCCAGGTTTAACCGATTTTTTTTTTCGCGATTTCGTGAATGGTACCTTAGTAAAAGTTGCTCAGTATAATCCCAAAACCTCCCTGGCAACGGGAATGCACTTATTTTTTTGCCACCGTGTAGAGACATAGGTATCTCTAGTAATTGGCGTGTAGTCTGCTATTATGAATGCTGACTGTACCAGACTAACAAGCTATTGTTAAGAAGATTAACTGGAAGTATTTAACGTAACTTACTTCACAACTTGGCAATTAATCATTACGCTTCCCCGTCGGCTGCATCACGCACGTCATTAGGCAAATTAACGTTAGCCGACTAGGGAATTTTCTTTGTTAATTTGTTTTAAATGTTCGCCGAGGGTTGAGGCGGAAATATATGGAGTAGGAGGAGTATATATACTATCGGCCTGGATATAATTTTAATATACGTCAAAAATTCGATCTATTTAGATACGATATGGATTGGATCTGTCAATGACCAAAGTGACGTTTTTATCTGAAGAAGCTTTTGTAACATAATTAAGATTTTAATATCCTAAATCGAATAAATTTCCGATTTTCAGTTAAATGCCTACAATTCGAAAAAAGGTTTCACTTTTGCATCGTGGTTTCATAAAACCACACAATTACTTTTTAGGGTTCCATACCCAAAGGGTAAAAATGGGACCCTATTACTAAGACTCCACTGTCCGTCTGTCCGTCTGTCCATTTCTGTCCGTTTGTCCGTCTGTCCGTCTGTCTGTCTGTCTGTCCGTCTGTCGGTCACCAGGCTTTATCTCATGAGCCGTGATACTAGACAGTTGAAAATTTTCACAGATGACGTATTTCTGTTGCCGCTATAACAATACTAAAAAGTACTTGTCCGGTTTTAATTTTTACACACTACTATTTTTCCCTGGCTGATAGGACAGAAAAACAAATAGAAATGGTTGATCCACCCTTTTACTAGTTTTATAAAACTACCTATATTCAATAGATTTCTCAAGTACCTTCGTTTTTAAACGTTCTTTCTTGTATTAAACATATTAATAACGGGTCACTCACGTATTTTAAGTCGAAAACGCTCGACATGTTTCACTCCGTACCGAGGAGCATCATCAGGAGCTTGCGTCGACGGTGACGGACCGGCGCAGACTGACTCCGTCACCGTCGACGCAAGCTCCTGATGACGCTCCTCGGTACGGAGTGAAACATGTCGAGCGTTTTCGACTTAAAATACGTGAGTGACCCGTTTAATATGTCTGTGTCTCACGGAAGTTTTGTTCTTTCTTGTGTGTATTGTGTTCTAATGTATTACACTTTACAGTAACCAGTAGTCACTCTATGTATGTATTTACCGAGCACGGTTACAATAGCAAGGCTCGTTAAGCGGCGCTGCTAACTTATTCAAGAGGCAAGGGCTTTTTGCACGAGAAAATATTTACAAATCCAGGAATAGACAATTACCCTCTTGTAGTCCAGCATTTTTTGTGTTTCTTCTGTGTTGGATGGACGTGAAATAAGCAGTGTTTTTAATTCGTTGTTTGAGTTTAAGTAGCTTTTTTACGGCCCGTTTTAAGGTCCAATGTACGGCTGAAAAAAAGAATTAGACGAACTAATTGAGTATTAAAAAAAATTACTAATGATTAATATCCTAAAAGCGATTTTAAAAAGTCTAAGTTTGTTCGATATAGAATACAAAAACATGTCTAATTTTCAATTATTTTCAGTTGTACCTACGTATAACGTTACCCTGCATACATAGTACGTAGCATAATTTATTTAAAGGGTGCGTTGGGATAAGATTGAACGGGTTTTTCATGCGGGGTAAGATGAAGTCGCCCGTAATACTTCGGCATAAGGACGATTTTTTGCCTTACCCCTCATGAAAAACCCGTTCAATCTTACCCCAACGCACCCTAAAATATTATACCATAATAGCACTAGGATCTGAAGACTAGAATTGTGTTCAGAACTATACTTTCAGAGTAATTGAGATAAAATGTAAAAACCCGTGAGCTGGCCATATCTTCCGTTGTGAGTCCCGACTTTACGCCCACTCTTAACAATGATAAAACAAAAAACTGTAATAGATGTCATATATTAAAGAAAAAGTGACGAAGCCCTCCAGTGGTGAAGGCCGGATCTTTCCGGCCGGTCTTTTTCTTTAATTTAAATAGAGTGAGTGAGAGGAGAATTGTATTTGAAGTCTAATTCGTGCATTCTTTACGTGTGTGAACGCGGGCGAGTCGATATATGACATCTATTACAGTTTTTAATTTATATATAGTAGTGTGACTACAAAAAACACAAATCAAAATATTTAATAAAATAATTTGATTTGTTCCCAAACTTGTTCACTGATAAAACAAATTAACAGGTCAGGCCCCGTAGCCAACACGCCAATAGCTAACGCTCCGTAGCGATGGTAGCGATCGAAACGCAACTGTCACTTTAGCACTAATATGGAAGAGTGATAGGGCCCTTACGCACTAGCGGTTAACCGCGGGGGCGGCTAGCCGCGCGGCCAGCCGCTTTTCCAGTTTAATATCCAACCGCTTGTGATCGTACGCACTTGACCGCCACAAAATTTCAACCGCGGCGGTTGAATGAAGAGCTGCGGCCCGCTTCGCGGCTGGCCGCATAGAGAGACATAAAGCGTTTCGTTGTCGAAGCGATAGCGATTGTCACCTTGGCTAGGCCGGCTGATTAGTAGTGTGATAAGGGAAAAGTGTGGATTGTATAAGGGAGAGGTAGAAACGGGAGTTAGAAGGGGTAGACCTCGGTGGACTTTCTTTGATCAGATCAGGGAAATCCTGAAGAAAGGCCAGGTCAAGAGCACCCTGAACCGGCGAGCGTGTATGAGGAATGTTATGAAAGTGAAGGAAGCGAAAGAGGTATGTCAGGATCGTAGCAAGTGGAAATCCGTGGTCTCTGCCTACCCCTCCGGGAAATAGGCGTGATTACATGTGTATGTATGTATGTATGATTAGTATAATTTACTCAATAGGCAAAGGGCTCTTAGCATGGGAAATTGTTTACAAGTCTCGAAAAGTTTACGCCGGCTCTACTAATCAAGCCCGATTACGGCTTTGATACGATTTTGACGATCGTGTTGGCGATTTTGCATGGTCACCTACGAGTTCCATTGAACATGAATACAAAATAAACCGTCTGATTTCACCTAACCGCATGCATCAATCAACTTGAGCGCTCTTCAAGCAAGGTCGTATCAAAATAGGATCAAAACTGTAAGAACATTTTTTTCTGTCATTTGTACATTGGCCAGAATAATTTTATTAGCTGTGACGTACATTAGTCTCGTTTTTGTAATATTACAGCGCAGTCCATCTGATTTATTCATACGGAGACCGCCGGCCCCGTGCTTACTCAGCGAAAAAGAATACACACCGGTAGACGCGACATTTTTTAAATATCTACTAACAAAATATTTCATTTATTCAACTATTAGACTTATTTAACCGCAAAAGTCTTCTTATTAAAAAAATCGGAATTGCGACCTATATAGTGACATCAGGACATAGGGTGACTATAAAATGGAGGGGTAATTCTAATTGGCCACTCATTATTGTTAAATTGCCGTGGGCAAGGCAATTTAACAATTTTGTTAAATAAGGGTTCAATTGGCTTGTTTCTTTCCGATTTGTTAGGCGTGGCCTTAGCTTAAACGGAGACCTTTGTTAACGCTTGGTTAGTTCATGGCGTAGATATTAGAACCCGCGAACTTCGTTTTACCGCTAAGCAACCAACGCTTGACGTTATAATTATACCGCGTGTTTCCTGTAACAGGAGCAATAAATTAAACTGGAGGCTGTACGCCTCAAACTAACCAACATTTGTTCAGCAACTTTTTAAAATTATGAAATTTTTAGATTATATCTTTTTCATACTAATTAAATATTATTTTCAATGTACGCTGCCATCTGTGTGTTTGACGTTGCTTGTCACACTTTAAACATAACAAATTTTGCAATACATTGCGTCTTAGAATAAACTTTAAAGTGTAATGAAAATCAAAACACAAGTTATTTTTAAAAGTTGCTGAACAAATGTTGGTCAGTTTGAGGAGTACAGCCTACAGTTTAATTTAATGCTCCTGTTACAGAAAACACCCGGTATATATTATGATTTTTATAAAAATCTCTCAAAATGGCTTTTAGCATGACTCGCAGTGTCAAAATACTGTTAATAATAACAAAGATAGATATAACTCCGTAATAATAATTTGTCCCTTTCCGTCATCTTGACAACTGTAAAAAGATAAAATTTTACGGAGGTACGCTAATTTTTAGGGTAAATATTTAGTTTCGCCTCTGAAAATCCTTAATCTCATGACAGCGGATCCCCATCTGAGGCAGGAAAACTTGTATATTAAATCTGTGACGAATCCAAGCTTTGAGAGATCGTCTCCGGGTTGGGTGCACGTCTCAGTCGACATTTATTGTATATATTCTATATTTGGTGCTCAGAATAATCTCAGCACAAGTTGCACCAACTTTAAACGGCTGTTTGCTAGAATGGGTTTTGCTAGAACGAAAAGTTTGACAGTTTTAATGTACTTAGGTACATTTATGTGAACATAAAAGCGGGGCAATGTGGCCTGCCTTCTACCCTCCGACCCCGATCTTACCGACCGACTACGACTTAGGCCAATTTTTTTATTTATAGGTTTAAATTTTTTTAAATTATGTTTTACATACTTGTTTTTGTTGTGTCAATAAAGAAAGCTTTGTATTTATTTGCCATAAAATATGTAAACGTACTGTTAATTTTTATCAATATCAATTAGATAGAGTTAGACCAAGCTAACAGTGATTTTGATAACACAGACTGTGCAAGTGCTATTGTAAAACGACAAACTTCTATGAAATTATGACGTATTAAATAACACTCGCACAGTCTGTGCTATCAAAATCGCTGCCAAGTTAGCTTGGTCTAACTCTTAGTACCGTTAAGATACCTAAGACCTAGAATCCCTTAAGTCCGATTTGTAAAATGTATGAGACTTGTAAAGCCTTACCAGTAATATATGATCATTGTCAAGGGAGCGCTGTTCATTCTCATGTATAGTGTGACAGTCTGACAGTTCATATAGTATGAAAAAAATAGTTCCAGTGAAATTCCGCAACATGGCGCATGATCATATTATTCCTGGTTAGGCTTTAATAAGGGGGAAATTTAAGGAGTCTAATAATTATGCATTGCATTGGATTTAAGCCCACCGTTCTACACGTAGTATTAAAAATTCAATGTAATTTAAACCATTTTCAATTGGAACAAAGTTGCATTTCCTTTGATTCGTTCTATTGCAAAACAATAGAATTTCAACCATATTTCCCCCGTCATACGAACCATGAAATTGTCGCAATCGCAACCAGTACCACGCGACCAAGATGTCATAAGCTCCGTATAATTCATGGCGCTTACGCGTTTAGGTCGCGAGATTCACGCTCCGCTTCTATAGTCTGTTGTCAAAACAACAAGCCCAAAATACTGGTTCAATGTTGAAAAAAGCAAATGAATGCAAACGATAAATAATTGTAATGTACCTATGATTTATAATTGTTACATAGGTATTTGCTGTTACTTTTTAACCGACTTCAATTTCATAGAAGGTGGAGGTTCTGTATTCGGTTGTGGCTATTTTTTTTTTTTTTATGTATGTTCACCGATTATTCCGAGACCCGTGGTCCGATTTGAGTCATTATTTTTTTTATTTATGTTTTTCAATAAAAAGACACTTCAAGATCGCTTATCTTTTTTTCCATGCTAAAAAAACGAAGGATAGCCGCTAAAGCGGCCATTACATTCTAAATCGTATCGTAAACTGTCTAAACAAGCCATAAACAAAGAATCATCATCACGATATGCGTGTCGCGTGCGCCCAGTTAGTCTCGCTAATGTGTGTTGCCAACATTTTTATAGCGTTTAACTGCCATAAATATCCGAACGTTGCCGCCTTCGGCCCGTAACGCCGAGGAGGGCTTACCACTGACGTATATGGTACCTTCTGTGTTACTATTTTTTTTTTTTTATGAAATAGGAGGCAAACGAGCAGACGGATCACCTGATGGAAAGCGATTACCGCCGCCCATGGACACCCGCAACACCAGAGGGGTTGTAAGTGCGTTGCCGGCCTTTAAGATGGGAATACGCTCTTTTCTTGAAGGTTTGAAGGTCATATCGGTCCGGAAATACCGCAGGCGACAGTTCATTCCACAGTTTAGCTGTGCGAGGCAGGAAGTTTCTAGAGAAACGCACAGTTGAGGACTGCCAACCATCTAAGTGGTGAGGATGGTAATGTTTTCGCGTAGGGCGATGGCGAAAAGAAGCTGCAGGGATTAATCCGAACAATTCCTCGGAGCACTCCCCGTTATACACGCGATAGAAAATGCAGAGCGAGGCCACATCTCTACGCAGCGCCAAGGAGTCAAGCCGTTCCGAAGTACGCTGGCGGTCGACAATTCGAGTCGCTCTTCGCTGGATGCGGTCCAGAGGGAGAAGCTGGTATTGGGGTGCCCCTGCCCATAGATGAGAACAGTATTCCATGTGTGGGCGAACCTGCGCTTTATACAGCTGTAGGCGGTGGGCCGGCGTGAAATACTGTCTCGATCTGTTGAGCACACCGAGCTTTTTTGAGGCTAATTTGGCCTTACCCTCTAAATGGCCGCGGAACTGGACTTCACTCGAAATGTCGACGCCGAGGATTCCGATACTGGCTGCGGCAGTCAGGGGAGTGCTCTCAAAACGAG
This sequence comes from Cydia strobilella, assembly GCF_947568885.1. Lineage (NCBI taxonomy): Eukaryota > Metazoa > Arthropoda > Insecta > Lepidoptera > Tortricidae > Cydia > Cydia strobilella. Next base: position 2,252,123 of record NC_086049.1, on the reverse strand, counting down.
GTGATACGACAAATTCTAACTTTTTTGCGGTAAACGCGCAAACCTGTGTCTTGGCAGGGTTAAAACGGACTAAGTTTAGTCGACCCCATTCAGAGATTTCTTTTAGGGAAGTCTCAATTTCAGACACAAGTTTGTTCCGGCTCTCGATGACGTTTTCCCGAGAGATATTGGTGCGGCCGGTGTAAGAGGCATCACCCGTACTATCATCAGCATAACAATGAATTCCGCTGATTTGCAGCATGTCATTGATATGCAGAAGGAATAGCGTGGGTGATAGCACACAGCCTTGGGGGACACCAGCATTCACAGACATGGAGTCTGAGCATTCGCCGTCAACTACGACCTTTATGCTTCTGTCTGCTAGAAAGCTACTGACCCATACACATAATCTCTCGGGAAGCCCATAAGATGGTAGCTTCGAAAGAAGTGCTTTGTGCCAGACGCGATCGAAGGCCTTCGCTATATCCAAACTAACAGCCAATGCTTCACCCTTTGTCTCGATACGACTAGCACAGATATATTTTAAAGTAGACCAGATCTGCTAGCATGTTGCGTTCTCGCGCTCGACTCCATACATCTTGCGCGACTTCAAGTATGGACTCGAGCGCGAGAACACAACTCATGCTAGATAGTCAGGTAAATGTTCCTACGCAAGCCCGCGATTATGACTTTGAGAGCGCAAAATTTGTTACGTGTGTTGGTAGGTATTTTTTTTTAATTTCTACTTGTAAATGTAGGTACCTGAGTTAGTTTAAAAAAAGTTACCTACTAATGTTTTTTTTTACAATTAGATACGAAATGTACTTAATGAAATATGGTTTATAATGGTTGTCAATTAGATACTTCATAGGTACCTTTATGTGCTTAGTTACCTACGTTTATGTGTTTAGTTAATCCATAATATCATATAATATAATAAAATTGTATGTGGCGACGCGCACACGTTTCTTAAGACAAAACATTACGGTGTCATATCTTCACAAACAGGAGGCCAATACGAACGTACATTTGACATCAAAATGATATCTAAATCATCAATATTTAGTTATCATTCGTGCGTGCATTTCGCTCGTACTTGTCCATTAGTGCGAGGGAGACGCACGGTTGAACGATAACAAAAATACATCATAATATCATGTCCATGGTCACCAAGAAAAGAGTGCAACACGAATATATTTTGGCAAATGTGGGTTGTGATGTGTTAGGATATCAGACGCTTGGTTTGCACACAACTGGCGATGGCGGTACATGCGGTATCTATCAAGAATTATGTCTATGTCTCACTCGCCTAGAACAAGATTTCTAAACAAATAGTCCCAATGGGAACAGTTTTGGTTCGACGCCTTGCAAACGAAGTACCTTATCGGTCTAACTCTCCAAATGCTGCTCTTGGTAGCACGCACTTATGTAAATAGGTAGTAAAGGCGAATATACCAAAGCATATTATATATGGCTTAATCTACGTGATAATATATATATTATATTTAGTGTACTCATAGTCATAAGGTATAATTAAGCATTTTATTATATTATCCATGTAGAAGTTTTACTACGCTCAAAAGTTACTTTTTTTTTTGTTTTCTCACTCAGTGCACCCACCTTGACGCTTTTCTGTTTAGCCCTATGGTTGACTGGTAGAGGATGCCTATAATGGCATTAAGTCCGCCTGTTGTACACTTTTTATGTGCAATAAAGTTTAAAATAAATAAATAAATAAAATAAATATCACTTTTTATTTTTAACAACACAAGACTGAAAGAAAAGACTACAATCTACAAGATCCTGTCAAATATCAAAAGTGCAGCAAAAATCGCATTGATGTCACAATTTCGGCATTATTCAGAAATAATATGTTATGGCTTATGGCGTCAATTATTTGTGTTTGTAATATAATCACCCACGCCACGTTATCTCCTGTAATATTACCTAAAATAAAATTTAAAATTATCTCAAACTTCTCAAAGGCCTATGTACATACAGCTCAGCACTTATGTTAAACTTTATATCATAAGTTAAACAAATTTTGAGCTAAGTGCCTAATGTGATGATGCTGTCACAGCAGCTGTCATTGTTTACGTGAGTTTACTTACGTGAGTGACCCGTTTTAATATATTTACTATATTAAATATATTAATAACGGGTCACTCACGTATTTTAAGTCGAAAAACGCTCGACATGTTTCACTCCGTACCGTAAATACGTGTATGACCCGTTATTAATATGTTTTTTATGTCTATGTCTCACGGAAGTTTTGTTATTAAAATTTACTATATTCACTGTATTTACGCTTCGGCATTTTACGAGTGAGCGTTCCTAACATTTTAGTTTTCCGTTTATCGTCCACTGGGAATATGTGGGAGAAGGAAACGATCCAATGGAGACCGTCAATCCTCCACGTGAAATGTTATTGAAACATTTTCCACAGTTTAGTTTGAGGCATATAGTAACTTATACTAGAGCGGTACTGTCATAGTAAATTTTGTAACCCCAGTAAATTCACTGCCATCTGTCGACACACTTTAAAACTAAAAATGAAGATTTATAAAAATACGATAGAATGTATTTAAATATAGATAAATGATTTTTTTATTTGCATTAATTATTTTTATGATTTTGACCCATGTTCTTTCACTGATATGCGTTAAAATTGTTAAATAACAAACGAAACCGTCAACGCCATCTATACGACTGTAGGCCAAAACTAGTAGCGCCCTCTGAACGAGAATCAAATTTTCTTGATTTTCGAGGCACGTTTTTTCCTTAGACTGTATCCATCTTCGTACAATCTTTGGTTTGAGGCGATAGTTTTCGTGCATCAAAACAGTGCCATATTTGAATAATACGCAATGCAAAGAGGGACGCTACGCACGAGAAATTTCGTAAACTGACCCGCCTGTTCCTATCTCTATCGCACGCGCGTAATTCTATTGCTGTCCCACCCATGACAGGAACAGGCGGGTTAATGTTCAAAATTTCTCATGTTAAGCGCTTTTTCTTTAGTGAACGTGTGAGCAAGTGCGGCGAGATCGGGCTCATTTAATTATTTTTATTTTTATTTTATTTATTTAAGGTTTACTAACAATTGTTGACATCGATACATTAATAATGTACTAAGCTAAAACATGTAAGGAGTGGTGTCACAATTACTTACAGGTAAACACCGCATGCATAATTATAGATAAAGTTGTACACAACTTCATTAAAAATCAAAAAATCTTTTAGGCGCGTGCGCATTTTTTCATCATAGTTCAAACATACACGTGTAACAATATTATCAATTATAGGTAAGTAACCCAATTATCTGATGCCATAATTGATGTTTTTTTCTCTAACCAGCGAAATTCATCCAATTATTTATGTAACGTTTTCCCGAGTTAAATAAAAGTCGCATATTTAACACCGATATTTTCACGATACCTCTGAAAATACTAGTAAAATAATTTACAAAATTGTGTACTTATTTTAACTTCTAAGAGATTCACGCTATAATGTAAGAACACGTGTGTTTACCTCGATGTTTTGAGAGGATGATGGAGTTTTGTTATTATAATTAATTCGTTAGCGTAATACTAAGCCAAATTCATGGGCCCCAAAATGTATGCAGCAAGGTTGGATTTGATTAAAAAATATTTTTAATGAAAACTTTCCGGCGAGAGTGACTCATCTGGTTAAAAATTAAGTGGTGAAGTGCTTAGTTTATTGTTGGGTGCCGTAAAACAACAGCTCTTAAGAGTCCCCGGCAAGCCCAGCCGAATTGCACCTACCCATACAAACGTAGTTCCGCTCTCATTTTAAAACTACGTGTTGGATTGTAATGAAACTTTCCGCATACATGAGGTATATCTAGGTCTGAAATTATTTTATAAAGCTCCAATTTATAAAACAAACGAAATAGAGCAAAAACAAGTTTTGTATGAAAAACTTAAATTCGCTGTATTTTTTTAACTTTGGTTTCTGAAGCTATATAAACTAATTACAGACCTAGATATACCTAATCCTATTGTAAGTGCACTAAGTACAAAGTTTCAGAGCAATCTAGCTAGTCGTTTTAAAATGAGAACGTAACTACGTTTGCATGCAGAGCCGAGCTTGTCGGAGGCCCAAATATCATCGTTCAGGTATGACTATTATTCGAATGTCGTACTTATATTGCAAGATTTATACACAATGAAAGAAATAAACAAATCCAAAAAATACAATACTACAATATAACAATGTTTTGCCCGCAGAAATATACCTTATATTCATCAAAGTATGCACATGATTGGTATATAGTTTTGTCACAAATATAACCTATTTTCTACTAAAAATAGCAGTCGCCATAACTATTTTAAATTTTTCTACATTAACGAATTTAATATTTAAAACATTCACGTTTCGCTTATCGTGCGACCAGTGAAACTTGTGTCGAAATGTCGGTAAATAAAGGTAACAAAATTAATTTCCCAATAGACCCGATTTTAAATGTGATTAACGAATTTGTTTAAAATTGCCATTTTGGGCAAAGTTCCCCTGGAGGCAAAGTTGGCGATAATGTCAGTACTTATAAACTATCAAATAGAGCAAAAGCTGCTTTGCACTGAATTCTTACTCCATTATTTTATATACAGTTTACCACATTAACATACTTATTTCTCAAGGGACAGTTCCCCAAAGCTCCTCGGACTCCATTAACCGATGAAGTTAGGAAAAATTCGCAGTTCGGAATAATTAAAAGTTTTTGACTGTACAGTTTCCGGGCAGTAGCCATGTTTATCGTTAAAACATAACTTGTTTTAACAGGCTAATTCGAGTTTAAGTTGACAGACTGACCAACGTAAATCCGTAGTAGCTAAGGTTTTTAGCATTAGCACCTATCTTTACCTTTAGATATACTTTTTTCAATCTAGTTTTTTAATTCACTAACTGGTCGCCCAAGATACAGGCTATGCCTAGTTTGGGGACCCCTGTTCATACTGTTATAAATATTAGTACCGATGTATGCGCGCAACCTCGACCTCATGTATACTCCATCTGTGTATTCCCATTTGACGACCGGTCTGGCCTAGTGGGTAGTGACCCTGCCTGTGAAGCCGATGGTCCTGGGTTCTAATCCCGGTAAGGGCATTTATTTGTGTGATGAGCACAGATATTTGTTCCCGAGTCATGGGTGTTTTCTGTGTATTTAAGTATTTATATATTATATATATCGTTGTCTGAGTACCCATAACACAAGCCTCCTTGGGCTTACCGTGGGACTTAGTCAATCTGTGTAAGAATGTCCTGTAATATTTATTTATTTATTTTTGTGTGTGCAAAATAAATATATTTTTCATTTTCATTTTCATTATGCGATCTGTTTCCGATATGATACTGATCTGTCTGGGTCAAAAGTGACGTTTTTGGTTGAAGAAATTACACTTTTGACACTGACAGATAAATAGGTATCATATAGGAAACAGATCGAATAATTAAAAAACTAATTGGAATGGTGCAAGTGGCGCTAAGTAGCTTGAATATACCTAAAACCTAATCCCAACAAAATCGCCCATAGGCTTCGGTAACCGCTCCCCATCTGGCGGGCAGTTTGGCAAAAGGCAAAGAAATAAGTAAAACGTATGATATGATGATGATGACTTTAAGCACTTTCTTACATAATTTGTGCCATTTTCAATCAAAAGGGTACTTATTGTCGGTTGTCAATAAGGCGCTATTTCCATACAACTTCAATTTGAAATCAACCTTATTGACAAGCGACAATGTACCTTTTGGTTGAAAATGTCACATTTAATACAGCCTAAACGACGTGATTAAACGGTGAATAAGTCAACTCAACGACATAAAAGAAGTAAAAGGCGAGATACAAAGGAAGCAAAGTGAATAAACTCGCTTTACACAATGTATAAACCAAAGACAAATTAATAATAGACTGTCAATCTCTTCTTACGCTTATGACACTTTTGCTAGTATAACCAGTGCTTTTGTTAGTAGTAGCAATGAGGATATAATAAGATAGAGCGGTACTGTCATAGTAAATTTTGTAACCACTGTAAATTCACTGCCATCTATCGACATACTTTAAAACTAAAAATGAAGAAATAAAACTATGAAAACGGATTATATCGCGTATATTGAATTTATAATACATCCCGACGTTTCGAACTCTTTACAGCGTTCGTGGTCAACGGGTGACTGAGGAAAAATTACAAAATGCAAAAATACCCACATACTAAAATAATGAACAATCATAGACTACAAACTTTAAGGCTGGTTGTACATGCTAAATCGGTTCATAAGGCTAGTAATACACTATAATTATTTTTCAAGTAAAGATATATATATACGCGATAAAAATAAACTATGCCGGCTCCAACCCTACACCACGGACCCGAGAAGATTTCAGATATAATCCGTTTTCATAGTTTTATTTCATGAGTAACTATCGCGGTAACCGAAGACAATATTAAAAAAGAAGATTTAAAAAGATACGTTAAAATGTATTTAAATATGGATAAATTATTTTTTTATTTGCATTAATTATTTTTATATGATTTTAACCCATGTTCTTTCACTGGTATGCGTTAAAATTATAAATAACAAACGAAACAGTCAACGCCCTCTATACGAGTGTAGGCCAAAACTAGTGGCGCCATCTGATCGAGAGTAAAATTTTCGTGATTTTCGAGGCACGTTTTTTCCTTAGACTGTATCCATCTATAGTAGTAGTAGTAGTAGTAGTAGTAGTAGTAGTAGTAGTAGTAGTAGTAGTAGTAGTAGTAGTAGTAGTAGTAGTAGTAGTAGTAGTAGTAGTAGTAGTAGTAGTAGTAGTAGTAGTAGTAGTAGTAGTAGTAGTAGTAGTAGTAGTAGTAGTAGTAGTAGTAGTAGTAGTAGTAGTAGTAGTAGTAGTAGTAGTAGTAGTAGTAGTAGTAGTAGTAGTAGTAGTAGTAGTAGTAGTAGTAGTAGTAGTAGTAGTAGTAGTAGTAGTAGTAGTAGTAGTAGTAGTAGTAGTAGTAGTAGTAGTAGTAGTAGTAGTAGTAGTAGTAGTAGTAGTAGTAGTAGTAGTAGTAGTAGTAGTAGTAGTAGTAGTAGTAGTAGTAGTAGTAGTAGTAGTAGTAGTAGTAGTAGTAGTAGTAGTAGTAGTAGTAGTAGTAGTAGTAGTAGTAGTAGTAGTAGTAGTAGTAGTAGTAGTAGTAGTAGTAGTAGTAGTAGTAGTAGTAGTAGTAGTAGTAGTAGTAGTAGTAGTAGTAGTAGTAGTAGTAGTAGTAGTAGTAGTAGTAGTAGTAGTAGTAGTAGTAGTAGTAGTAGTAGTAGTAGTAGTAGTAGTAGTAGTAGTAGTAGTAGTAGTAGTAGTAGTAGTAGTAGTAGTAGTAGTAGTAGTAGTAGTAGTAGTAGTAGTAGTAGTAGTAGTAGTAGTAGTAGTAGTAGTAGTAGTAGTAGTAGTAGTAGTAGTAGTAGTAGTAGTAGTAGTAGTAGTAGTAGTAGTAGTAGTAGTAGTAGTAGTAGTAGTAGTAGTAGTAGTAGTAGTAGTAGTAGTAGTAGTAGTAGTAGTAGTAGTAGTAGTAGTAGTAGTAGTAGTAGTAGTAGTAGTAGTAGTAGTAGTAGTAGTAGTAGTAGTAGTAGTAGTAGTAGTAGTAGTAGTAGTAGTAGTAGTAGTAGTAGTAGTAGTAGTAGTAGTAGTAGTAGTAGTAGTAGTAGTAGTAGTAGTAGTAGTAGTAGTAGTAGTAGTAGTAGTAGTAGTAGTAGTAGTAGTAGTAGTAGTAGTAGTAGTAGTAGTAGTAGTAGTAGTAGTAGTAGTAGTAGTAGTAGTAGTAGTAGTAGTAGTAGTAGTAGTAGTAGTAGTAGTAGTAGTAGTAGTAGTAGTAGTAGTAGTAGTAGTAGTAGTAGTAGTAGTAGTAGTAGTAGTAGTAGTAGTAGTAGTAGTAGTAGTAGTAGTAGTAGTAGTAGTAGTAGTAGTAGTAGTAGTAGTAGTAGTAGTAGTAGTAGTAGTAGTAGTAGTAGTAGTAGTAGTAGTAGTAGTAGTAGTAGTAGTAGTAGTAGTAGTAGTAGTAGTAGTAGTAGTAGTAGTAGTAGTAGTAGTAGTAGTAGTAGTAGTAGTAGTAGTAGTAGTAGTAGTAGTAGTAGTAGTAGTAGTAGTAGTAGTAGTAGTAGTAGTAGTAGTAGTAGTAGTAGTAGTAGTAGTAGTAGTAGTAGTAGTAGTAGTAGTAGTAGTAGTAGTAGTAGTAGTAGTAGTAGTAGTAGTAGTAGTAGTAGTAGTAGTAGTAGTAGTAGTAGTAGTAGTAGTAGTAGTAGTAGTAGTAGTAGTAGTAGTAGTAGTAGTAGTAGTAGTAGTAGTAGTAGTAGTAGTAGTAGTAGTAGTAGTAGTAGTAGTAGTAGTAGTAGTAGTAGTAGTAGTAGTAGTAGTAGTAGTAGTAGTAGTAGTAGTAGTAGTAGTAGTAGTAGTAGTAGTAGTAGTAGTAGTAGTAGTAGTAGTAGTAGTAGTAGTAGTAGTAGTAGTAGTAGTAGTAGTAGTAGTAGTAGTAGTAGTAGTAGTAGTAGTAGTAGTAGTAGTAGTAGTAGTAGTAGTAGTAGTAGTAGTAGTAGTAGTAGTAGTAGTAGTAGTAGTAGTAGTAGTAGTAGTAGTAGTAGTAGTAGTAGTAGTAGTAGTAGTAGTAGTAGTAGTAGTAGTAGTAGTAGTAGTAGTAGTAGTAGTAGTAGTAGTAGTAGTAGTAGTAGTAGTAGTAGTAGTAGTAGTAGTAGTAGTAGTAGTAGTAGTAGTAGTAGTAGTAGTAGTAGTAGTAGTAGTAGTAGTAGTAGTAGTAGTAGTAGTAGTAGTAGTAGTAGTAGTAGTAGTAGTAGTAGTAGTAGTAGTAGTAGTAGTAGTAGTAGTAGTAGTAGTAGTAGTAGTAGTAGTAGTAGTAGTAGTAGTAGTAGTAGTAGTAGTAGTAGTAGTAGTAGTAGTAGTAGTAGTAGTAGTAGTAGTAGTAGTAGTAGTAGTAGTAGTAGTAGTAGTAGTAGTAGTAGTAGTAGTAGTAGTAGTAGTAGTAGTAGTAGTAGTAGTAGTAGTAGTAGTAGTAGTAGTAGTAGTAGTAGTAGTAGTAGTAGTAGTAGTAGTAGTAGTAGTAGTAGTAGTAGTAGTAGTAGTAGTAGTAGTAGTAGTAGTAGTAGTAGTAGTAGTAGTAGTAGTAGTAGTAGTAGTAGTAGTAGTAGTAGTAGTAGTAGTAGTAGTAGTAGTAGTAGTAGTAGTAGTAGTAGTAGTAGTAGTAGTAGTAGTAGTAGTAGTAGTAGTAGTAGTAGTAGTAGTAGTAGTAGTAGTAGTAGTAGTAGTAGTAGTAGTAGTAGTAGTAGTAGTAGTAGTAGTAGTAGTAGTAGTAGTAGTAGTAGTAGTAGTAGTAGTAGTAGTAGTAGTAGTAGTAGTAGTAGTAGTAGTAGTAGTAGTAGTAGTAGTAGTAGTAGTAGTAGTAGTAGTAGTAGTAGTAGTAGTAGTAGTAGTAGTAGTAGTAGTAGTAGTAGTAGTAGTAGTAGTAGTAGTAGTAGTAGTAGTAGTAGTAGTAGTAGTAGTAGTAGTAGTAGTAGTAGTAGTAGTAGTAGTAGTAGTAGTAGTAGTAGTAGTAGTAGTAGTAGTAGTAGTAGTAGTAGTAACCTACCCCCTGCTTACCATCAGGCGGGCCGTATGCTTGTTTGCCACCAACGTAGTATTAAAAAAAGACGTCAAAAAGTTGTTGTAAAATAATCTACATTAATTAGGTACATTATAAATCACAAATCTATCATCCTTATTCTTATTATCTTATTTTTTTGGTCAATCCATTCGTAAATGTATTATTCTAACCTTTAAAAAAATCTTCACGCTATACAATACTAGACTTGAAAAACGAGTAGGTACTCGTACTAAAAGAATTCGTGACGCACGTGATATATTACGTAAATTAAGTTATTAAAACAGAGGATTTTGTGATTCCAAAGTATTTGTCGATGTAAATCCACCGTGTTAGTTGAGCGCAAATATGTGGTATTTTCTATAAAAAGGGACCTTATTGTCGATGGCGCTTACGCCATTATAAACGATGCTCCGATGTAAATACAATGCCGCACGACGCTGTGCGGCGTAAGCATGGCGTAAGCGCCATCGACAATAAGGTCCCTTTTCATAGAAAATGCCCCATATTTTAGTTTAAGACTAACTTTGACCAAAGATAGATATAACTCCGTAATAGATGGATACAGTCTAAGGAAAAAACGTGCCTCGAAAATCAAGAAAATTTGATTCTCGTTCAGAGGGCGCTACTAGTTTGGCCTACAGTCGTATAGATGGCGTTGACGGTTTCGTTTGTTATTTAACAATTTTAACGCATATCAGTGAAAGAACATGGGTCAAAATCATAAAAATAATTAATGCAAATAAAAAAATCATTTATCTATATTTAAATACATTCTATCGTATTTTTATAAATCTTCATTTTTAGTTTTAAAGTGTGTCGACAGATGGCAGTGAATTTACTGGGGTTACAAAATTTACTATGGCAGTACCGCTCTAGTATAAGTTACACTATGCTTTGACATTGCATATTTTATAGTTAATAGTATATTTGTTCAAGATTTAATGTTATAAATAGCATACATGGCTATAAACCACTAAGTACATTTGACAATGATATAATACCTATAACGAAGTACAAATACTGACTACATTGTATTAAATGCCGTTATTATAAAACAGAGCGTTTTGTGAATTCATCGTATTTGTTGAAGCGGTGTATTCACCACGCTATGCAATGCAAATATTTTACCGTTTCTGTCTAACTTGGAATAGCTGTATTTCATAGCTGAACGAGATTAGTAAAGTGTGGTTTGGGAGATTTTGAGTTTTGTGGAATATTGGTAATGTTTATGGCACTTTTAAACTATAATATAATGTGGATTTCCATCATAGAATGCTTGTGCTTCATGTGTATTAAGGATGACTCACGTTAGAAAGGGCCGTGTCCGGCCGGAGCTTTCGCGGCGCTTCGTTTTCTATGAAAAGCATCACCTCATAGAAATCATAGAAAAGTAAGCGCCGGAAGCTCCGGCCCGGACACGGCCCGGTCTAACGTGAGTCATCCTTAATGGACCATTCGATCAGAATTTCTGTTGGAATTTTAGATGAAAAACTCTTTATTGCACTTAAAGCATATGAACCTTCTGTGAGGGAAAACACAGAGCCAAAAGTACAAAAGCTAGTCAAAAGATATAGGTAGTCATAAGTATGGGTACAGGTATACAGGTAGCAGGTACGGTAGGGTACATTTTCCGGCTTGAAATTTTAGGATTAAACAATTACAAAGACCTTTTCGTATCGCACACTGTCATATTCAATTTAGTTATTAAAACAGAGCGTTTTGTGATTTAAACGTATTTGTTGAAGCTCTGACTCTCACGATAGCTGGAGATAGGAGAATGCAAATATTTTACCATTTCTATCTAGTTTAGACTATTTTCATGGCCGAGGTAGATTAATAAAACGCGTTTTGAGTTATGAGTTCTATGGAATATTGGGCATGTGTACTTTCTCTTTTTTATGTTTCTCTATTTGTATAATTTTCTATTTTTGTGTTTATGCTCATGAGTAAATAAAGATTACCCTAACATGCATAAAAAACATTGAAATTTAAATAAAAGCTTGTAATTTTTTTTTGACTTTAACATAACTTTAATCTAAATACTGAATACAACTGGCTACTTCCAAAGTACAGTTAGCAAAAACAACGTACAGCACAGTTAATTAGAACATTTACCCCAGGGGTTGACAGTTGACACTTGACGAGTTAAATTGCCCTCTTAATGAATATGTCCCGGACAGAGAGATTGCCTCGACAATGTGTTTCTCGTGTATAGTATAATAGTGTTGGGAAAGACAGGAGTCATATTTTCAGACTAGTATTAATAATTTTAAAACTAACGCGGGACTTAATCGCGTACAAACTTACGTTTATTTATGGCCTGACGTTTCGAACGTGACGTTACGTTCGTGGTCACAGGCAGACTGGCGAGGAATTGTATCAATATCTTCTTGCCGCGCGGGTTTTGCGAACTACCCGCCTGTGACCACGAACGTAACGTCACGTTTTTTTTTTTTTTTTTTTTTCTTCATCTATGTTGAAAGTTGTAGGTCCTCGCTTTCAGTACGGGCGGCCTACAACTCTTATTACTTTGTTTCTATTTTACATTTACATACATGTTAATTACTGAATATAAAATATTAATTAAATATATATTTATATACATATATAAGTACGATCTATTTATGTATTATTAAATTTCTTTAGTGAGTTTATTATTTTTGTGATAAAATTTTCGAACGATGTTTTTGTTGTTTCTTTTTCTATTATTTTAGATACATCATACGGGTCAATTTTATGCAGTTCGCAGAGAAACTCGTGGTCACTGCGGAAGTATGAATATTTGGGACAGTGTTTGAGTAGATGGTCGATAGTTTGTGGTGTCGTATCATCGCATGGGCAGGTATCAGTGTTAGTGATGTGGAAGCGTGCTAGGTAGGCTTTATGGTATCCATGACCGGTAAGTATTTGAGTGAGTTGGAAGGTGAGTGACATATGCTTGCGAAGTGTTGTTACATGAGTAAGTGTAGGCAGATGCTGCTTTGTGTGGGTTCCTGTTATACTGTTCATGTATATTTGTTCATGTTTTCCTATTATAGTTGTATGTAGGTTCTTTTTATGAAAGGATAGGGGAAATCTGCAGAAATCGGGTCTTCTGTGTAATGAGGCCGCGTGTTTGGCGGCTGCGTCTGCTACCTCATTGCCGTGAAGGCCGGCGTGGGCTTTAATCCAGCAAAAATGAATTTCACCTGCTCGTTGGATTTGACAAATTAATTTATGGATATTGTTTATCGTTCTGTTTGTGCTGCTGCGTTTTGCAACTTCTTGCAGCGCAGATTTTGAGTCTGAGAAAATAGTGGCTTTTTCGAGACGCAGTATGATGCATTCTTGACACGCTCCTTCTATAGCAACACATTCAGCCTGAAAAACTGTACAGCTCTTATGTAGCTTAATTTTTTTAGTTCTGTCGCTTCCATCAGGATAGTGTATAACGAATGCCGCTCCTACTCCTTCATCGTGCTTGCTTCCATCAGTGTAGATTCTGTGCATGTCTGACGTATAATAAGGTTCTAAGTCGTTTTCTGTATGTATGTCGGTTATATTTATAGTAATTCTGTCTGCGGGGTGTAATAAGTCAGTCACCGGTACTCTCTTGTCATATATTATGTCATCTGGTAGGTATTCTGTCAGTCTAGTTCGTTTAACAGTTTCGATGGAAGCAATTTCTTGCACTTTAAGCGGAAGAGGCGTGAGTCCAGCTAGCGCGATCGATTGTACGGTTGGGAGAGTTCGAAAACCATGAATAATTTTGATAGCAAAGCCACGCTGCAAGCTTAGAAGTGCCTTGTTCACTTTTTTATACTTTATGGCATGATGCCATACCTCAGCCGCGTATGTTATTGTGGGTTCAATGACTTGTCGATAAATTGTGCTAACATTTTCAGAATGGACCCCCCATGTAGGTCTTACATACATACACATTTTTTTGTAAATATTTTGTGCCTTATTAATTACATATTCTATATGTTTAGTAAATGTTAAACGTTGGTCTATAATTACTCCGAGTAGTTTGAAATGTTTGTAAAATGGGATTTGAATATTGTTAAAAAATACTTTGGCGTTTTTGGCTTTCGACGTTGGTGAGATCATTTGTGTTTTCGTAGGTCCGAATTTTAACTTATTGTTCTCCCCCCACCTATATACCATCTCTAAGATGCTATTAGTGTTTAACTCCAGTTCATTTATATCTTTACCGTGGCAAATTAATAGTATGTCGTCCGCATACGCTTGTATGTGGGTGTTGGTTCGTGATATTTGTTCCAACAAGGTGTCTGTTATAGTATTCCAGAAGATAGGTCCAAGGACAGATCCTTGGACGCATCCTCTGGTTTGCGTTTTTGTTACGGTGGCGTCGGAATAGTTTAGAGTGACTGTTCGTTCCGTGAAGTAGCTGCGTATGAGATTTAATATATTATTCGGACAGTTTATCTTATTAAGGCGGTTAATTAAGGCTGGCCACCACGCATGGTCGAAAGCTCCCTGTATATCTAGGGATATTACAATAACTAATTTTTTGTTAAGTTTTAATTCTTTCATGGTGTCAATGGCGGTAATTAGTGCATCTGTTGTTGTAAGCTGTTCTTTAAAACCAAATTGCTTGGAGTTACAGGCGCGTCTTGTATGCATGTAGTACGTTAGTCTCCTCGCAATAAGCTTTTCTAGAACTTTCCCTAAAATATTTATTAATCCTATAGGTCTATATGAGGCGAGCTCGCCGTAACCTGCCTTGTTTGGTTTCGGTATAGTTTTTATATACGCGGATTTCCATGACTTTGGAAAGTGTCCTAAGATCAAACATCTATTATAAGTGATAAGTGCCGGGTACGTATCTATGAAATGTCTACATATATCTGAGGTTAGGTGGTCTACGCCTGGGGCCTTCTTAGGATTCATAGTATATATGGCTTTTTTGATTTCTTCGGTCGTGAATGAGGGTTCATTATTTTGCGTATTAGAGTTCACCATATTTTGTGTGTTGGCATTATCGTTTCTTATCTGCTGGTGGTACGGAGAGTCATCGGTTGGATTATCTTCGGGGAAGAATTTGAACATAAGTTTTTCAGCTGTGTCTTCCGTGGATTTTGTGTAATTGTTTCCGTCTATTTTCAAAGTTGCCGGTGGCTGTGGCTGAGGTGTATTTTTTAACAATCTGTTTGTGACGGACCATACGTTTTCTCTATCTTGCTTATTGCAGAAATCTCTAAAGCGATCTGTAGATGTAGTCCGGATTTTTCTGCTGTATTCATCTCTGGCCTCCTTTATTTCTATAATTATGTTAGTGAGGTCTTTCTTACCGCGTTTCAGATCTTGAAGTCGGTGGTGTAAATGGATTACTTTCTTTTTTATTTCAGTAAGCTCTTCAGTCCACCATGGGATTTTCTGGTAGTGTGTTTTACGTCGGAAAATGGCATCACAAGTCTTGTTTATTGTTAGTGTTATTTTATTTATGTACGTGTCAATTTGATCTGCGCACAATGACTCGATGTTGACAGCGTCTAATGACATTTGTTCAAAGTCTTCTTTTAGTTTTGTGTTAAAGTTTTCCCAGTTGGTACGGTCAGTACTATATAAGAAAGTTGTAGTTGATGTCTTCTTTTTTAGCCGTTCCTGATTGAGGTTAATTTTAAATTCTATGGCGTGATGATCTGAAGATGGTATAATATTGTGGTTTACTTTCCAGTCTATAATGTTTCTAGATGAATTTAGTGTTGTCAGGGTAAGGTCAATTATAGAGGTTCTTGTCTGTCCTTGTGTTTCAAACGTTGGTTCGTTTCCTTGGTTGCAAGTCACTAAATCATTTGCAACGGCAATATCATACACTTCTCCACCTCTTTCATTGTTCCTTGTAGAGCCCCAGGTTGTATGCCAGCCGTTAAAATCACCACATATGACGTGTTCTTCTCTTTTGTTATTTTGTAGGAACTGTTCCAGGTGGGGCAGAGTACGTGAAGGATCTTCACCAGGTTCTACATAGATAGAGGTAAGCATGATTTTATTATTTTTGAGTGATAATTGCACTGTAGAGAAATTGGTTTTTATATGTTGCGTGAGTCCGATGTAAGTGCCCAGTTTTTTCCTTATTGCAATGCATGCTTTTGTTCTGTTGGTGGCGTCTGAATGTTGGTATAAATCGTATCCATTTATGCAGCTTAATTTATTATTTTTGCCAACGTCACGTTCGAAACGTCAGGCCATAAATAAACGTAAGTTTGTACGCGATTGAGTCTCGTGTTAGTTTTAAAATTATGAGTGAAAATCGTGTTAGTTTAAATCAGTATAGTAAATTAGTTAATAAATAAAATAAATAATTAATAATAATAAATATTAACAATTTTACACAGTGACTTAGTCCCACAGTAAGCTCAAAAAGAGTTGTTGTGGGTACTAGACAACCACATACGAGTATATACCTAATTCAGAAACAAATATTTGTGATAAACATACAAATGCCCTTACCGGGATTCGAACCCGGGACCTCCAGCTCCGTAGGCAGGGTCACTACTAACTAGGTTAGGAAGCCATCAAAACAAGTACCCGGGAAGTGGGACCCGGGTATGTCCTTAAGCTACGTCCAAAAGAGAGGTATGGGCACTGTGAATGACATCTCGCTTTGTGTGGTAGGGCACAGGACAACGGATGTCATTCCAGATCTAGAGCAGAGCCCAACTGGGGAGGTACCTCCACCTTACAGAAAACCGCAGCCAAATAACACTAGACCCTACTAATAGTGTTGTGTTCCTGCCGGTGAGTAAGGTTGCCAGAGCTCGAGGGAGAGGAGTGTTAGGGTCAGCAACGCGCATGTAACTCCTCTGGAGTTGCAGGCGTACATAGGCTACGGAGACTGCTTAACATCAGGCGGGCCGTATGCTTGTTTGCCACCGACGTAGTATAAAAAAAAAGTAAAACCAATGCAACAAAACACGCTTTATAAAACAAATCCTACGTATACAAAAATATTCCTAAAATTCTCTCCGTAACTTGTATTTCATGGAGTGGAAACGCTCGTTGTTTTTTGTGTCAAAATTTGTTCGGACGTATCTTGTGCCAAAGAGGATTTTTTTTTCGACGCCAGGAAAAATGCTTGTAAATATTACAGGGAACAGTCGAGATTTCTTTGAAGCGTTTTTGTAGCTCAATTTTACTGCCATAAGGTAGCAAGGTGTGTTGGGATCATTGCGTAAACAGGATAATTTAAAAATTACCTTAAACTAGTTAGTGGCTCTATGAACTCATAGACCATACAGCTGTAGATCTCGCGAGAATAACTTGAAACTGAATACATGTATGACTCCGTCATTTTGAAAGAAATCCAAAACTGAATTGACATTTTTTTTTATTTGTCTAAAGATTTTAGGATATTCGGTTGAGAATTACGACGCGTCCAAATAAACTCTTGCAAAAACAAAGCTGCATTTGGAAAAGCAATGGATTTTGGAACAATGTCGGTGCTAATTAGTAACCGGCTGAGCCAGCATCCAGCAAGTTTGCTCATTGGGCCTCAGATCACTTCTACTAGACCACACCACTTCTACTAGGGCCACGTTAACAAATGTCATCACTCTTCAGTGTTGCCCTTAAGTTATCCTAGATATTGCTTTTTGTGGAGGGCCATCTTGTGGGGGCGACCGTCTGCCGGTAATAAAATTGCATACCATTTTATTAGGTATGTGTCCCATATGTGTTTTATATCCCATGGCTCAATATTTAATTCCTCGCTTTCACTCAATAGTTCATTTTAGATTACATCATTTTAACGGGTGCAGCACTGCGTGTAGTGCATTTCATCCACTCTCGGTGTACCCCTTATTACCTGATTAAAGAGCCAAAAGGGACTCGACGTATCATAACTTTTCTTGGTTTAGATTACATGAGTAACAATAAAAA
Source organism: Cydia strobilella (assembly GCF_947568885.1). NCBI lineage: Eukaryota > Metazoa > Arthropoda > Insecta > Lepidoptera > Tortricidae > Cydia > Cydia strobilella. Next base: position 2,234,622 of record NC_086049.1, on the reverse strand, counting down.
AAAAGTCAGAAACTAACAACATAAACTCTATAATGCGCAGTCTATTAAGAGTAGTTTATAACGGAATCACACTACTTCGCTCTGGCTTACCGACATTTAATTTTGCTGAGATTTCTGAGTGCAATTAATGATAACAAACTTCTAAGTTAAAGCAGATAGGATTACGAAATATCTAAGCATTTGTTTCTATAATTATTAAACCGGCGTCATGCTCAGAGTAAAAAGGGTGAAAGTTGTGGGTAAAGTTAGTACAAGTGTCACTATGTCCTGTCTCTCAAGTTAGTTAAACGTCAAACTTCTATGAAATTATGACGTATAAAATAACACGCACTGCGTATGCTATCAAAATGATTGCAGACTTTTCTTGGTCTAACTCTATGCCGTTAGACCTATAGCGTACTTTAGACCAATATTTATTTGGGCTAAATACATCCACGGATGTGTCTAATAGTCTATTCTTATTCCTTTCTACCTAACACATACCTGGGGTTCGATTTTTGGCAGTTTAACTAATTTTAATAACGAAACTTCCGTGAGACACAGACATATTAAATATATTATGATAACGGGTCACTAACGGTATCGGACGGGTCACGGGGTCGGTACGAAGTGAAACATGTCTAGCGTTTTTCGACTTAAAATACGTGAGTGACCCGTTATTAATATATTTAATTTAACTAATCGCTGGAATTTTAAGGTGGGCGAATGTCAGTCACTTTAGAATTCTTCCTTAAGCTAGTCATAAGGCAGAGGGAATATATGTCCCACATGATTTTGAACTTTGTTTTAAAGTGACAGGGTTCAATTTTGCATAATGTCTGACACCGTTATGCCTTACAAAGGGTTAAAGGCTGCCTTCCCACTAAGGCGGAGGTGAGCGGAGATAAGAGCCGTTGCGGGAATCAACCAATGGCATCGGTTGTAATCCGCATCTTCGCTCCGCTGGATGACAACAAATACTATTTACTTACAGTATATTTCCCACACGTCTCCTCTCATCTTCGCTCGTGGCATTAGTGGGAAGGCCCTTTAGGTTTAGCCCGTAAAGATTAGTTAAATTATTTATATTACGCACCTAATTCAGACATGAAAAGATTTGACTATACTTTGTTATAAAAGCGAATTTATCCTGTGGACGCAATTTCCCCGGTGAACTTATTAAGCTTCTGCATCAACCCATTAAACTAGTAAACTAAGAGATAAAGATAAGCTTTGAAATGTGCCCGTAATGAGCTCGCACGGCCCAAGAGGCGTATTCAGACTCATTCAGATTAATACCAATATCAATCAGATAGTTCAATTGGGTATACAGTCAGTATTTAAAATAAATTATTATACACCATGCATGAAATAAAGCACCACAAAATTAATAGAGAAACGTAGACAGCAGTTATTTTTAGACACTCTATTTTAAAACCAGCTTAAAACTATAAAGAGTAGGTAATTTGATTGTGACGTCACATGCTTGTGTTTCATATAAATTCCATAGTAGTAAAAACGTTTTGACAGTTCGAAAAAAGAAACTGATTTGACTAGTAGTCAAATACCCTATTACGTTAAGAAATATAAGCACTAATGTCCCGTTCACATTTATTCCAGATCCAGTAGCATTCCGGTCCAGTGATCGAATCCAGCACTGAAATGGATCGAATCGTTTACATTAATTTCAGTCAACTGACTGTTACCAAATAAAAACAATACGTCTTCACTATTTACCGTTTAAAGGACGACTCACGTTAGACCGGGACGTGTCCGGGCCGGAGCTTCCGGCGCTTCGTTTTCTATGGAGGGCATCACGTGATCACCTTTCATGTCATAGAAAAGTAAGCGCCGGAAGCTCCGGTCCGGACACGGCCCGGTCTAACGTGAGTCATCCTTAATCCAGCACTGGATTAACGGTCTACATTATACGATTTACACAATAATATATTAGGAATCCGTAGGAATATATTAGGTAATCCGTATTTTTTGACATTTAGATTTTTATTCTAGAAAGTTTCTAGACTAGTATTTTTTTATACAATTTTGGTGTTTGACGGTCCTTATGTGAAATTCTTATTATTAAGTTTGTCATATCTATTATAATTCAATGTTTTTAAGAACAATAATAACTGCATCAATAAATTGCTCTGATATTTAGACTAAGGTAACATTTGTAAAACTTGACAATTTAAAAGTGCTTGTTCTATTTGAATATAGAATATTTTGACTTTGACTTTGACAGACAGGCAGCGGAGTCTTAGTAATAGGGTCGCGTTTATACCGTATGGGTACGGAACCCTAAAAAGAAAGTGGTATTTTTACGAAACACCTTAATTAGTTTATTTACAGTTGCTCAAAAATATTGCTTGTGTAAATCTGAATGCGCCCCCGGTTATATACTCGTAGTTAAAGGGATTTTTACTTTGTGTTTCAGCATTACGGATAATGAACTTAACACTCATTTGCATTGTGTGCGTTAAATTCGTTAATTTTAAGTAAACGACGAAAGCTTTTGCCGCATATTGTGATTGCAACGAGACAGTTTTGGCAACATATGTATCGACTGTTAACTGGCAAATTAATACCTTATTGCATTGATATAAGGTTCACTGATGGTGAGTTAAGTGTTATAGACGACCGCCCCGAAACCTCTTTATTATACAAAATTAATCTTTAAAAAAAGTAAATCCGACTTTAAACGGGAAAAAATAATATATTATCTCGTTTTATATGCGTTAGCAAACTGATACGTTTGAAGTCGATGCCAAGCCAAATCTTAAAAGCGTCAAGTTGCCGTCAAACCGAATGCCAACCCTGGTATAGTTTGATAAGAACAAAAGAACCATTATTGTAACTATTTAGCTTGGGTAATCAAAACTGGGTTTTTACAAAAACGGGACCAACTAGGGATTTTTACTTTGTGTTTCAGCATTACGGATAATGAACTTAACACTCATTTGCATTGTGTGCGTTAAATTCGTTAATTTTAAGTAAACGACGAAAGCTTTTGCCGCATATTGTGATTGCAACGAGACAGTTTTGGCAACATATGTATCGACTGTTAACTGGCAAATTAATACCTTATTGCATTGATATAAGGTTCACTGATGGTGAGTTAAGTGTTATAGACGACCGCCCCGAAACCTCTTTATTATACAAAATTAATCTTTAAAAAAAGTAAATCCGACTTTAAACGGGAAAAAATAATATATTATCTCGTTTTATATGCGTTAGCAAACTGATACGTTTGAAGTCGATGCCAAGCCAAATCTTAAAAGCGTCAAGTTGCCGTCAAACCGAATGCCAACCCTGGTATAGTTTGATAAGAACAAAAGAACCATTATTGTAACTATTTAGCTTGGGTAATCAAAACTGGGTTTTTACAAAAACGGGACCAACTAGGGACTATATACATTCAAACAAAAAAATAATTTTACCAAATCGGCTCAGAAATGACGGAGTTCTGAGGTAACATACATTTTTTTGAAGTCGGTTAAAAAGTAGTATCCATTTTCCTCTCTGAACGTTGTCCTACGTTTAAGGTAAGTTTCTTAAGGTTTTTTTTTAGGATTCCGTAGCCTAAATATGAATTCCTTATGAATTAAATATCCTTAAGGTTAAATAGCCTTATGACTTCGTCATGTCCATCCGTCCGTCTGTCTGTTTATCGATATGTCACAGCCATTATCACTCAAAAACAGTAACGACGGTGTATTTCAACGTTCTGATTCAGACTACACAGTACTGCTCAGCTGCAGTATTGCAACGCGAGATTACTGCCTACTGCATTACTGCCGCAAATAATTGTCATTTTGACGTTTCCAGTGCAATGCAGCAATGCAGTGTATTTAAGTGACTTTAAGTGTGTTTTAATAGCCGCTACTTATTTAAAAAAATACATTTTTAGCAGTAAAAGTGATAAACCATAGGACGCTTCTATCAAAGAGGATATAATAAGATAGAGCGGTACTGTGATAGTACATTTTGTAACCACTGTAAATTCACTGCCATTTATCGACATACTTTAAAACTAAAAATGAAGATTTATAAAAATACGTTGAAATGTATTTAAATATGGATAAATGATTTTTTTATTTGCATAAATTATTTTTATATGATTTTGACCCATGTTCTTTCACTGATATGCGTCAAAATTTTAAATAACAAACGAAACCGTCAACGCCCTCTATACGACAGTAGGCCAAAACTAGTGGCGCCATCTGATCGAGAATCAAATTTTCGTGATTTTCGAGGCACGTTTTTTCCTTAGACTGTATCCATCTATTACGGAGTTATATCTATCTTTGCTTCTATTTAGTAACAATTGCCTTTATTAAAGTACAACCATTAGTAACAACTTAAAGCTTTCCCACAATTTCTGTAACTAAACCGAATGCACTTTCTATCTATTAAGCTTTGTTGAGCTTCTTCATTGTGTTCAGAAACTAAATATCCAGTACTTAAAAAGAAAATATCTACAGTATACATTACAGTGTAAGAAGTCACGATTTACTGCAGTTGATGTCACTGCGTTTGATACCGTTGAATTTATTTACTTGGTTCTGTTCTTTTCCTCGAATTTATAAACTAAAATGTGGAATTTTATTACTTTTCTCTGTGAATTCTTTTCTTCTCTTCAATGTATAAATGTTCCATCGTAATTTCGTAATGCATAAGCTTTAGTTAAATCGTCACCACTATGTGCAAACTGTCAGAAGACTGATGACTTGTCTCACGTGTTGTTGGAATGCGTCCGGAATTCGGACTTGAGAAAAAGAATTTTTGGTAGTCTGGGCTCCATGCACAATGGACAGATCAATTGTTGGTTGGCAGAACCTATATCGGACAAAGCAATCAGTGTTTACCACTTTATTGACCTCTCCCTTGAGTAGGGAACTATGATAGCACCCATGAGGCTAACATGTTCACCTAGTGTCCAAAGCCTCCATAAAAACCAGATAAAAAATAAAAAATAAAAATAAGCTTTAGGCCGCTTCCCCACTTGGCGTGGCGGTATCGGTGCAGTACGCAGTATTTCTTCCTGATTGACGCGCCCGCATCTCCGAGCCAATCAGAAAGAAAAGTGATTCATTGAACTCCGAATTGCAAATTCCTATACAATTGTACGATAGATGGCTATTACGAATTTTTATTGTTTTCTTTTTTTCTCATTATTTGTTTGTTGTTTGTGTTGTTTTGTTTTTATTCTCATTGTTTGTTTGTTGTTACTTTAATGTTAATCTTTAGTTTGTTATTAGTTACAGCCTACTAAAAATCAGCGCTGCGGCCAGCCTTGGCATTACGCTGCGGCCAGCCGTGGTATTACGCTGCGGCTAGCCGTGGCATTACGCTGCGGCCAGCCGTGGCATTACGCTGCGGCGAGCCGTGGCATTACGCTGCGGCTAGCCGTGGCATTACGCTGCGGCTAGCCGTGGCATTACGCTGCGGCCAGCCGTGGCATTACGCTGAGTGGGGGTCCTTTTTTCGTCCGCTCCTTTTTTTTACACTCTTATGTAACCTACCATCATATTATGTGACGTTAATAAATGTATTCTATTCTATTCTAGAACAAGCGTTTATGGCTAACCTGTTGGTCGCGATACCGAGCTTTCAAACATCACGAAACCGTTTTGTCGAGCAACATTTTATCGCACTGCCGATTTTCAAACAAACGTTCATTGCAAAAACAATCTGTCGAGAAACAATTTATCGCGATTTCGATCTTATTATTTATCGCGATGTTGACCTAAACGCTATGGTCTGCGGCCGTAGCACGGTCGCATTTTTATCACCTGTCGCCATGCCTGTCACGTTCTAACAAGTATGTAAGTGCGAAAGTAACAGGCATAGTGACAGGCGATAAAAATGGAACCATGCTGCCACCGCTGGTCTACCTAACTTATTGACAGTTTTATATAGCTAAAATTATAATTAATAGCAATTTTAATAAGTCGAAATTCTTAGTCTTATTATAGATTCCAAAAAAACCTACGCTACGATATTTCAATAAATGCAACTGCATTTCTCGACAGAATGAATAAAGATGATTTAGTTTTAATCTGAACCCAACTTATTTTATTCAATTTATTTCAATTAAAACAGTACCTATGGTAAGTTCGCGCAAGTTGAGCGTCGGAGAAAGTTTGCGGAAAGGATTTATTATTTTGAGCAAAGTATTCCTGAACTTTGCTATATTCAAATCTTACACAATCTCGCTGCAACATACCTAATGCTAAGATAGAACGATAGCTGGCGCTAAATTTGTTTAAATATGAGGTAAACTCAGTTCGAATTGTAGTATACATCATTATATCAAAATAACTTTATGTATAGTCACCTGCAATAATGTGTTACACAACGAAGGATACAATTTAAAACATCTGACACGATCTTATTTGTAGACCCATAAAAGCGTGTCAAATATTTTTGCGGCCTTCGATGAGTAACATAATATTATTGCAGGTGGCTGTAGTATTTGGCTTTTAATTAACCTGGTAAATATTGAATGATATTTTTAGCAGAAAAGTTCGTCTACAAGCAAAAATTCCCACTTTGTCGCTTTGACAGGTTATAGTCGTATAAAGATACAAGCAAATCTCGTCCTTATGGTAAGCGACAAAGTAGGATTTTTGAGTACATTTCGACTTTTTCGACACATATTTGACTTTCTTCATATTTTTCCATAGTACAAGTTTGGGGCTAGGTCGATCTGTGTAAGATTGTCCCTAAATATTTCTTTATTAGATTTTCTAAAAAATTACAGTGCTAAAAGTGACAGCATTAAGAGCACCATCTGTTGTATCATCTGTATTTGTCGTGATCTCAAACCGTAACGAAACTGATCCTAAACGTTGTTACGACGAGTCGTTTCATCCTGCAGCCTTATTAAGGATGGTTTTATCCACGTGATAAAACAACCGTCACTTTTTAACACCGCGGTATTGAAAGTGACGGACGTCATTTTATCACGCTGTCACGTAGACAAGAAAGACCATCATATGTGTACAGAACCCTTTCCATGAGATTTACAGTGACCGTGCAGCGACAGATATCCTTTCTCCATAAATTTAATACACCGCACCCGTAGATTCGAGTATCATCTAATACACAATTTCCCGCTTAAAAAAAATGTTATTAGTCAATATTTTTAAAGTGAAACGATTGTCAACTTGGATAGGCCCCCAGAGCTGCGCTGTTATGCTCGCGCCATATTACCTACTTTGCTCTGTGTAGTAAAATTGAGGTGAGTAAATTAACTCGAAATTGTTGTTTTTATTTAACACGTATATAAAAAGGTTACGCGAGTTGATTTTATTCTGTGTCGAATCAACCCTTGATTCGAATTAACTTTAAGATAAATTCTACGAACTCGTACGAAATAAGGTCCAAATTAGGTTGGCCCGAGCACCGACCTCGGAATACATGAGTCTATTGATAACATAGACTATACTATTCAGACTCCGCATAATGAACCATTTATGAAGACTGCATATTTACTGCCACACTGCTTTTTAGGTTTCCGTACCCAAAGGGTAAAAACGGGACCCTATTACTAAGACACCGCTGTCCGTCTGTCCGTCTGTCCGACTGTCCGTCTGTCCGTCTGTCTGTCACCAGGCTGTATCTCATGAACCGTGATAGCTAGCCAGTTGAAATTTTCACAGATGATGTATTTCTGTTGCCGCTACAACAACAAATACTAAAAAGTACGTAACCCTCGGTGGGCGAGTCCGACTCGCACTTGGCCGGTTTTTTTAACTAAGTACGGCGAAACAAAATGAGGATTATGGTTTTCAGGTTGTATGTGGTTATAATGTATGGTTAGCTGCACCAGTGACTCTACTCAACAAAACAAGAAAACTAAATAAATATTTGGTGACAATCTTATACAGATTGACTTAGCCCCAAACTAAGTAATGTGTGTTTTGTATATGACATTTATTCCGGTTTGAATTAATGAAATCTTAAAACTATGAAAACGGATTATTGTTTTATTTCATGAGTAACTATCGCGGTAACCGAAGACAATATTAATGAAATCTTATTTACTTAAGTTAAGTTGCAATTTGTATGTCTATCTTTTTGTTTTTAGCAATTATTAATGCATGTTAGCCATTAAGTATTAATTGTAATGCCAATTAGCACGTAAAGTTTAGCTGTTAGTGCTTATTCAATGAAAAATAAATAAATTAAATAAATAAATAAGCAAAGCATATACTATACATACAACTCATACTAGGAGTCGTTATTTATATTTATTTATTTATATAGGAACCTGCGTAACAAAACAATTATACGTGTTAAACACAAACAAATAAATGCTGTTATCGGAATTCAATCTCAAACTACAAACCAAGGAACCTCGATTCAGATATGGTTTTGAACTGGTTTTGATATCACCTATTTCACATACACCAATCAGAGTGAGCGTTCTCGATCTCGAGCGATCACAACCGTAACACGTTGTTAAATCTGAATTGAGCTCTAGGTTAGGAGGTTACTGTCATATTATAATTGCTATGATTACCCTGAGAACTCAATTTTTTTGAAGTACAATGAGGACACAACTGATAATTAGTATAAGTAAGTAAGTAAATATCATTTATTGCAGCAATAATAATACATTTTACCTACATGTAAAACTACAAAACTACTGTTAGTTTTTATATTTTATTTTATTTATTTATTATTTTAAAAATAGTTGTACAGCATAACAGTATGAAATATACAAAAACAGGTAAACTAATAATATTATTATACAATAAGCACATTCAAACTGTTGAAGGACGCTCATCCATCTTCTCACAGAACCTCAACAATTCCTCTCGCACTTCGCTCCACCTGCCAGCAAATAAATCACACTCGGGCGCTGATGTTAAGAGCGTATTCAGGAGGGGTAAAGGGCGAACAAGTGGGGATTTTCTGCGAGACACGGTTCGCGATATCGGGCCTACAAGTAGACCACGGTCCCGAGGCCGGAAGTTGACTCTGGTCGGCGTAGGGACAAAAAGACGCAGTAATTGCGCCACCAGTTCGGGACAATCCGATTCACCTCGCAAGACGCAACAGGCTGTCGTAAGGAGCTTAAAATTTCGTCTTACCTCCAAAGAGTTCAGGCCTAAAGAACCCAGCAAATATTTGGTTGGGTATAAAAACGGGTAATACCCGAATATTTTTTTATATAAGAACCGGAGAAATACTTTTTGTACCCTCTCCAAAAGCAAGACGTAAGATACCTCATGAGGATTCCAAACGATGGCAGCTGACTCGAGCTTGCTTCTGACTAGAGATGTGTATAGAAGCTTTATAGTACCCGAGTCCTGGAAATCTCTCGCGTTCGTTCGTTATTAGATATAAGGATTACTGTTTAAGCTGCTAATTGTTTTGTTCAGGTGCATGATTCCATTTTGTAATTGAGGGCTTCAATCGCCAACAAACTGGTTACAGTTTGGCGATGCATAAATTTTGTTTGTAAGCATGTACCCTTTGTGTAAATAAATATATAAAAAAAAACAAAGAAATTTTAAAGGAAAATACAACTTGATAACAACAGGCGGTCTTGTCGCTAAAAAGCGATATATTCCAGACAGCCTTTTGGGTGTGAGAGTGCCAATGTGACCACCAGTCGTGTATGCTTCGTCTACAAGGTAAATAATCTGTGATTGATAAAATGAACTAGAAAATTAAATTGCTCTGTTCTCACGTTTCATCGACCTTTTAAAGTAAGTTAGTACTAATTCTATCAGCTGGACTAAAATATTTATTTCGTTACTTATTGAATTCTATGGGGTTAGGTGTCCTTAAATAAACTAAAATTTACATTTTTCTTTAGCATATTTACCCAACTTACAGTAAAACTAAAAGGAAGAATATCAATTGATACAAGTAGACATTTTTTACAGAATAAATCATTATGGGCACCCTTCCGCAGGGATCAGATCTGGGGGACTTTTTTAGTTAGTTCTAATTTAGTTGTAGTTAATTTTATAAGGTTTTAGTTTTATTTTAATTGAAGATTAGTTATTGTATTTTAAATGTAATTTGTATGTGATGTAATTGTTATTGTGGAAAAAAAAAAAAAAAAACAAAAAAAAAAAACAATTAGGGTCTCTATTGTTTCTCATAAAGTTTTAAGTCATAATGTATTATGTCCTGTCATAATGTATTATGTACAGTCAGTTGCAGAGAAAAGGTACCCCCCTGCATAGAAGTTTATATGCAAACGTAAGCGAATGGTATTGTTGGCTGTACACCTTGGTCATTATTTTTCGTATATTTTTCGGTTTAACAATAATCGTTAAACCAATTTTCCAAACAAAAAAGTGAAACAATTTGCGCGAGGCCCGCTTTATTACTTGCGAGGCCGAGACTACTGCGTTTTCAAAGGAGATTTACGTCCTGTTATTATTGCTGAACTTTCCTCGCGCCGTCTCGCAGTCCGAGTGAAAACTGTATGTACGAATGCAATTTTATTATTTATGCGAGTTAGTTTTGTTTTAATGAGACGGTTCTGTGATAGAGTGGTTAGTGGTTGGTTGGACCCGGGTATGTCCTTAAACTATGTCCAAAAGAGAGGTATGGGCACTGTGAATGACATCTCGCTTTGTGTGGTAGGGCACAGGACAGCGGATGTCATTCCAGATCTAGAGCAGAGCCCAACTGGGGAGGTACCTTACAGAAAACCGCAGCCAAATAACACTAGACCCTACTAATAGTGTTGTGTTCCTGCCGGTGAGTAAGGTTGCCAGAGCTCGAGGGAGAGGAGTGTTAGGGTCGGCAACGCGCATGTAACTCCTCTGGAGTTGCAGGCGTACATAGGCTATGGAGACTGCTTAACATCAGGCGGGCCGTATGCTTGTTTGCCACCGACGTAGTATAAAAAAAATACATTTTGTTAAAATACTAGGTTAGGTTTTGTTATAACACCTCTGTAACACGGTTGTACAATAAAAAAATATCTTATCTTATCTTATCTTATCTAGAGGAAATAAATATTCCTTATAGTTTCGCCATGTTCGTCTGTCTGTTTCTCTATCCATCTAACCTTCTACGGCTTTGCTCCGTGATCGTTAGTGCTAGAAAATTGCAATTTCACATATAGATATATTATAAATCAATCAAGCAGAAAAAGAAGTAAAATAAAATATCATTTAATAGACGTATAGTGGAAATAATAATGTCTTCGGTTACCGCGATAGTTACTCATGAAATAAAACTATGAAAACGGATTATATCGCGTATATTGAGTTTATAATACATCTTTTAATAACAAAACTTCCGTGAGACACAGACATATTAAATATATTAATAACGGGTCACTCACGTGTTTTAAGTCGAAAACGCTCGACATCCACTACGTCGGTGGACGAACCATTAGCGAATGACGTAGTGAGTGTTGTGTGCAACCCATCATTTGACAATAATGCCGTAAACGAGGGTAGTTTCTAGCCCCCCCTGCCGCCACCGGCGCCCGCGCCGAGTCATCGGGCGCGCAGGGCTGCGGCCCGCAGTCTGCGCCGGTCCGTCACCGTCGACGCAAGCTCCTAATGACGCTCCTCGGTACGGTGTGAAACATGTCGAGCGTTTTCGACTTAAAACACGTGAGTGACCCGTTATTAATATATTTAATATTATAATACATCCTGACGTTTCGAACCCTTTACAGCGTTCGTGGTCAACGGGTGACTGAGGAAAAACTACAAAGTGCAAAAATACCCACATACAAAAAATGATGAACCATTTTACTTTAAATATATTAATACCGGGTCACTCACGGGTTTTTCAAGTCGAAAACGCTCCACATGTTTCACTCCGTACCGAGGAGCGTCATCAGGAGCTTGCGTCGACGGTGACGCACCGGCGCAGACTGCGGGCAGTGTGGACGAACCATTAGCGAATGACGTAGTGAGTGTTGTGTGCAACCCATCATTTGACAATAATGCCGTAAACGAGGGTAGTTTCTCGCCCCCCCCTACCGCCACCGGCGCCCGCGCCGAGTCATCGGGCGCGCAGGGCTGCGGCCCGCAGTCTGCGCCGGTCCGTCACCGTCGACGCAAGCTCCTAATGACGCTCCTCGGTACGGTGTGAAACATGTCGAGCGTTTTCGACTTAAAACACGTGAGTGACCCGTTATTAATATATTTAATATGTCTGTGTCTCACGGAAGTTTTTTCATTTTACTTTAATCCTATGCTGTGCAATATTTGTTTGTAATTAATTCCTTCCTGGTACTTACCAGTATATCCTATTTAAGGCAGCATGTTTTTTTTTAATTTATTTTATTTAAGAAACAAACAGTCGTTTACAAATATTTCTTAAATTAAGACCTGGAGTTTCATTATTGTATATAAATTGCAGTCTATAAAACAACAAAAACATAAAGTAGGTAGGTACTAGGTAGTAATAGTTTGAAGGTAGGTATAGGTAAAACTCACGAGAGCCGGCGGAAGATTTGTACTGAAACTGTAAATTATATCTAAAAGAAAATCCTCGCCGATTCTCGTGAATCGACCCATGAGTAGGTACAGGTAATAAAGTTAATAAGTAATGTAGGAATTAATAAGTAATGACATGATTTCCGGAAAGTGACATAAGTATACATAAGAAAAATTTACATAATTAATTAACTACCGAAAAACACATTTTAATGAATTAATTAATGAATGTTATGACATTAATTACGGACACTACGCTACACTGAGCATGGCCCGGTATGATTTTAGCCGGTTTTTATATTAAGGCCGTTCCATCGGTTTGCAACTGTCTTTGTCACATTTCGCAAGAAAGAACGGGAAAGAACATACGCGCCAAGTGTCATTTTTGATCGAATTTTTATTTATTTTAAAAACGTTACCTTACAATATCGAAATTCTAAAGCTATGAAATTACTATTTATGTTAAGATTGTATTTTCTTCTTTTTTTGTTTATAGTATCACATAATAAATAACCGAGTAAAGTAGGATTAAAAGTCCGAGGTTACTTTGGGAATTAATTGTATCGAGCGAAGTGTCATAATTCGTGTATCGGAAGCTATGTTGTTAAAGATAATATAGTCAAGAACTACATATATTTTTTCCACGTCTACGAATATCAACGCCTCTTAGAAAAACATGATCATATAAGGAGATTTTTCGCCTTCTGGCTCAGGGAACCGCCTTAAACATTTAGACTTAGAGGATATAACCAAACAAAGTAGCGAGAAGCCATTAACAGTAAATAGGCGGCCAATGGTCATACACAATGTATGGACTGACGTTTATCTGACATGGCTATTTTGACGTTATGTATACATTTGACGTTCCCCTCCCTTGCAAAAATCGGCAGACTGTTTTGTACACAAAATTACAGACAAGGCGTCTCCTTTTGGTTATATCTTCTAAGCATTTGTGCCATTTTCAATCAAAAGGGTACTTATTGTCGGTTGTCAGTAAGGCGCTATTTCCATACAGCTTCAATTCGAAATCAACCTTATTGACAAGCGACAATGTGGTACCTTTTGGTTGAAAATGACACATTTAGAGGAGCTTAGTTATATAAAAGTAAACATAATATACCGTAGTCTTTCAGGATTCCGAGCAGAACCGAACTGAAGGAACATTTGTTATCGCTTAGCTTGAAATATTTTCGTAGTTTAACCAAAGAATTGCGGATGCTACGAACATTTGTAGCGGTCGTACACGTACATCAATCGTGCCGCTACGCCAAGCGCAGCGCTTGCTACGGGCAGATACGTAGCCCAATATAAAATATGTAGTACTTACAAAATGTGACGTTCTCAATCAAAAGGTACCCCTTTTTCGCTTACCATAAAGACGAAATTTGCTTGTATCTTTATACGAATAATCTGTCAGAGCGTCCATATGGCAAGCGACAATGTGGTACCTTTTGATTGAAAAAGTCACGAATATCTTGCTCTAAATTACCAATTCGTTATGATGTTGAACTGGTTTTGATACGAACTTGTATCTCACGTACTATTTTTACTTAATTTTGCATTCACCAATCAAGGTAAGTGAACTTCAAGGTCGTATCAATAACATCAAAGTCGTCAAATATATATCAAGATCAAAAATAAGTTCAAAACCGTAACAAATTGTTAAATCTGAACCGACCTTGGTTTAAATATGTAGCTCTATGAGGTAAAGTAAAACTAACAGCATTAATTTTAGTACCTACCACACTGCCATTACACAGGCTACGCAGCGTACTACGTAGGCGAACAACACGCGAACGCGAAGCGAAGCGATGCGGCGCGGGGTGAATCAATTCTTCGATACCTATAGAAGTATCCTAGTTGGGCGATTTCGTTGCGAACGCGAACGCCGTGGGCCCGCCGCGCCGCTTCGCTTCGCGTTCGCGAGTTGTTCGCTTACGTAAGACGCAGCGTAACGTGATGAGTAATATTAAAACCTAATGATTATTTAATGAATAAATGAATAAATTTATTTACTACAGACAACATTAGGTCCACATATTGTTGTTGTGTTGTTTGTTGGTGTTATTGTTGTATTTTATCAGTGACTAGATTTTTTATTAATTTAGCTAGGATCAGAAAGCGATTCTTATTTTAATAACAGGTTATGAATTTGACCTGTTTAATTGAAATTATGATTTATTTTGTTAGTATCAATAATGACATTAAGTACTTCGGTATTTCTCAAAATCTACACTACACTTGTTATCTCTGGCAATAAAATTTCTAATCTCATAAAAATGTTTTACCTACTTCACGATAATGAATCTGTGACAAAACATAAACTTTATACGTCCAAAGTTTCTCCCTATGAATATTAAAAGGGTCCCATATTGCCGCTGAAAGCTTCAGCTTTTATTACCCATTTGTAGCTGAAACTTGTTTTATGGCTTCTGTCAAATCTGTTATAATTTCAGCCTTTTCAACATTATAAACTGAAATAGATAATATACACTAAAGAAAAAGTGACCAAGTCCACCGGGGAATCGAACCCGCGTCTTCAGTTAACGCGGCTAACGTCCTGACCACTAGACCACCCGGCCACGGCGTTACCCGTCCCAAATTCTCTAGTGTATGCTATGTTTGAAAGGCCGGATTAGTGAATGGTGCATGTGGCCCTAAGTAGTACCGAGACTACCGAGCTACTAACCATGGCGATGTATGCAACTCGGGTGCGCGCGACCCACCCCTCGCCCCGCGCACCCCGCACGATTGCCCTGTCTACACGGCTTCGTTGAATGACTGGGGCTTCCGGTTTCGTAGCAAATGTATCGCAATAAACACTTATCAATGTTTCCCAATGTGAACGTGTGATGAATGTGTGTGAATGTGTGTGTGTGTGTGGTCCTAATGTGAACCCAGCCACACAGCCGCAGCCCCATACACCCGTATTGACCTTACTACCTACTATTTAATAATAGTACATTATGATACAAGTGTGCTAAGTTAGTCATTACACCGCGCAATAAGAAAGCCGATGTGTGTAATGACCAAAGCACACGCGTTTCATACGACGTTTTTCAACACACTTGCGAGAAAAAAAAAGAAACTTTCATATTAATCAAATTTTAATAGTTAAAACAGTTATTATTGTGTGTTTCATCTGTCATACTCGTGCCGGCCGGCCCTCGCTCGCCCCGGCCGCGGGCGGCGGGCGGGCCGGCCGGGCCGCGCACCGCTCAGGCGGTCGGGCGCGCCCGTGCCCGCCAGTCCGACCAATTAAAGAAGGCTCCCTTTCCATGCATATTATTAGCAATCAGTTAGCTTCTTAACAGTCGGATAATATAATGAAACAGCACGAGTGGAATAATACACTGAAAGAGCACGCGTGTTTAATATCTAGGATTATGAGCCAAAAATCGGTGGAATAAAAACGTCGTTTTGAGCAAGTGTGTTGAAAAAAACTTTAGATATATTTCACCCATAAAGTAACACAAAGCTATAAGGCAAGAAGCTAATGAAACGCAGCAAGTAAAGTAGAGAAGCCAGTGGCGTCACTTAATGTTGCTATTTACTTTTATAGAGGGCGAGGTACACCTACAAATTATGTGAGGGAGAGATCTCGTAAAAGTTAATAACTTTTTGTTGTACGACTTGGGACAATTTCAGTTTTTGGCCCGAAAGTGTTGCTGGCGGTTTACGTTAGTACGTTCTGCTACAATGTGTATTATTTGTAACAACTAGCAGTAATGATAGGAGTACAATATACATCATTACTGCTGGTTGTTACACATCATATAATATAGCTTGAGCTTTATACATGTAGCAGAAATCAACTGCACCTGCTGCTGCTGTGTACCTACTTTAAATAATAATATATAAATAAATTTCTTTATTTAAGACCATCGGGGATCATTGGGTTAGTAATTACCTTAAATTTAAATAATCTTATCTAAGTGTTAGAACTATATACATAACTATCCTTAATAACTATAACTATACTATAACTATATATATATTTATTTATTTATTACTGCGTGCGTGTATCAAGCAGCAGTTATTCAGATACAGGCAATCAATTCTGTCTGCTAACATTCTCAGAATGCCGTTGGAGCTGGCCCTCACTCTGCGCACCAGGGATGTAGCTCGCTTGCGCATGGTGGTGTAGAAGCAGTCTACTCGCGCCTCCGCGAACATCCCCGATGCACTACAGAATTTGGGCAGCCCCATCAGCACTTTAAAGTACTTACACCTACACTTTAGAGTAACACCCAAAGAGCAACAGAACTAGAATATAATAGAATTCGTTATTGCGAAACCATGGTACATAGAGTTGTAACAGTAAAAGTTTGTGGAAACACATGTTAGGGCATTGCAAAAATGCGACCGTGCTACGGCCGCAGAAATAAAAAAAAACACCCCCGTAGATATGCTCACCTTCGAATGAAACTTGCGAAGGAAAGTTGAAAAGTTTCAAAGGGGACTTGCTTCCAGAGTTCACTTTGTCATCGTACTTTTAGTCTACTTACGTTGCATGCCTGGAAGAATTAACATACTTACCAGCTTGTATTTTACTTAAGTAAGTACATTTTGTTATGCTCAGATAAAAATATGCTTTTAAGTCAAAGTCTTCTTCATTCAAATAGGCCTAGCAAATGTTTTAAACGATGAAGCTTAAACTTTGCACTTTTTTTTTAATACTACGTCGGTGGCAAACAAGCATACGGCCCGCCTGATGTTAAGCAGTCTCCGTAGCCTATTTACGCCTGCAACTCCAGAGGAGTTACATGCGCGTTACCGACCCTAACACTCCTCTCCCTCGTTGAGCTCTGGCAACCTTACTCACCGGCAGGAACACAACACTATGAGTAGGCTTTAGTGTTATTTGGCTGCGGTTTTCTGTAAGGTGGAGGTACTTCCCCAGTTGGGCTCTGCTCTAGATCTTTTTTTTTTTTTATTGAAAATTTAACAAAAATTATAACATTATAAGTACCTTAATCTAATGTTCGCCAAACTGTGAAACAGTTTGTTGGCGGTGCGCTCTAAAATAATCTTAAACTAAATAGAATTCTAGAATTCTAGAATCTGGAATGACATCCGCTGTCCTGTGCCCTACCACACAAAGCGAGAGGTCATTCACAGTGCCCATGCCTCTCTTTTGGACGTAGTTTAAGGACATACCCGGGTCCGGCACTTTAATTCAATATTCAAAAATCATGAATAAAAAATATGTAAATACCTAACGCTCATTCTAACTTTTCGTCATATATTACAAATATGCTTAAAAACATGTCCCCTGCGGTATAAGCATCACTTTTCCTTCTTTAAAATTATCATAACTATTTAAGGGCAAAAATCTGGTCCCACTACCGGTCTAACTTATAGGTATCAAAGGATTGATTCACCCCGCGCCGCATCGCTTCGCTTCGCGTTCGCGTGTTGTTTGCCTACGTAGTACGCTGCGTTATTAGAAGTCGTAATACCTTAACATTTCTACTAGGTACTTGTCAAAAATTAAAAAATTAATTATCACCATAAACTGCTTAAATTGCTTGAACCCAGTGTAGAAACTTTTGTAGGAGTAAAGTTGATAAATTCCAAAGCTAATATTATGTATGAGACTCACTAAAGTCACATATACATCGCTTTCATCTCAAACAGCGTCAAAGGACTGTCGCAGGAATCCTTCCAGTACTCTTACAGCTATTAATATGCTAATTAAGTTGTTTTTGTACATGAGTGACGCTGGATTTTTCATTATTAAAGGACACAATTTGAATAATTGCGCTGACATCAAAACTTTTACATACATCAGTTTTTTTTTATACTGCGTCGGTGGCAAACAAGCATACGGCCCGCCTGATGTTAAGCAGTCTCCGTAGCCTATGTACGCCTGCAACTCCAGAGGAGTTACATGCGCGTGGCCGACCCTAACACTCCTCTTCCTCGTTGAGCTCTGGCAACCTTACTCACCGGCAGGAACACAACACTATGAGTAGGGTCTAGTGTTATTTGGCTGCGGTTTTCTGTAAGGTGGAGGTACTTCCCCAGTTGGGCTCTGCTCTAGATTTGGAATGACATCCGCTGTCCTGTGCCCTACCACACAAAGCGAGATGTCATTCGCAGTGCCCATACCTCTCTTTTGGACATAGTTTAAGGACATACCCGGGTCCGGACGTAGTTTATGGACATACCTGGGTCCGATCAGTATACGTAAGGTACAGTATACAGTCAAGGCATTAAATATAGACACGGACAAAGTGCCAAAAACATGTATATACAATTACAATACACGACCTTATTCCCATATATTAAGTCCCCGGCAAGCTCGGTTCTCCATACAAACGTAGTTACGCTCTCATTTTAAAAAGACTGGCTAGATTGATCTAAAACTTTATAATTACAATGGGATAAGGTGTCTCTAGGTCTGTAATTAGTTTATGTAGTTTAAGATACAATAGTTAAAAAAACCGGCCAAGTGCGAGTCGGACTCGCGCACCGAGGGTTCCGCACTTTTTAGTATTTGTTGTTATAGCGGCAACAGAAATATATCATCTGTGAAAATCTCAACTGTCTAGCTTTCACGGTTCATGAGATACAGCCTGGTGACAGACAGACAGATGGACAGACGGACAGACGGACAGACGCACAGACGGACAGACGCACAGACGGACAGACGGACAGACGGACAACGGAGTCTCAGTAATGAGGGCTAACGCGTATGAATTCGCCGCTAGGGGCGCTAGTGTAGATGGTGGTCTTTTCCATAGTTCGAAATGTCAAATGTCACTTGTCACTTCAATGACTGACAGCTGTTTTTTTAGTCTTTTGGACCACCATCAACAGAGGCGCCAACTGGTGAGCAAAAAAACGATAGCCCTCATTGGGTCCCGTTTGTACCCTTTGGGTACGGAACCCTAAAAAGTACAGCAAATCTATTTCATTTGTTTTATATACTAGAACTATATAAACGAATTAGACCTAGATATGCCTCATGTCATTGTATGTGCAAAGTTTCATTACAATCCAACACGTAGTTTTAAAATGAGAACGAGACTCCGTTTGTATGGGAAGGTGAAATTAGGCTGAGCTTGCCGGGTTGTCCGTGTCAATATTTATTACCTTGACTGTACTTACAGTGTACCGTGCCGGCCCGAGTCCTTGATCAGGGTAGAGCTAAATGGGGTTTTGGCGCCCTTCGTTAAAGCTTTTTACCCTTTTTTTTTCTCATTTGCCATTTTAGCGCCCCCCTTGCCATACGGTGCCTAGAGCGGCCGCTCCACTCGCTCTACCCTAGATCCCGCCCTGAGTGTACCTGATAAATGGTGTACTACTCATCGTCTACCTAATAGTAGCAGTTTAAGAGGAATTTCCTCCCGCGGACGCTCCGGCTGTAAAATGAGCTCCCTGCCGAGGCTTTAAAAGGTCGGCAACGCGGATATAGCACCCCTGGAGATGCAAGCCTCCATCGGCTACGGTGACTGCTTACCATCAGGCGGACCGTATGCTTATTTGCCACCGACGTGGTATACAAAAGTGGTGAGGGACAAAAAGTCTTGGGCGGATTTGGAAAAGGCATATAGGTATGTCCAGAAATGGGCAAACTAAATGCTGTGACAGATTAATAGATATATATTGATAGAACATGTCCACCGTCTGCCATTGGTTGTAGCTTGTAGCTGAATACAGAGCCTCGAAATGAAAGAGAGAAATAAAATGATAATAATTTTAAGCACACCAACATCAATCAGAATTAAAGGACTACAATTTCATTTCTGCGGTGGACAATGAACGTAATATTGTCGCGAAAATTATAGTACTGTCCGGGACTAAAGCTTAATTAATGGTTTTCTTGGCTTGCCTGGTATAGTTTATGTTTAGTATTGCAATAATAGTTAAGGTAAATTATGTGTAAGGAGAAAAGTATTCAAAAATGCACTCTACCCGTCTTTCTCTTGCCGTATTATTTAGAGGAACGGGTAGTCTATCTTGTGGGCGAGATACCTTAGTGTCGCGCCACTCCTATGCTGGGCCTAGAGAGAAGTTGGAGAATTATTATTAAGCACATGTTGAGACTGGTATCCTTTTACCAAACACAAAAAAAATTACTAACTTTAGTTTAAGTTACCTACACCATAATGTTTCTGTTTTTTTCCATTGCTGTACTATTTTGACTGGTAATTTATTTTTTATTTTATTTTTGCTTGACATTCTGCGCTCGTGGTTTTGTTAGTCTGGAACTCTTAGAAAATGGCTTCTAAGAAAGATGTACTACTCTATAAATGGACTGTGTTTAAGTGCATTCATGTGTAGTATATACAATTACGAATGTATATTCAATTAGCATACATTAGCATTGTGTGTCGCCGCAGTTGTGCGGTCGATTATCACGTGGCACGTTATCGTACCTATATTATTATGACGATTCACAAGAGAGTTGTTTCTAACCACTGCAAAATGAATTAATATTTAGGTTAAAAAAATATTTATCAGTACGGTTTTTACTCACTATTATTTTGAAATATGTCTCACGATAGTTTAAGTGCGAATATTTAGGTAAGCGAATTTAAACTGTTGTGAGACATACTAATAACCAGACATCGTAAACTGCGAGCGAAATCTATTGAAGTACTAGGGTGGTTGTCAAGTCAAAGTACGTCATTTCAATGGATTTCGCTCGCAGTTTACGATGCCTGCTAATAACATGTTTTGGAGACCTAAAACATGTCGCGCGAGTGACTAAAAACAAGTGTCTAAACGGTAAAATTATTAATATTTAGGTAAATAAATAAACAAATTTTTGGACAATTTCACATAGAATGAACAACCTAATCTCACAGCAAGCTCAATAAAGCTTGTTTTGGTACTAGAAGGCGATATATATGTATATACGATAAATAATTTTATTTTACACATGGAAAACATAAATAACTATTTAGGCTGAGGCCGTCAAAAGAAATGTAAATATCTCTGCGTGTAATAGAGGGCATTTTAAACTGGATTACTAAATCCCTGTTTTCTTGTCTCCTTTTCTTTTGCATGGATATTACAAGTGCGATAAAGAGGAAAATAACGAAATTTCGATTTTCGATGATGGCTTTAAGCCCTCTGCTTCACACGACATCGACACAGTCTATACTGGTCTATACTATACTACCTCGACAGAAATGGGTGCCTTTCAACCCTTGGTTAACAAATCGATGTAACCTACAATACGATTAATTAAAACTAAATTTCAAAATGGGTCAAACACATTTTAGAAACAGGTCACTTATGTGGACAATACAATAAAAATTATCGACTCGGGTACATGTATATACATGATATCACGTTTCTCTTACTTGAATCTCAAGTATACTGAAAAAATGTATCCTATATTAGCTTTTGATTCTCACAAAAAAAAAAATGAACAAGTTAAACGACCATACGACCCATAGATACGAAATCTGAGCTTCAAAATAGACTGTTAACACTTTATAATCATAGTCACGTTATAAGTACGGAAGCTCAACGGGAATTGCTCTTTGGCGACACGGAACTAGCAGACATAATCTCCTGCGAGCCCCCAGTGTTATTATTGTGGATTACGCCAACGGTCCGATAGGGCATCGTGTTGTGGGGAAGTTTCAACATTACTACAATGCGTTGAGATTAAACTGCTATACTGTATGAAGGTTGTGATTATTAACTCAAAGTTTTCGATTGTTAACAATAAGATTTTTAAGGTCGTAATATGCGGTTTCTGAACACTTCATAGAGAAATTATAATATGTATGTAGATAAAACATATTATGTAGCTGTATATATACATATGTAATTATGCATTAGGTAGCAATCACATAAACTACTATAATTGATTACATTTATTATTCTCAATCTGATAATATTTAATTCAATAAACTATTTCTGTCCTAAGCCCAGACAGCTTAACAGGTTGTAATGCTTGAAAGGAATTGAAAACACCCTCAGTGAGTTTAAAATTTAGGTTTCACAAAGTTCAAATTATCAGAAAAAAACCTTAACTGATAATAATCTTCCAGGAAAAGAAATGATGGTTAATAACACAAAACACATTTTCTATACTCAATACACACTTTAACTTTTTCTTTCTCCGCCTATTTACACTTTTCACAAAAGCCAAATTTGTGCCTATTGTCATATACAAAAAAGGTCTTAAAGTGTTTCAACAAAGTTTTCCGTAAGTTTTGCGTTAAGGGGGGTGTGAATTTTCATACGACAGAGTACTCAGCTACTCACCGCGTGATGATAAATGTTTATAGAGTTCGGTACGAGGCTCGAGACGCCTTTTTGATGGTCGTGCTATAATTGTATCACTGGGTTTATTTAAGCAACACTTGTGTTAGAAACCAGTAGTTCGTCCAGAACAAAGACTGCCTTGATACTTAATTATTATTAACCACAAGGCAAAAGAAGAACGTAGACCGGTAGATAGATGGGAAGACTAGTTGAGTCATGAGTTACGTCTTCGTCCGGATAACCTTTCCCTTGAATCTTTCCCTGGATGCTGAGTTGAAGGATTTCCAAATTAAAAACTATCCATTATTAATCAAGACGTGTGCTCAAGCGTGTAACAATAATACGTCTACATCAATTAAACAGCTCATCCAACTGCGCCGAGAACAATTTAACCCGCCACACGTCGATAATAGCGTAATCCGATTAGTGAAATTAGTTTCAAGTTTGCTGGCTTGGCCCTGGATTCTTGGCGCTTAGCGAGAATTCAAAATAATAGCCCATTTTCAGTGATATCTAATTACTAGTATTCTAATTATACTCGTAGGTAGTATACTCGATAAAAAAGTTTTGAGAACCGAAGGTATATCTCGGGCTTTACTGTTGCGAAGCTGTCATTGTCAATTTCCTTGATAAAATGGACCAACTATGCTGGGAGGCTGTTATTTATTAATAGGAAATTCGCAACGAGTGGCAATAAATTAAAACACGACCAAAGTGTTTTAAGTCGACACGAGTTGCGAATTACCTATTCGCACATGTATCGTAAAACGTTTTACAGTACATATGCGGTATTTTCTATAAAAAAGGGACCTTATTGTCGATGTCGCTTACGCCATTATAAACGATGCCCGATATAAATATTTACAATACCGCGCGACGCTGTGCGGCGTAAGCGCCATCGACAATAAGGTACCTATTCATAGAAAATGCCCCAAATGGATTATGGGCCTTTAAATTTTCGACATAGTTGCGTAATGAGCTTATTATCGCACTAGTGCGGTAAAGTAGCACCAAACTAACTGTAAAAAATGTTGTTTTACAATTGACGATATCATAAAATAAGAATAAGAATAGGTATACGTTCGTCAGTGATGACACTGATGACGATAGTATATATGACCTACCGCACAAGGTCTAGCTGCTAAAATCGCGTGGTAATGGTAAACCAAATGGTTAGCCATACTCTGCGATACGCATGTCATTGTCATATGGTACTTTGTGAGCAATGTCGGTAATTTGATGGAATTTTTCTGTCGTTTCGTTATTTGGAAAAATGTTAAAATGGCGGAAATAAGCATAAAGGACTTAAGTGCCAGCAGGGTTTATGGCACTTAAGACGATTGTGACTTCGATGTGGTAATGACTCAAGTATTTTTAGGGTTCCGTACCCAAAGGGTAAAAACCCTATTACTAAGACTCCGCAGCCCGTCCGTCTGTCACCAGGCTGTATCTCATGAACCGTGATAGCTAGACAGTTGAAATTTTCACAGATGATGTATTTCTGTTGCCGCTATAACAACAAATACTAAAAACTAAATAAAATAAATATTTAAGTGGGGCTCCCATACAACAAACGTGATTTTTTTGCCGTTTTTTGCGTAATGGTACGAAACCCTTCGTGCGCGAGTCCGACTTGTTTCACGCGTTTTGTTTCTTCACACTTCAACACTTCGAAAAACTTAACCAACAAATGTTACAAATCAAAAGCATGCAGATCACGTCAGCGCGCACATATCAGAGGATTTCAAAAGAAATGCAAATCAAAATACTCTGAAGGGTCGGAACTTCTTTCGGAGCAAGCAGCGCGATTAATCTGAATTGGAACTGACAATATGACGTTTTGTGAGATTTTATAAAGATTTTCTCTTAGTTTGAATTATGTAAGCATCAGCAATTCACTACAAACACTTGATACTTCGGATTCTCCTATTAAATTGGGTAACTTATTAATTAATAATACCTATTTGAATTTCGTCGGTATCCCATATAGTCAGATAATATTTGGAACAAATAACAATGAATTTTGATTTTTTGGATTTTGACAATAGGACCTATATATACCTATAAGGTGCACTAGGGTAATTCCGAATGATTTTTGCACTAGTTGATAAGGTGTATATGTCTCCATGAACCAGTCAGTATAGCAACGTTTTTAGACGGAAATAGTGAGTAACTTACTTACTAGATGGTTTAGCCTAACAATCGATTACAGACTTTTCATAAATAATGTAAGATTTTTAAAATACAAGCGTTTCAAATCTAGTTTTTTTTTTCGTTGCGAACGTGCAATTCCGAATTGGTGCGGGTAAATCCGAATACACTTGAAAACGAGTTTAATGTGTATGTCGCATAAGGTACATATTACTCTTTTGATTAGAATTACCCTCCCTGCTCTTTTTACTCGATTAGGCTAATAGGAGTACTTATTCATGTGTGTGTCAAGCTTTTATTTCGGAATTACCCGATCAGGAATCTGTGGTACTCAAACTTTAATGACACTTGCAGAGGACAAAAAAAAATCCGGCTTGAAATGCCACGAATCGAGGAAAACATTCCCATACAATATGTATGAAAATGAAAACTTTTATTTTTTTAAGTCAATCGATTTCATTCCTATCCAGTATCAATAGTTTCCTAGGGGTCGACTTATGATAATGTACCTACTTACTAAAAATCCACATATTAAAGAAAACTTTTTCCATACATGTGGAGCAGAATTTACTATATATGAATATGAGAGAAAAAAAAAATATGTGAAAAATAAAAGTTAATTTTGATTGTTTGAGAACCACTGGCTGTCACTTTGAGAAAACAAGGTCGGGTAATTCCGGAACACTTTGTGACACGGAATTCCCCACTTCGGGTAAATCTGAAAATGTAATAAAATTCAAGCTAGAATAGTTTGAGCCCATTTAAAATGGCTAAAAAACGATAATCTCTTAAACACAAAAGCAGTCAATTCATTTACTCCCCAAATTACAGAGTTAGCGATGGTCGTCTAATTCCGAATGTCAAAAAAGCGGGAATTTTTCACCCGCTTATCTGATGCGCCACACGCGTAGTTTCGTCGCTAGCGTCCCGAGCCTTCTAACGCGGGGAGGGAGATACTTGAACGTCATAGGGAGTGTTGCCAGAGCAAATAATGTAGCCGCGTTTAGTAGATATTAGTAATTTTCGGAATATCCCGATTTTCGGAATTAGCCGAGTAAACCTTACATACTTTCAATAAAAAAAACTCCAAATTAATCTAGTCCTTTTTGAAGTTGGTTAAAAATGTACTAAGGGCTTCCAAATTCAGCTTATACTGGTCGAGTTAAGGATGACTCACGTTAGACCGGGCCGTGTCCGGGCCGGAGCTTCCGGCGCTTCGTTTTCTATGGAAAGCATCACGTGATCACCTGTCATGTCATAGAAAAGTAAGCGCCCAAAGCTCCGGCCCGGACACGGCCCGGTCTAACGTGTCATCCTTTACCCGCCTACTTTTACGCAACCAATCGTAACACAGCCCAGAAGCATAACGAATACAACGTAGACAAACTTGCGTAAACACATCTAACATTAATGTTGTAAAACCTTACGTGACGTGACAAGCCGTGTTGCGGTTTATAGGCCAATTCGAACGCAAACATTAAAATGAAAATGATATCTAAATGAGGATATAAGCTTTATTGAAGAGATGATAAATAAAATTTACATTAATTGTATAAAACAAAATTAAGACTACTTATAAAATAAAACGATTAAAACTAAACCTACCTAAAAAAATAAAAATCCCTATAACAAACCCTGACCTCTTGGTAAAGTGCCCATCATTCAGGCAGCATTCCCGCGCTGTATCGCGATAGCAAGCCTTTGCGCGAGAAAGCTGCCCGCGCGAGGGTCCCCCGTTGCCTCACTCAACCGCTTTCCGAGCTCCTTGTGGCCCTTGTGGAGCCCGCGTGCACCCCTGCCCCATGGACCGAGTGTCTCGACACCAAAAGCTACGAATTCGTAATTCTAAATGATGTAATACACAAAATCGAATATCGTGAGTGTTTGTGTCGATCCGGTGACATCCCTAGTAAAACTAAAACGTTCAAGTCAATAAACAAGACCAAGTGCAGGTAGTTCGAAAAACTCGCGCGCCTAGAAGATGCTGATGACAACTTTAGCCAGTCTTCTCCGAAACCACGGGGACAACGCCGTCCTCAAAACGTCGGAGGTAAATAAAAAAAAATTAAAACTTATTTTACGCGATTAAGTCCCGCCGTTGTCAATAATAAT
This sequence comes from Cydia strobilella, assembly GCF_947568885.1. NCBI lineage: Eukaryota > Metazoa > Arthropoda > Insecta > Lepidoptera > Tortricidae > Cydia > Cydia strobilella. The sequence continues at coordinate 2,207,707 of NC_086049.1, read as the reverse complement.
GACATAAATTAAGATGTTCTTCTTTTTTTTTTTTAATGATAGGAGGCAAACGAGCAGACGGATCACCTGATGGTAAGCGATTACCGCCGCCCATGGACACCCGCAACACCAGACGGGTTGTAAGTGCGTTGTCGGCCTTTAAGATGGGAGTGCGCTCTTTTCTTGAAGGTTTGAAGGTCGTATCGGTCCGGAAATACCGCAGGTTCATTCCACAGTTTAGCTGTGCGAGGCAGGAAGTTTCTGGAGAAACGCACAGTTGAGGACTGCCAACCATTTAAGTGGGGGTAATGTCTTAATATTTAATTCGTCTGAATATTTAATAATGAACAGTTAAAAAATGTATTCAAAATTTCAGTGGAGCAAATATTGGAGCAAAGTATAGTAGGACCATTTTACGGTAGTATTTACAGTCGCCAACTCACCACCAATAGTAGCGGATGAAACAACGCGCCAAAAGTATCTTCCACACACGATACTTTTGAATGCGAACTGTAGAGATAAATCCAAATTTTAAAAGTATTGATTTATCTCTACAGTTGGCCGTGTGGCATACAAGACGATGCAATCGGAACCTCCTCGCATACCTTGGTTTACTAACAGTAATTTAAGTAGACAGTTAATTAAGATAGGCTTAAGATTGCGTTCCGGGCATATCCCGTCAAAAAAATTTGCTTACTTGATGAAAAATCCCCAAATTACCAAGTTTGCGGTTCTGTTTAAGATGTGCAACATATTTTGACAGAATGTGCACGGAATGAAAGCGATAGACAATCGTTACTAACTACCCTCAAGGTAAATAGATTAGATATAGGTGCTTTTCAGAGCATCTTAGCTGTACCGACCTCAGACCTCAGAAGAGGCTAAAAATGTATTTTTATATGTTATAGATTTTTTCAAACGGTACAATACTATCCCATAAGTAGACATAGTTTGCCAAAGGACTGTCTCATTTCAAACATAGACAGAGAGAATCATATTATCTTTGTCTTACAATAGTACTAGCACCCAAAAGAAAGGGATGAGTATAATTTTCCTGGTTGTTACTGATTACTGATTGACAAATTGGTTTGACCAACTATATGTAAGAATACTAGTAATTATAAGGTACAATGGGGCTAGCATAATCATGTAACTGGTTTAAGTCCCTAAATAATAAATAGAAAAAAAAATCTGTACAGTTGCAGTGTTGCCAGATGGAAATTTTTCGTGACTTTTTGCCCTCGTCTGTGACATGTGCGCGACTTATTTTTAACCGCATTTTCTTTATATGTATCTTATAATGCGAGGACAAAAAGTAACTTTTGTAATAAAAATGTGATTTTTTCATTTAACGAAACGTACCTTAAGTTATGACTCAAGAGCTCTGACAACACTGCTCTACAGTTTATTCATAAGTATCGGTCACTGTCTGATTGTTCTACATATAAGGAAACATAATACTTTTCATTTCTCATGCTCTGAAACAGGGTCATTGTTGTTCTAAAAGGTGTGCAGAAAATTATACGTGTGTATATGTTCGAAGTACGACGGTCTGAAAATCGGTTACACGCTGAGGGTGTTCCAGCTTCGAATACGCCACTTCACACCCATGTTACTGGTGGTAAAAGCCACTGTGCGAGCGAGACATAAATATAATCATGCGCATGCGATAGAGAAAGGAACAGGCGGTTACGAAATTTATCGTGCTTGGCGTCCTTACTTTAGTTGCCTTATCTTTCGTTCGACTCACTAGTATGACTAGTAGATAAATTTGGAATTACAAAAAGACTTCTTAGATGCTAGTTTGCTCGTAAGTCGTAGTTGTTGTAATCATTACTTATTACTTAAGTACCTACCTACTTCATAATAGAATCTTGCTAGCATGCAGGTTCTCGCCTCTTTAATGTTCAAGTTTGTTCATAATTAATGGAATATGCAGCGAAAAGAGGATTTACGGGAACGCTAATTTAGTTAGAGTAGAGTGAAGCTTAATTTTGAATTAAGGCGCAGACCGCAGAACCCAGCGTCGTGGCGCCGCTCCTCCGCGCGGCATGGCGGCGTCATAGACCGCGGGCCAGGAACAGATTTCCATGACCAATCGCCTCCCGAGCGAAAACTCGTATAATGGTTAACGGCGATGTATGATGAACCCTCGTGAAATTCCTCAACCCACCAACGGAGCGGCAGCTGACGTTCACGAGGGTTCATCATACATAGCCGTTAACCGCTATACGAGTTTTCGCCCGGGAGGCGATGACTGACGAAATTTGCGCCTGGCTCGCGGTCTATCACGGCGGGAACCTTGTCTGACGGTGTAGTGTAGGTAAACCGCCTAGCGCCCAAGACTCCGACGGAAGGCGCGCCACCATATTCAGTGTGGAAAAAATAATGGGCCCTGGAGGGAAAGTGCCATAAAACCTTAAGTTTATTTTACTTAAAGGAAACATATTTTTTTAAGAAACAAAACTGCATTCAAAGATTATTTTAAATTCGCTTGTCTCGCCCGGGAATCGAACCGACTAAAATTCCAATTAAACACTCGCTATTTTATTCTAATAGTCGATAAGAAACATTTGGTCTTACACTCGTCTGTCGTACAAAATATCCATAAAATCGAATATTTAGTACTCGATAATATTTTTAGACAAGCGAAATTGAAGAAAAAAAGAAAAATCTTTGAATGCAGTCGTTTTCAATTCTATTAAAGCCTGGCCAGTAATATATGATCATTGTCAAGAGGGCGCTGTTTTTGCGCATGTGTGTGTGGATTAGGGTGACAGTTCAGTATAGCATGAAAAACATAGTTCCAGTGAATTTCCGCAACATGGCGCGTGATCATATATATTCCTGGTCAGGCTTTAGTAGAATTTAAATTCCTAGTAGTGGAGATATATTGAAGGGATATATATATACATATACACAAAATCTAGCGCTCGAAATTCGGCCCCCTGAGCTGGTCTCTCGTGGTGTACGTGGGCCCTGGACTATTATTCCATTTTCAGAAACTAAGGCTTTCATTGAAGACCCCTTTATATGCGACGGAGACGTTGTGTTTAAAATTGTACCAAGAGTTTATATTAGTGATGGGCGAGCGGAAAGTTTTCTTTATGGGAAACTTTCAGTAACGTAATTTACTGAGAATATTTCCGCAATATTCTCCTGACGTGAAAAATAGGGAAATTTACATTTTTTGATGATTATGTTGCACTTTTCTTAGTGAGTAGAGCTGTCAAAAGAGTTATTTAGTAATATTACAAATGGAAAATATAATACATACCTAAAAGGGTTTCTAAGTTAGGGATAGGAATATTTTGAAAATTTAAATTTAATAGAAAAATTAACGTACATAAATTTGTGCCCCATCATTCAATAGGGTTTTAAAAATGATTTCAAGGTATTTAAGATCATTTTTTGCTTAAATAAATACTTTGGGAAATAATCGAACCGAAAGTCTTAAGAGATTATGAACCTGAATCAACAGTTTCCTAGAGTTTTTCATTATTTTTCTAGCTAAACTTTATTTGTTTTGCTTTCTTATATTTCTATAAAATTTAAGAATCTTCAAAAAATCTAAGGAAACGTGTGTACAAGAAGAGCGTTTGTTCTAAAGAAACTTACGGCAGGTTTGCCCTTTTGACGGTACCACTATTGTACCAAAAAAAAAGTTAGTAGGTAACTAGGGATATTATGTGACCTCAACAATGAACTTTCGAAGAAACCAGTCTCATCGAGGGGACTAATTGATGCGTTCACATGCAGTTATTATTTGATTTAACAAAACTAGCACTTCAATATATGCCAATCACTAAAATGCATTTTTTAAGCATTTTATTGCGAGAAACAACATACCGAAATGTTATTTATACACCATATTTCCATAATAAAACATAAATTACCAAGGAAATTTCCCTGCAATTTATGAGAATTTTAATTAATTTTAAATTTACGAAAAATTAATGCAATTCAATTGAAATGATCCTGGTTTCAACGTAAGGATAAGGAACCTTGTATTTCTTAAATATTTCATCATTAGAAAAAATCTAGTTTCTATACAAAAAACACGCGGTTTTAGATAAATTGCTAGTTTTGGAAATGTTTCCGTAACATTTCCGAGAATATACTCTCAATCGGAAATATTCTCGGCAATTTCCCATCACTGGTTTATATTGACAACACCACACTTTGTTCTGTTAAAGTCGGTGTAAATGTAGCTTATATGGACTCGTATTTCTACGGGCTTAATTTTTTTTAAACCTAACGAATATAAATAAAACTGCCAATTTTTATTGCCAAACGCAATAACGCATTTCATACCACAAACGAAACATTTCAAACAATGAAGACATATAGCTCTATTTTCAAAAACAAAGGCTTTCGTTGAAAGCCGCTTTATATACAACGGCGACGTTGAGCTTTGGCTAATTCTGCTGCTGACATGAACTCGAAAATCAGATGGATACCTCCGAAATCAGATAATTATTGAGGGGCTATCGGTTTGCCGCTGTCCCTGTCACATTTCGCAAGAAAGAACGGGAAAGATTAGACATAGACATATATACTATTAGAAGTAGTAAACTCTTTATTGTACAAATATACACATTAAAAATTACATGGTACAAATAATAAGATGTACAAAGGCGAACTTATCCCTATTATGAACTATTTAAGTTAAGATTGTGTTTTCTTCTTTTTTTGCTTATAGTATCACATAATGAATAACCGAGTAAAGTTCGATTAAAAGTCCGAGTTAGAGGTTACTTTGGGAATTAATTGTATCGAGTGAAGTGTCATAATTCGTGTATCGGAAGCTATGTTATTAAAGATAATATAGTCAAGAACTACATATATTTTTTCCACGTCTATTAATATCAACGCCTCTTATAAAAACATGATCATGTAAGGAGATTTTTCGCCTTCTGGCTCAGGGAACCGCCTTAAGGCTACAGCAAAGAAACGGTTCTTAGAAGTTTCGGAAAAGTCACTGTCCCGTGCACGCAAGAATGACAGTGAAAGCTTGTGTCAGTTGTGTCAAAATACAAAGAAATTAACCCTTAAATGCATATTGTTGCCAAATGTATACAAATCATTGGACAGCTCACAGATTCAACATAATAACATCCAAATAACTAAATAAAAATATTTTTTCCAACCAAAAATAAAAATCATGCATTTAAGGGTTAAAGAGAGAGACAAATAAATTGGAACCGTGTCATAATAAATCCATTCATCTTCTAGGTACGACAGTGATTATTAAGTGATGTATGCCATGTATGTACTAGTTAAAGCGACAAGATTCTATAGTGGCCTAGGAATCAAATTGGTTGACTTTACATAATTCTCATTGTATGTAATTGTACACGCATTTCAGTCAGGAAGCGCTGGTGGCCTAGCGTTAAGAGCGTGCAATTTTCAATCAAGAGGTCGCGGGTTAAAACCCCGGCTCGTACCAATGAGTTTTTCGAAACTTATGTACGAAATATCATTTGGTATTAACCAGTCGCTTTTCGGTGAAGGAAAACATCGTGAGCAAACCGGACTAATCCTAACAAGGCCTAGTTCCCCCTCTGGGTTAGAAGGTCAGATGGCAGTCGCTTTCGTAAAAATTAGTGCCTACGTCGATTTCTAGGATTAGTCGTCAAGCGGACCCCAGGCTCCCATGAGCCGTGGCCACACTGTGGCCGTGGCAAAATGCCGGGATAACGCGAGGAAAATAACACGCATTTCAGTGTAAGTAAGACACTCGTGTGTGATTTTTAGCTCGTTTCATAAACTTACGCTTGTATAATATTGTCTTCGGTTACCGCGATAGTTACTCATGAAATAAAACATGACATGTCACCCGTTGACCACGAACTCTGTAAAGGGTTCGAAACGTCGGGATGTATTATAAATTCAATATATATACGCGATATAATCCGTTTTCATAGTTTTATTTCATTACGCTTGTATTTTAATGCCTTTGCTTTTCATTATGTAGCAGTCACTACTATTAGCAACTTGATATTTTTCAGTTGCTTTTCAGTGAAAGAAAACGAATATATACAATAAAGTAAAATTCCAAGCTCTGAATGTGCCTTCAGGGCAGTTACCGCTCGTGACACAAAAAGGCGCCAGGATGAGTTTTCAAATATCTCCCGATCGATGGAATAGCGATTAGGGACGTACAATAGACATTGGAGAGAAACAGTGTACAATGGAACATTTAAAAACGAAGGGCTTTAGAAATATATTTCAATTCATTACCATTTAAATTCTCGTGCCGTGAAACAGTCCATTTTCACTCTGAAGCGAATAGATAATACTATAGGTACCTATCTATTATTTCTTATACGAGCTACGTAGTAAAATTAAGTGCCTGGAGGGTATATTACTTAAATTAGCCCTTTATCCCTAAATTTGTCACTAAGAAAGCACAGGATTTTTACGAGTATATATATATATGAGTTTTTACGTTGATTTAGAAATTATTAAATTATGTATTTTACTTAGAAATAATATAGTATCCATCTCGCTCTGAGATTATAATAAGTAGTCCAAAATGTTGTAATCCTATTTTTAAAACCTGATTACTTATTAATGTACTGTAGTATACTATACCTGGTTATAAATCTCATAATAACTAGGATTATAGTTTAATGTGACAATAGGCAATAGCTGTAAGGAAAGTGCTAAGTAATGCAACACTTAATTAAAAATACGTTGTCATTAGTGAGTTCCGAATACTAACATAGTTTTTAGGTTTTAGTTTGTAGAATACTAACAAAGTGGATCTTGTTGTCTAAAAAAATAAACGTTTTATTATTATATATCATTCCAAACGAAGTACGATACAAAACGGACGCCTTAAACAAGCACACAATTAAGGGGCCGACAAACTATAACTACTGAGAACCATTCTGTTCACCACAACACTTGTGAGTTTATAGACAGGGGGATATACCTACGTGGACGGGTACTTAAACTAAATAATAAAGTAATAGAGCTTCATACTTATGAGAAAGGGGTTGCGGCCGTTACGGATCTTATAGACCGCGGGCCAGGAACAGATTGCCATGACCAATCGCCTCCCGGACGAAAACTCGATTTTGTTTATTAACAATAGCATCTAAACTATCATCTGACAAAGTATCAAGCGGGAGCTAGGCGATGACAAATTTTTTTTATAGACTTTATTTGCTGCCATTCCTCAACCCACCAACAGAGCGGCAGCTGACGTTCACGAGGGTTCATCATACATAGCCGTTAACCGCTATACGAGTTTTCGCCCGGGAGGCGATGACTGACGAAATTTGCGCCTGGCTCGCGGTCCATTACCTTGTCCAACAAATTACGCTTATTAAGGGCCCTCCACACTCATGCGCGAATCACGGCGTGAAGCCGCGAACGCGAGTGTGGAGTCTAGTTCGCGGCTTAGCCAAAGAGTAGTATAATATATAATATATGGGCTTAGCGCCGTGTTTCACACATTAGTGTGGAGGGCCCTTTAAGTTTGATTGCGCTGATTTTTATTTTGTTGTCGAATTTTTTTACAAAGTGTGGAAGTGGCAGTCCGTCACTCCACACCGTCCTACCACAAACGTCAGAGACTACATACTTGCTACATACGGTCATCGAGAAAAACGAGGGTCAAGCAAATCTTGACAGTAAATAGGAACAATAAAACCTATTCTCATCCTTTTCTTTTGGGTGCTAGTACTAGTGTAAGACAAAGATAGTATGATTCTCTCTGTCTATGTTTGAAATGAGACAGTCCTTTGACAAACTATACTAAAGCTACCTACCTATTAATATTACACTTTAAAAAAACTTTAATGAACAATAAATAAAAATAAATAATCTTAAGACAATTTGGTAATTTTGAAGTTCATTCGTAAATCGTTGTGCACAGTTTTACAAAGTTACAAACATCGCGTCAGTTCGCGCCCCCGCCAATTCATACGAGGCTGCCAAGAAAAAATATGTTTCTTTTTTGTTCATAAAAGTTGTGTTTTAAACTGAGCCTCAAACAGCGTAGATCAAAACTGACGGATGATGACATGACCATTCATTTCATTCGATGTTTTTTCATTCATTCGTCAAACGTCAAGTCAAAATGTCAATTCAGATTCAGTTTCAGTTCACTCTACTCTCGACTCAGTGAAAAGAAGCTTGACTGATAAAATCATATATTTATTTGGTTTGGCACTGTTATTTCTTATTTCCCACTATTTTCGTGTTCCATCTACAAATGATGTGTTAAAGTGTGTTATAAATTGTTGTTTACGTAACCATGTGCGACAGCGACGACCCCGCCGACCAAGACCGCGGTGGCGTCGACTTGACCGGGTTTCTGTTTGGCAACATAGATGAATCGGGTCAGTTGGAAGACGATGGATTGCTCGATGGGGACTCCAAGCGCATGTTGTCTTCACTCAGTCGGCTGGGGCTTGGCTCTATGCTGTCTGAGGTGCTGGAAAATGAAGAGAAAGTAAAAGAGGAAGAGGAAAAAGGTTTGTAATTAAAGTTTTTTTGGAATGTTGCAACGAGAAACTTAACAAACGGTCTTAAACTATTATTGAATTTTAAAATGTGAGTCCTCCGTTTTAATATACTTTGTTACTGATTGTGATGAAAATAGAAAAAGAAGACTGCCACTGGCACGCTGGGCTGATGACATAGTTAAGTAACCAACTGGATTTGGGAGGCCCAAGACCGCAAAAAATGGAACAATCTGGAGAAGGCTAGGTATAGGCCTCTTCTAGATTGTTTTGGAGAGTTTTGTTTAAGAGAGTTCTGGGGTAATTTTTCTTTAAGTCTAAACAACGCGCATTTAATATCTCTGGTGTGGCCGGCGTCCATAGGCTACCGTGACTGCTTACCATCAGGCGGGCCGTATGCTTGTATGTCACCGATGTGGTATAAAAAAACAATTAATCAATGTACCATATTCTGACAAATAAATACATTTCATTTCATTTCAAGGAATAATCTTAGCTTAAGTTACAGAATATTATATAGGTATTTTGTTTTACTCTGTTACCCAGAAATAAAAGGCTTAATTTTTTTTTATTATTACTGTTTTTCTTGTGCCATGTCCTCGTTGGACGTCGGCGACAATATCTCGGAACTTCCTATCCTGTGCCAATCTCCTCAGGTTGGCAGAGTGGTTAATATGAGTCCAGCTTTTAATGTTGTATTGCTTATAATATTTATTATTACAGAATTTTAATATTTTCAGTTTTATCATAGAGTAACTTATACTAGAGCGGTACTGTCATAGTAAATTTTGTAACCCCAGTAAATTCACTGCCATCTGTCGACACACTTTAAAACTAAAAATGAAGATTTATAAAAATACGATAAAATGTATTTAAATATGGATAAATGATTTTTTTTATTTGCATTAATTATTTTTATGATTTTGACCCATGTTCTTTCACTGATATGCGTTTAAATTGTTAAATAACAAACGAAACCGTCAACGCCATCTATACGACAGTAAACCAAAGCTAGTAGCGCCCTCTGAACAAGAATCAAATTTTCTTGATTTTCGAGGCACGTTTTTTTCCTTAGACTGTATCCATCTATTACGGAGTTATATCTATCTTTGGTTTTATTGATTTCAGATTACACAATTAAAAGCCCTTCTGCCGTGGACTTTTTTGACATTGATGATGTCGCCGAGGATGCTCAAGTAAGATGTCTTTGTGCAACATGGGGGGTTAGTGAAATATTGCACTAGAGTCGATATTATATTCACGACAGCCGCAGGCTGGAGTGAATTAAAGACTCGAGTCGAGAGACAATATTCTTACCCCCACAGTTACACACAATGTTTTTCATCACACTTGCGAAGAAAAAACAGAATTTTAAACGAAATCATTCTTAAATATAGTGGCATTTCAAACGTTCGTCCGCCATTTTCAAATTTTTTGGCAGTTTAGGCATCGAAGACCCACGCATTCAGCCACAATTGAACATTGTGTAAAAATATTTGAAACGGCTATTAACCCTTAAATGCATAATGATGTATATATGCATCGTATATTTGATGGTCCGTGGCTCAATATGCAGCTATCCAAAATCACATTTATTACTTTTATACAGCATGACACATCTATTTCAATTTATTAAAAAGTTATACAAAAAATCATGCATTTAAGGGTTAAATTAATCAAATTAAACATTTTAAAGCATAAACAAAAAATAAGAATTTATAAACGTCAGTATTTTCAAAGTAAAACTCATTTAATAGTTCGTATGAATTAGTGTTTGTAAATGTTTTATTAGTAGTTATGGAATAAAACGGCTTTTTATTTTATTTTTATTTTATTTTAATTATTATTATGAATTAGTGACGTAATAAAAGAAAGCTATAACTCACGAGTAGTTATAGCTTTTTTTTGCAATATCCGTAACTCCCGCGGGAACAATATAGGCCTGTCCCAGTACACCTGCATGAAATAAGATCATTTTCGAGCAAGTGTGATGAAAAATAAACAAAGCTGTGCTTACAAAGCTGCAACATACTCATTACTAATACTTTCGTCTGTCGTAAAATTTATTGATAACTATTTTTTGTTTGGTAGCATAGCAGTAAAGATAAAAAAAAATATTAAGACCTTTGCTGCCGCCATACAGTCAAAGATACACACTCATTTTTAAACTAGTCTGAAGTAACACAAGTAGTAGTTTTACATGTTAAACTTCAACTACTTATTTTATAACAATTTTTAGCATCAGAAACTAGCAAGTTTTTTGGAATTTAAGCAAATGTGTTGCCAATGAAGAGATGACTGCCGGAAAGATGACCGTTGTCCTCCTCCTATACAATCTTATTATGACAATTGGCTAGAAGTTGAGCCTGAAGAGCGCCAGCCTAAACCATACAAATTCAAACCACCATCCACTCATAAAAGAGGTTCTTTAAGAGAGGATAAGTTCCGCGAGAACCCTTAGTCTCACCGGGCGCTGATATACAGGATAAAATAGATAAAGAGCTCTATTTTGGTTGCAGAGGCACTTCGGTTTGGTTGCGGAGAATTTTTCTATTCAAAAGTTGGCAGTAGTAGTTCCCGTGACCACCCGGGCAGTGGGGTTCTATACCCAGTGGTTGTTTAAGAAGATCTACGAACTGTATGGTCGTCGCCCAAACCGTATACCTGAATGTACACCCTATGCCTTTTACAGAGTGACGCTTGCCCAATTTGAATACCGCCTTCTGCGTGCTAAGTATGCTCAGATTAATACGATCAGTCTGGATAATCAGATGTTTTACCGACCTCGCCTCACTTTGGAAGAAAGCGATGTCGTTAAGTCGATGATTGTTACGTTCTCTCCCCTCGCCAAATTGCTTGATGGGATAGGGTGCTTCGAGTTCAAAAACGATACATACTGCCCACGATGCCCCAGGGATAACATCCTTGGTATATTATATTCCAACCTTGGACAGATTGTTGAAGCAATGGCAAATCCTGGCACGCCACATGCTGATCGCACTGCTTTCTACAATCAGTGCCCGTTGCCTTTTGCTGAATGGAACCAGCCTTAGCGAGCTGGAATCCACCATGTGGAACAGCCTATTGTAGACCCTGGAAATCCAGTTTTACTAAATTCAAATGATTATATGCCTCCTGGATACGGCATTGAGGACTTTGAGTTAGATGTCCATCGCGTGAAAAACTTTATCTTCTTTGTGTCGCGTAGGGAGATTATGATGGTGTCTGAAGGAGCGAAGATTGACTATGATGCTCCAGGCCATCAACGCATCTTGGTTAGCAATGATGCACAAGGATTACGTAATCCGGACAGGCTATTCCGAGATCAGTCAGGTCAGTGGGCTGATGAAGACTTGCCACATGGAGATCTTGGTTCATTTTGGAGTCCAGTAAACATATCATCCCAAGATTTCTTTATGGGAGTGATAAACCTTGTGGGTGAACGCCATGCCGGACTCAGCGATGCGTTTGCGCTCCGTTCGCCGCAAATTGCCCATCGTGTGACTCAACTCCGCTGGACAGCGCTCGTTGACAACATAATTTCCTAGTGTTTAAGTAATGGGATCCGAATAATAATAAATAGATCCCAAATCCTAATTGGAGGATAACGTTCATAAAGCCCGGAATTTAAATATAGGCTGCCTCCCCACATTCTAAAAAGAGGACAGATGGCGCGTCACGTAAACATATACTCCGCATATTAAATCCCAACAATTATTAAGCACGAGGAGTGTTATCTTATTGTAAAAATACAAGGGGTACATAAGAAGGGTTTCAAATACGGACATACCAAACTATCAATGTTGTTAATAGAACTCAGTTCTTACCTACTAAAAATAAACAACTGTAACTAATTTTTAACCACCATTAAAAATACAGAAACGGAGATACAAAGCGCGTGACCATAAACATCAAATATATCATTCAAAAAAGTGTATATTGTTACAACTATATAATAACCCCAAATTAATTAATAAAAAAATATATATGTAAGGCTGTAAAAAATAACATGTCAAATAAAATATTATGACATGTTTCTTTTTTATATTACTTGGACGTGTGATATTTTGTAATACTGTGAATAAATGATTTTGATTTAAGCGTGTTGTTTTAAAATGAGTGTGTAATTTTAATTGTATGGTAACAAAAAGCTGCTCTCGGCTGCTGGTGATGGGTTTGTTTGTTTGTTTTTTTTTTTTTTTTTTGTTTTTTTTAAATACTACGTCGGTGGCAAACAAGCATACGGCCCGCCTGATGTTAAGCAGTCTCCATAGCCTAAGTACGCCTGCAACTCCAGAGAATTCTTTTGTTTATACACATACTCTGCTTACAAAAGGTTGGTAGAACGGAAGAAGCAAAGCTCTTTCTTTCAGACTTTGTCTGAGCGACATATGTATACAAATACAAGAGTTCATGCTCTATTTATTTATTTTAAAATTTAATTCAGGCCCATATTACATACACCTTACATATAAATTTCATCAACTTAAAAACTAAACACTATTTTGGCGATAAAACGGCATGGCTCCGTTGAAACGTCTGGTCTTGTGTCGGATTCGGCAGTTTGCCCCGGAACCTCCGAAACACGACACCCTTCGGCTAGAAGTCGGCGCACTCGATGGTCCCCTGCAGCGGTCGCGGCACGCGCACCGCAAAAGAGTTGAAGTGCACGTAGTGGCGCGACCGAAGCTGGAACACCCTCAACGTGTAGCCGGTCTTCTGGTGTAGATACTCCACCACTTCAGCAGCCGTTGCGGTGTAAGCGCGATACGTACAGCGCCTTACTCGGTGTAGCAACCCGCAAGCTAGTCTATCTAGCTAGCCGCAAGTCCTATGACGGTTTTCCCTGCAATACATTTTATATGTCGGTCTTCTATACCACAGGTTTTTTTCTTACATGTTACTGTTCCCGGCCTCCTGGGTGACGTTCTCATTCTTTCATTACTTCATCGCACCTTCAATATCACAGCATGATATCTATCACTATTCATTTCATCCTCATCTTCTGCCACTAACAAACAGCTAATCGCTACACTAATCGTAAAACTAAAATTTAATTGTTCTAACATATGTTTGTGTTAACATTAGGAAGACACTAGTACTAATCGGGAAGCACCGGATATACACACACAAACAGAAGTTAAAGATGATGAGATGGATATTGACACGGCCGTGTCAGTAGATGTTAAAAGTGATTGTCCACAGAGCGAAGCGAATGAGAATTGGAAGGACAAAGAGATTTTTCAGCAGGAGGAGCAGAGGGCGGGCGATGATGGATATGAGGGTGACATGGAGGGGGATGGAGGGCTTATGCCTCCGCCTTCAACTATTCCGTAAGTTATTGTTAGTTACCTATAACTAGACCAGATTAGCTGAGGATTTCCTAAATTTCTCAAGTCATTTTAATTTAACATTTACGGTTAAAATCTAGCATGCTGTACCCGCACCTTCTTCATTACACAATCTAATCCTTATATTTTATACCTTGAGAACAAATTAACTGTAAAAAATAATAATGAAATAAACTCATATGTATTTGTATAAAATACAAACAATTCGTATAAAAATTAGAAGTAAAGGAGATATTTTTAAAATGTGCCCATAATGTTTTGTGTGAAGTAACATCAAATATATTTTTTTATATTAATATGATGTTTCTATGGCCTTTTTATAAATTGATCCAACCTGAATGTTATATAACTTATACACCTTATACACGGTGGCCAAAAAATAAGTGCATTCCCGTTGCCAGGGAGGTTTTGGGATTATACTGAGCAACTTTTACTATGGGACCAGCCCCGAAATCGCGAAATGGTGATTACTGGATACAGGCAACACAAAACTGCCTGCCTGCTTACTGAATAATAATAATAATATTTTTTTTACAGGGACAGATCGTTAAAGACCCAGACATCAGAAAATAAGAAACTGGAGACACCGCTGGCTGCAATGTTACCTTCGAAATATGCTAACACTGATGTTACAGAACTCTTCCCAGACTTCAGACCTGATAAAGTAAGTTTACATTTTGATAAAGTATCAAAATGTGAAGGAAAATAAGTATGAAGTGTAGGAAGTCCCACAACAAGTTGAATTAACATTTAATATCACCGTATTGGTGAATGAAAGCAGAGCCTTTAAAATCCTTTCAGTTGTATTCAGTTTCTTAGTTTGAAATATGACAGCGGATTTGCATCCAATGTCATAGAATAAATAATAGTATTAGGTACAGAAGGTTCACTCTCTAATAAAACGCGTCTATTACGAGTATTACGACAGATACGACCGCAAGGTGACGCAAAGGCGAGCAGGCGTCCGTTCCGTAGCGGTGCGCGGCAATTACTATGGCTAGACACCAAAATTGGTATGGGCCGCATGTACTTGTAGTGACGCGACGAAATCGCGGAGTGAGCCACGCCTGCCAGTGTGAAGATGTCCTAAATCCTTAAAGCCACATATTTGACAGGTGAAATGGATCGCGATCTGATCCCATATATTGTGAATTTAAGCTGTTACTAATCCTCAAAGCACTTTCCAGGTTCTTCTTTTCTCAAGGCTCTTTGGCCCTGGCAAATTATCAAGTCTACCTCAAATATGGCGCTACGTGAAGAAACGCAGGCGACGGCGTCGTAGCGGAAGCACTAGTAGCGACACTCCCGCTCAACCTCCTGAAAATTATGAACCTCAGTACGCGAGCGATGATGAGGATAAACTACTTAGGTAATATAGACCTTATCTCAATGCTGTAGGGTTTAAATTCAACTGCCAAGTCTGCGCGCTACACGAAGAAAACAAACCCATCTACCTGAGAACTATGCAATACGCGAGCGACAACGAATACGCTACGTAGGTATACAGGCGATAGTAGACTTTATATTAGTGCAGTTAGGTTTAAACTCAACGAACGAAGGCGCCTCAACCGCCTGAAAATTACGAGCCACAGTACGCGAGCGAAGATGAGGAAGTCATTAATGTACACAAGTAAAACTAGATCATGTGTAGGTTCATTTAGGTATAAATTCAACTGGCAAGTCTGCGTATCTGTCAAGCGCGCTACTTGAAGGAAAGAAACTTATTTGCCAGAAAACTATAAACATTCTTAGAAACTAAAAATGTTATTACAATGCCCAGATCAATATCCTTTTTAACGCGCTTAATCGTGAGCCTTGTCGAAATGCATGGGGGTTGATATTGGGACGTTTTTGGAGGTGAAAGGGTTTACCATTTTCACGCTTTGCTTTTCGTAAGTTTAAACACTATATGTATCATTTTCTTACAGACCAATGGAAGAAAACCAACAGTCAAACAACGATAGCAACAACGCTCAATCTGGCGACAAGTCTCAACGCCCCACGCCCGCGCATTGGCGTTTCGGTCCGGCCCAAGTGTGGTACGATATGCTGAACGTGCCTGAGACGGGAGATGGCTTCGATTACGGGTTTAAAGTGAAGGTATGTCTGTTTAGACAATACGGGTGATGTGATGCAAGGTAAGAATAAACAGAGAGACGTAAATAAAATAAATAAATAAATATTATAGGACATTCTTACACAGATTGACCAAGTCCCACGGTAAGCCCAAGGAGGCTTGTGTTATGGGTACTCAGACAACGATATATATAATATATAAATACTTAAATACATAGAAAACACCCATGACTCGGTCACTTGACGGAGACGTCACTTGTTACTAGGGATGGTGTCGTGATATGTCGCCCGATGTCGATGTCAGCCGATGGTACATTGGGGTTTCGGGCCGGGTTAAGTGTGGCACGATATTATTATGTTGAACGTGCCTGGGAAGGCTTTGATTACCGGTTTAAAGTTAAGGTAAGGGTCATACAGAGCGGGGTTTTAGCTAAATACATAATCATAATAATTTATTTATAATATAACATTACATGTCAATAAGTATGTTACATTGCAGCGTGTAACTGTACAAATATCATACAATTCTAAACCATAAGGTTAAACTTAAATAATTACTCAATTAAAAAGCTCCTTGTGGTCGTAGAACGCCTGCTCAAGAAGCCATTTTTAAGTCATTGTATATAGTCCCATACGGACGGAAACATAAAACAAGACAAAATAAGAGGTAAAACTACATATACTACCGCTAGACGCTACGCCGCGTATTCCTTATCAAATTCGCCTAGTTATTTCTAAAATATAAGGTCTGTTTTTTTATTCCGTAGACTAAAATGTCGTTTCATGTGTAAGACATGACATTTCTTAGTACCACATGAAATGTCATTTTAGTCTACGGAATAAAAAAAACAGTATATAGTTTATTTTTACTTTCGAGCCTTATGTTACAAAACTGCATATACAACAGATATTCAAAGCAATGAAACAGGCAATTTTGTAAATTAACTAGCGAACCGCCCCGGCTTCGCACGGATGCAATGCTGATGTATTATACATATAAACCTTCCTCTCTTCTCCTCCCTATCAATCTGTCTATTCAAAAAAACTAGTTTTAAAGATCTAAGTATACATAGGGACAGACAGACAGCAGGAAGCGACTTTGTTTGTACTATGTAGTTATTCCAATAGAAAATACTCTGCTTTCTTAACGTTTTAGCGCTTAAAGCTTATTCTTCTTCCAGGCTCAATCGCCAGAACGTGAAAACGAATCAAAGGAGAGGCCAGAAGAAGAGACCAATACCGAAGAGGAGGCCGCTGACAGTCTCGACAGTGGGTTCCCTGAGGACTCGTTCCTTATGGTATCTCAATTGCAGTGGGAAGATGATGTCATTTGGGATGGCAGCGAGATTAAACATAAGGTGCGTTGATTTTAGTTTGGCAGGGTCGCCATGTAAATGTTGGATGTCAAATAAAGTAAGAGACCAAAACGGGACATCAGAAGGTTGATGACTTTTTATAGTGGGTTTCTTGAGGATTCCTTTCTTATAATATCGCAGTTGAAATGGTAAGATTTCCTCATCTGGGATAGCGAAATCAAACATAAGGTGAGCACATTTAATCGTGTACCATTAGTGGCAGGGTCGTTATGTAAGGTTGGGTGTTAATGATGAGTGCTCGCACTAAAGTAGAAAAGACAGCCCAGAAGAGATCAAAACTGAACAGGAGATTGCTGGTAGGTCTAACAGTGGGACCTCTAGGACTCGTTCCCATAAATACTATACAGTAGGTTCAAATTCCATTGGTAATAAGGGCAGCAGTTTAAGTCTGCGACCTCAGTGGCAGTAGTCCAGCGTGGCGCGATTTGAGCAGCATGCTCTAAGGCTGATCGCAAACGTTGGAGTTTGAAGTGCTGCATGCCCCCAACGCCCGCTTAGTTTCTCTATTCGCTCATTATACTACTCTAGAATCTACTGATCATGTGTTATATTGCAGGTGCTAGCACGGCTGAACAGCAAGAGCAACGCAGCAGGCTGGGTGCCCACATCAGTGAGCAGGACGGCTCAACAGTTCTCTCACCCGCGCCCGCAGCCTGCGCCGCTCCCCACCAAGCCCACCACGTACGTTTGCCATCGAATACCCCGGCCACATACTCGACGAGTGGCATGGGAAGTAGGCAGAGACGTAGTGTGGCCGCGCTATTCGTAATGCCACTCGTCATGCTCCTCGGTTTTTTGCGCCAGTCAAAGGACCGGCAATATGAAAGAAAGAAAGAAAATACATTTATTTTAACATCATAAACATTGGACAAAACTATGAAGAACACATAAAACACAAATTAGATGCTAAAACAGGATCCCCACTCAGCATAATGCCACGGCAAGCCATGACGCTGATTTTCAGTGGGTACCTGACTTAAAAACTAAGCTACAACTAAACTAAAACTAAACGAGTGACAACACAAACGTCAAACACTAATTACAGAATTACAGAAAAAAAAATTGAAATTAAATTGAAATTAGGCAATAGGTAGATATAATTTAACATTTTTTGTTCAACGTTGCGGATCGTTGGCTTGCATAAAACAGCAGAGAAAATGGGTTGCTCTTTCCGTCAGTGACACACAACGGGTAAATTAGCTCACGCATAAATGTGAAAATTAAAATTCTTGAAACTTTATTAAGATAGAAACTCAATTTGATGGTTCAGCAAGTATGCTCGACATTTGGACTTAAAAGTGTTAAGCGATTTCAGTGCACGAATCGGAAGCGGAATTAAGTTCCAGCACTTCGTGGCAATATGAAGTATGAAGCGTCGCGATTAATCGCCCGAGTAGGGCAGTGTGTGGCCGGAGCGGGCATAGTGTAGCCTTATCTATCTATCTAGTATAAGCTCATGGTATGGTTGACACTTTATCTATACCACGTCACGTATAGGGAAGCTTTCTGCCTTCCCGTACATTAACAACGCTACGGCGTCAACTGGAGACCAGATGGGACACAAAGGTAACTTTTGCTGCCACTATAAGTGGAAATAATTTTACTTTATTGTCATCGGTAAATATTATGTCCATACGTCGCACTACAGCGGGCATTTAGCTGGCAAGTCATTTGGTAAGGTTTACAAAAAAACATATTAACTTCCGAGTACATGTACTTAGTATTTGTAACATAGTTATCATTTATTAATCTTTAATGTGTACTCTTTGAAGTGACAACTGATAAGCCCATTTAAGTGGCCATCTACAAAACAAATAAATAGCTGACATGCGTCATTATGACTGTCGTTCATATTATTAAGTCTTATTTTTATTTAAAATTAAAGGGATATGATATAAACGAATAGATACCTAACTAACGTACAGCCTTAGTTGCTAAGGTATTTGGATTTGCACATTACAAATACTAGGTACCAAATACTACTTTACTCTGACAACTCGAAAATTGATTTGTGAACCTTACGAAGTGACATGCCCCCAAAATGCCC
Source organism: Cydia strobilella (assembly GCF_947568885.1). Lineage (NCBI taxonomy): Eukaryota > Metazoa > Arthropoda > Insecta > Lepidoptera > Tortricidae > Cydia > Cydia strobilella. The sequence goes on along the minus strand of NC_086049.1, from coordinate 2,188,401 downwards.
GGTGTAGTGCGACGTATGATTATATCGAATAAATGGTATATTTTACTGTCTCTTTTTTTCAGTTCGTCAACGTCAACCACAAACCCTCAACCGTCCGCGTCTGCTGACGGTGAAGACAACACTTGGTACAGGTGTGTATGTAAATAAAACCGGCCAAGTGCGAGTCGGACTCGCGCACCGAGGGTTCCGTACTTTTTTTAGTATTTGTTGTTATAGCGGCAACAGAAATACATCATCTGTGAAAATTTCAACTGAGATACAGCCTGGTGACAGACTGACGGACAGCGGAGTCTTAGTAATAGGGTCCGTTTTTACCCTTTGAGTACGGAACCCTAATATTTATTTTATATGTTTTTGTAGAGTATGTTCGGAAAGAGAAGAGTCGTGGAATGTATGTATGTGTAATTTGTATGTCATGTTCTTTTTTTCATATTGGTGAGCTATAAAGAATATTTGTATTGTATTGTATTGTTGTTGCTTCTACTACCGATGCGAACGCCTCAACGTGACCACGACCGCTCTGTCAAGAGCGATACGACAGAGAAGAAGATTGTATTGTATACATTCCAGGACTCTTTCTCTTTCCGCACAGACTATATTCTTAGGCAAAAAATTGTGTTGCGACAAAGTTCAAATGATAATAATTACCAGGATTGTTTAGGTAAATAACTTCAACCATATTCTGAATAATCATCTTCATTTCAGTATATTCCCCGTCGAGAACGAAGAACTAGTATACGGTACATGGGAAGATGAAGTTATCTGGGATGCTGAAAACATGTCCAAGATCCCGAAACCGAAAATACTTACGTTGGACCCCAACGATGAGAACATTATATTGGGGATACCGGATGATGTGGACCCATCCAAGATTACTAGAGGTAACTATGAAACATCCCTAATATCCCTATCTTCTTCTTGTCCTAAGCCTTATCCCATTATCTGGGGTCGGCTCTCCTTGTCTGCCTTTTCCACTGTTTCCAGTTTTGGGCTACGGTGTTGTCTATTCCTATCTCTTTTAGGTCCTTCTGGACCGTCGTCAATCCCTAATATCCCTATAATCCATACTAATATTATAAATGCGAAAGTGTCTCTCTATCTTTCTGTCTATCTGTTACCTCTTCACGCTTAAACCGCTGAACGGATTTAGTCTAAATTTGGCGTAGAGATAGTTTAAGTCCCGGGGAAGGACAGGATAGATTTCATGTCGGAAGTCATCCCGAAAGAGGGTAAAAGAGGGGGTGAAAATGGGAAAATTACTGAAATGCCTGTTAATTGACATGTAAAACTATGTTTGACATGTGTTGTTGTTTGACATGTAAAACTATGTTTTATAAAGGAATAAATGAATGAATGAATTGGTGTTAATATGCTTAATATTATGCTCAAAATGATTGCCATTACATTTTTAACTGCTGGAACTATTTCCACGCAGACGAAGTCGCGGGCAACAGCTAGTAATATTATAAATCTGAAATCAACTTTGTTTGTCTGGCTGCACGGCTGTCTGTAACTCTTTTCTCCGCAATTGTTGAACTGATTTAGATTCAATTTGATCTGGAGATAGTTTGACATAGTATAAACAGGGCAAAGTATGTCATCTTCATACAAACGCACCGCGCGCGATTTGTATGTGTGCGCTATAAGTATCTATGCGTCGCCGCACGCACACTCAAACAAAATCTCTACTGGCGCACTGAGAAACGGGTCGAGATTTTGTTTGAGTGTGCGTGCGGCGACGCATATATACTATGGCGCACACATAGAAGTCGCGCGCGGTGCCTTGAATAAAGATAACATACTTTGTCCTGTTTATACTATAGTTTGAGGTTCAAGGATAGTTTTTATCAATTATCATCATCATTCTCTCACGCAGATGAAGTCACGGGCATAAGCTGTTACCTCTTCACCCTTAAACCCCCAAACCAATTTAGTTGAAATGTATAGAGATAGTTTGAGTTCCAGAGAAGTACATATAATAGTTTTATAACGGAACACTAAATTCCATTCCATTTCGGAAATAATTTCAAGACACTTTTTATGTCACTTCACTTATATTGACCGGGATATAGACCGTGATTAACTTTTGTATTATTTATGAGCTCCCAATATTTCAACGCAGTTACATGCATCATGTTCACGGGTGACTGAAGATAGCGGGTGGGTGTCAAAGCTCACCCTCAGCTTAGCTCAGCTGGGTGTGGGTGTGTGTGGGGAGGGAGGGAGCTCATAAATAATACAAAAGGTAATCACGGTCTATATCCCGGTCAATATAAGTCTAGTGAAACTAACCGTGAATCATTCAAAACTAACTTTTTATGTCTTCTACAATTAATGGTTTCAGTATTTCGATAGCGACAATTTTTCTTACAAAAGACTTAAATTATTTTGACGAAATCTGCATAATATGTCGAAGACCTTTAAGCGCATATTATTCTACAACTGATAAGAGTTCTCATTCAGACTCAATGACTCGATTTCTTAGCAACTGCTTCTCTTCTTAGCCTTGTAACCAGTACTGGGCACTGTCCCATACTTACTACTTACTCCGTTGGCTCAGCGACCCAAAATGAGACGGCCTACGACACAAGACAGCGCCACTTTTCCCACTGTCCCATAGTTGCCACAATCTTAGTTCTAAGCAGTAGAGGTAATAAACGGGCTGTCAGCTATAACTATTATGCTGTTAAACACTAGGTCCTTTACCTTACTCATAAAGTAAAACCGAGGACTTCCGGTTCGAACGCCATCTTGATAGTAGCCTCGTGATAAATTCCTGTTTTTTGCTCATTAATATTGCTTAAAGTGTAATATCAATAGCTTTATTATACAGTAATCTAATTTGGTAGTGTGCAGTGAATGGAGAGTTAATCTCAAAGCGTATTTAACCACCATTTTGGAGTCAACGGCCGGTAGTCCACGTGCTTCTCTTAAAATCCAGCTATCGGTTTTACGAGAAAACAACAATAACTACCGAACAACGTCGTGCTCTAAGAGCATTTGGTATTTCTACCTCTAACCGTGTCTGGCTAGAGCCCTAGAGGCCCATAATTTTATTTACCGTACACTGGCTGAAGAAAATCAAGAAATATTAATTCGATCCCACGTGGATCCCACTTTGACGTTGGCGAAATCATCGACAGTATCGATGGAGCCATACTACTTACAGATTGAATTGAAAGTAAAACCGAATCTTTATGTTGTCAGAACGAGGCCCTCAACCCAAAGTGAAGATTCCGCACCCTCACGTCAAGAAATCCAAGATCTTGCTAGGAAAAGCTGGGGTTATCAACGTATTGCAAGAGGACGCACCACCGCCGCCGCCCAAGTCTCCTGATCGGGATCCCTTCAATATCTCCAACGATGTGTAAGTTATAAGTCTGTGATCTTTAGACTCCTTTAATTCATAATTAATGTTTATTGCATGAAATTGTGAAAATGTGTTAGTGTATACAAAAAGTTCATCAATCTGCCGAGATCCAGTACGCAATATATCTTATTGTACTAGGTATATAATACTACGAACTAAATTAATTTAGCTAATAACAACTTTGGGAACAAATCAAATTCTTTTATTAAATATTTTGATTTGTGTTTTTTAAGTAGTCACAACACAACTATATATGAATTATAAACTGTAATAGATATCATATATTAAAGAAAAAGTGACGTGTGAAGGCCGGATTCGAACCGGCGTCTTTAGCTATCGCGGCTAACGCCATGAACCCCTAGGCCACCTCGCCACGGAGATCACGGATAGTTCTAGATATATTTAGGCTCCGTCATTTCGAATAGTTTCCAAAAACTAATCGTTTAAAAATTCCATATAATTCTCGAACACGTGTACATACGTATTTTGTTCCAGCTTCTACCAGCCCAAATCTCAAAACCCGCGCCTCAAAGTCGGCGGCGGGCAACTGATCCAGCACAGCACCCCCGTCGTGGAGCTCCGCGCGCCCTTCATGCAGACGCACATGGGCCCCGCGCGCCTCCGCGCCTTCCACCGCCCGGCGCTCCGCAAGCTGTCCTACGGGCAGCTGGCCAACCCCGGCCCGCACCCTGTGCAGCCCCTGATCAAACATATCAGGAAGAAGGCCAAGGTAATACTGAGTTTTAACAATCGATTTGAGTTTGTCCTTTTAAAAGGACATTGGGCCACACGAGGCTGAGATTCATCCAACAGCACTCGGGTATTGTACTTTGAAGCCTTTATAATAAGAGGTAAAAACTTGATTTTAATGTTGTCCTTTTAAAAGGACATTGGGCCACAGGCGGTTAGGTTTGATCCAACACAGTACCCCAGTAGCTTTGGAGCTCCGAGCGCCCTTTGGGTCGGCAAGACTTATTCCACCAACCGGCGCTAAGAAAACTGTCGTACGGACAGCTGGCCAACCCCGGACCGCTCCCTGTGCAGCCCCTGATTTAAACACATCACGAAGAAGGCTAAGGTACAGTATAGGCACAAATATACATACTTATCTATCTTCCCCGACCGTCAGCAGCCCATCAGGAACCTTATCAACGGGCTCTCAGCGACGTTGACGATGAGATTTGATTCACCTCAGTTTATTATTATTCAGAGCCCACTGTGTCCCACTGCTGGGCAAAGGCCTCCCCCCTCTTTTTCCACTCGTCTCTGTTTAATGCTATATCCGGCCAGCCTGTCAAGAAGGAGTCCAAGTTATTGCCACCTCAGTTTATCAACGTATTTTCCCTTCGGGAATAACTAACAATATGTTTGATTTGATTGTTACAGCAACGTGAAGCGGAACGCTTAGCCTCAGGAGGCGGCGACGTGTTCTTCATGAGAACACCAGAAGACCTCAGCGGCCGCGATGGAGAATTGGTGCTAGTAGAGTTTTGTGAGGAACACCCACCGCTGATCAGTCAAGTGGGCATGTGCACCAAGATCAAGAACTATTACAAACGAAGTGCAACGAAGGTGTGTAACAATTGTACATTTCCTGACTAGATGGGCACAATGATCAAAAATCTGTTCCACACCTTTAAAATTGAGTGTCGAAATGAGAGACCATTTTAGACCTAAGTCGGCGGATTGGCAATATACCCAAATTGCGCTAACATATTTGATAAATGCAAGCCACCTTTAAGTATATTCTTTTCAAATCATTTTTTTTTTAAGTAATAAAGGCTTTATTTATTTATTTATTTATTTATTTATTTGTGGTTAAAATATGCCCGGACAACATCATTATCTTTTTAGGGTTCCGTACCCAAAGGGTAAAAACGGGACCCTGTTACTAAGACTCCGCTGTACGTCTGTCTGTCTGTCACCAGGCTGTATCTCATGAACCGTGATAGCTAGACAGTTGAAATTTTGACAGATGATGTATTTCTGTTGCCGTTATAATAACAAATACTAAAAAGTACGGAACCCTCGGTGCGCGAGTCCGACTCGCACTTGGTTGGTTTTTTTATGAAACTGTGATATTTCCATATAAAGATAAAGAAAGTTTATTATTCAAGTAGGCATATTACAATGCGCTTATGAACGTTAAATAAAGGTACGCTGGCTCTAACCCTACTCCTCTGCCCCGAGAAGATTTAAATCTAGATAGCCAATACTTTTTTATTTCAGGACAGCGGCCCGAAACCTCTGAAATACGGTGAAGTTGCGTACGCGCACACATCGCCCTTCCTCGGTATATTACCCCCCGGCGCCACCCAACCCGTCGTCGAGAACAACATGTACAGAGCGCCTATATACGAACACAACATACCACCTTCGGACTTCCTCGTCATACGCACAAGGTTTGATTTCATTCGTTACCTTTCGTAGGTTCATAAGTACCCTGGTAGTTTGCTTGCTCGCATGAACCAGTTTATATATGATATGATTCATATGATATGATTTATTTATCTCACAATATACAATTGCACTTAAAATTACACATGGCATGGTTATATTCGTCCCAATGCGAAAGAGATTTCATTTTGTAAGAGGTTTTTTGTCCATCATCATAAGAGAGAAACTATTTATTTATGTTTTATAATTAAGGTGGAATCTTTTGCAGACAAGCGTACTACATCCGTGAAATCGACGCATTATACGTGGTAGGCCAGGAATGTCCACTTTATGAGGTGCCTGGACCCAACTCGAAAAGGGCCAACAACTTCGTTAGAGATTTCCTACAGGTATGTATATTGTTGATGCGTGTTTTCTTACAGCAGTTGTGTTTTCTTAGACCTTAAATATTTACAAAGATAGATATAACTCCGTAATAGATGAATACAGTCTAATGATTCTCGTTCAGAGGGCGCTACTAGCTTTGGCCTACTGTTGTATAAATGGCGTTGACGGTTTCGTTTGTTATTTAACAATTTTAACGCATATCAGTAAAAGAACATGGGCCAAAATCATAAAAATAATTAATGCAAATAAAAAAAAAACATTTATCCATATTTAAATACATTTTATCGTATTTTTATAAATATTTATTTTTAGTTTTAAAGTGTGTCGACAGATGGCAGTGAATTTACTGGGGTTACAAAATTTACTATGACAGTACCGCTCTAGTATAAGTTACTCTATGATATTTATAAAATATTCTGCTGAAACATTGCACCATTTATTAAAAACACTGTTATTAGAAATTAACCTAAAATTACGGTTCCATAATAATTTTACGAATATACTAACATATTTTCTGGTTTTCGCTGAGCGTCATCGCACTCAGCACCTCAATTCTTTAAAATGCAAAGCCTAAGCTCCGAAAAATGTTGCGCGTAGCGACAGAAATACGTGACTTGAACCGTAAAATTATTACAGTACTCACGAGAGCTACCAAATGATTATATTTCTTTACAGTACATAATATGTACATATTATAGTTCTATTTACCGCACTAGTGTGATAAGTAGCACGTTACGTAACTCTGTCGAAAATTTAAACGGCCATATGTATTCTAAAACGTTGTGCGATACATGTGCGAATAGGTAATTCTCAACGCATTCGTTTGATTTATCGCCACTCGTTACGAATTTCCTATTTTACGCACTTGTATCGTAATGCACTATTATGAAACATTGCTTTTCAGGTTTACATCTATCGCCTATTCTGGAAATCCCGTGACAACCCACGCCGTATCAAAATGGACGACATTAAGAGAGCTTTCCCATCTCACTCTGAAAGCTCAATAAGAAAACGTCTGAAGCTTTGCGCAGATTTCAAGCGTACTGGATTAGATTCAAATTGGTGAGTACTGCCATTTCATTATGTAATCACTCAAAATTATTTATATCGACTTCTAATTTTGTTACTACATACTATTTGTAGACAACGTTACAACATGAACTTTAAAACTAAGTAAGTGCGTGAAATAGGAAATAAGACGACCACCATGCTACGTGTATATTGTATATGCGTATATAAATTCTAATTTTTTTTCAAAGGCAATTTCAAGGTTTGATCAATTTTAAAGTTACTCGCCAAACTGCTTATGCAGTTTGTTGGCGAGACAGCGCTTTTTTTTACAATTTTTTTTTTGCAATTTTATTTGTGTGTTCTGCCTGTTCTAACCTACGGCGCCCAAACTTGGTCACTCACAGAGATCCAGAAGTCCAAACTGAAGGTTTGCCAACGCGCTATGGAGCGCACCATTCTAGGTGTTAAACTAGCTGATCGCATAAAAAACACCACGCTGCGCTCAAAAACCGGCATCTCTGACGTAGGCGAGAAAACCGCTAGGCTCAAATGGGACTGGGCCGGTCACGTCCACCGCATGCATCCGGAGAGGTGGGCTAGCTTAGCAACCAAGTGGATGCCGGTAGAGGGGCGTGGACGGGGCAGGCCCAAACGGAGATGGCGGGATGACCTGGACTGCTTCCTGAACAACTGGCTTTGCCCAGCAGTGGGACACTTAGTAGGCTTAAAAAAAAAAAAAAAAATTTGAACTTACATATGCTCAATGCTCATATTTTCATACTGTGTTTGAAATGTGTCAAATTATATTGTTCCATAGTCGCTGGAAGCGTGTCACAATCACAAAAAAAATAAGTGATGTTTATTTGAAAGTGATTTGAAACCCTCACAATGCTCAAGATTCTATTTATTATAGTTTATGTATTTTCGTTTATTAATATTTTTACGCAGCACATTAGCACAAGTTAAAAAAAAACCGGACAAGTGCGAGTCGGACTCGCCCACCGAGGGTTCCGTACTTTTTAGTATTTGTTGTCGTAGCGGCAACAGAAATACATCATCTGTGAAAATTTCAACTGTCGAGCTATCACGGTTCATGAGATACAGCCTGGTGACAGACAGACGGACAGCGGAGTCTTAGTAATAGGGTCCCGTTTTTACCCTTTGGGTACGGTACCCTAAAAACGATTTCGCACTTTGTAAAAAAAAAATATGTCTCTTCTCTCTCTCTTCTTCATTTCCTGTTACCCCCTGCTGGGGTGTAGGGCTCGAATCTTGTTTTTCCATTGACTACGGACATTGATATTGAAAAAAATATGTAATTTATATTAATGAAGAAACATCTCTAGGTGGGTAATAAAACCCGAATTCCGTCTGCCGTCTGAAGAGGAGATCCGCGCAATGGTGTCCCCCGAGCAATGTTGCGCGTACTTTAGCATGGCGTCGGCTGAACAACGGCTGAAGGACGCTGGCTATGGAGAGAAGTTCATCTTCACCCCGCAGGAGGACGATGATGAAGAGCTGCAGTTGAAGATGGATGACGAGGTAACATTATCATTACGTCTGTGGTAGTTTAGACTGAGCTGACAGCTGAAGTAGGTAGATGGCGCTTCTACCATGCGGTTGAATTGTGACATGGATGATCAAGTTAAAATTACAAAGATTTTTGTTTTTAACTAATTGCTCGTTTTAGTTGTAAATGCAAATACCAAAAATATTCACAGTTATTTCAGTTAGGCTTGATTTCTTCCTACGCTGACATCGGTCGCTGACGTCGGATGCTGACGACGACACATTTGCCTATAACCAACCGGTCAGCTTTGCATCAGCAGTGGTGTACAGCGCGTCAGCGCACCGACGCACGCGGCGCTGACGAGCGAGACCAACGCGCGCCATTAGCGGCGCGTATAGTTTGAACATATGTCTGCCTGCCTGAACGCGTGCCACGCGCTGACACAATGGCCACGCGCTTAATCACAATGGCCAAGCGCTCGTTTAAAAGAAACAATGGCTTTTGTTGAACAGATTAGGGTCTTTGGCGTAAAAATCCTTTAAAAAGATTCAAACTATAGCAATGCCTGCCGCGGACGTCAGGTTCGCTGTGCGGTGGCCCATAGAACATTGTGTTAATTCGTACGTTCGACCGACGTCAGCGTAGGAGGAAATCAAGCTTTATAAACACTGGAATTTCCTTTGTAATAATTCCACTATCATCATCATCATAACTTAAGAGCTTTGCTCTTGTCGGTGGAGTAATTGCCAACCCTTTCTTTCCTGAGCCAGTCTTTTGATTTGCTCGTACGACGCATTCTTTTTCACTTGCCTTTCCACTGCCTCTCGTCTTTTCAATTTTGCCTTCCAAAATGTTTATGAAAAAGTTATGGACACTGAGACGAAAAGACAGAAAAATGTGGAAGCTTTTGAAATGTGGTGTTGGCGGAGGATGGAAAGGATTAGTCGGACCGAAAGAAAGACGAATGAAGAGGTTTTGAGTATGGTAGGATAAAGACGAAGCTTATTAAATACCATAAGGAATAGGAGAGGCAAGATGTTAGGACACCTGATACGAATAATTCCACTAACCTCCTGTTATTTGTATAACAGCTAGATTGTGATTTAAGAGTCGATTTTGGAGCAAAAATTGAAAATTTATAGATTTAGTCGTTGAAATTATACACGTTTTGTTACGTAATATCTAAATAACAAGTATTGATTTCTATTAGCACGTCTTCTCATCTTGCCTTTTAATAATGAGGTCGCGAGCGTGCGTCACCGGTAATATATGAAAAAAAGGGGCAGTTTTTAAAAATTCATCAAAAATTTATGGTGGTAAATTATATAAATTGATGTATAAGAATAGTTTCAGCAAATGTTGTAGATTGTTTAAGTATCAAAATTACGTTGAAATTAAGTCGATTTTCAGAGAAATTGTCATTTGTTTTAAAGTAATTTCTGGAGAAAATTGATTTCGTCTAACTTTAATTTACACTACTTCAAAGTCATAATAATAAAAATGTAGTCTGATAAACGACAAGTACAGGATATGTGTAATACAAAATTACCATGTTTAGCCGTCCAAACTTTACGAAATTTACAAATAAGAGCGACAAAATCAGTGCTTTACGCGCGTTTACCTAAACGTCCATCAGAAAAGCAAACATTACTAATTTAGCGAGTCTGTTTTCAAAAAATTGATCTGATAAAAGATAAGATAAGAAGACGTGCTAATAGAAACCAGTACTTGTTATTTCAATTAGGTAACAAAAGGTGTACAATTTCACCGACTAAATCTATCAATTTTACATTTTTGCCACTAAAATCGACACCGGCCTCTTAACGAACAGGTGAAAGTGGCCCCCTGGAACACGACGCGCGCCTACATCCAGGCCATGCGCGGCAAGTGCCTGCTGCAGCTCACCGGGCCCGCCGACCCCACCGGCTGCGGCGAGGGCTTCTCCTACGTGCGCGTGCCCAACAAGCCCACCCAGCAGCCCGCGGACGAGGCTCAGCCGAAGAGGACCGTTACCGGGACCGATGCGGACTTGAGGAGGCTTAGCTTGAATAATGCTAAGGCGCTGTTGAGGAAGTTTGGTGTTCCTGAGGAAGAGGTTCGTATAAAGTTTGGTATATAGTGCTATAAATGTTGACTGACTGGACCGGGTGCGATAGCTTCTACGTGCGCGTGCCTAATAAGCCCACTCAGCAACCTACTGAAGAGGCTCAGCCTAAGAGAACTGTTACTGGGACGGATGCGGATTTGAGGAGGCTTAGCTTGAATAATGCTAAGGCGCTGTTGAGGAAGTTTGGTGTTCCTGAGGAAGAGGTTCGTATAAAATTTGGTATATAGTGCTATAAATGTTGACTGACTGGACCGGGTGCGATAGCTTCTACGTGCGCGTGCCTAGTAAGCCCACTCAGCAACCTACTGAAGAGGCTCAGCCTAAGAGAACTGTTACCGGGACGGATGCGGATTTGAGGAGGCTTAGCTTGAATAATGCTAAGGCGCTGTTGAGGAAGTTTGGTGTTCCTGAGGAAGAGGTTTGTTAACATTTTGGATATATAGTGATACTAGCTTTTGCCCGCGACTTCGTCTGCGTGGACTTAGTAACCCCGGCAAGAGTAAAAATAGCGCCTAGAGAAAATCTTATAGCAATTATTCAATTGGAGCATATTATGCACACAAATTAGCAGACACTTCATTAATTATCTCAATTCCACCCCGCTTTTTACTTTCTTAAGGGATGATTTTCGGGATAAAAACTATCCTATGTCCTTCTCAGGGACTCAACCTATCTCTATGCCAAATTTCATCTAAATCGATTCAGCGGTTTAAGCGTGAAGAGGGAACACACACACAGACAGACAGACTTTCGCATTTATAATATTAGTATGGATTAATGTAAAATGATCGGGTGCGATAGCATCTACGTGCGCGTGTCCAATAAGCCGACACAGCAGCTAGCCTACTGATGAAGCTCAGCCAAAGAGATTATTACGGGGACTGATGTGGATCTGAGAAGGAACTTGAATAATGCGAACGCGTTGTTGAGAAAATTTGGTGTTCCTGCGGAAGAGGTTTGTAACATTAAATTAAATTAAAATCATACTAAAAATACTGGGCGAGTGAGGTTGATAAGATGTATTTTAAACTAATCGAAACTAAACTATCGTGAGACATATTTCAAAATATTTAGATCACTACGGTTTCACGTCGATTTGGTATTTTTAGTCGCTTTTGGCGACATGTTTCGGACTCATCGGGAGTCCTTCCTCAGGCACCAGTGTCCGCGGCTGCTGTACTCCGTGCACTAAGTATTTTAAGCTGTTTATTATGTAGTAGTTTTTTCGTAAGAGATTATTAATAAGTTCTTCCTTTTTCTCGATAGATTAAGAAACTGTCTCGATGGGAGGTCATAGACGTCGTCAGAACGCTATCGACCGAAAAGGCAAAGGCGGGTGAGGAAGGCATGACGAAGTTCTCCAGAGGAAATCGTTTCTCAATTGCAGAACATCAAGAAAGGTAAACGTTATTAATTAATTATTAACTATTTATATTAGTTGCATCTTTTACTAAATTATAACTTAAAAATATTTGCATACCGTAAATACTTTAGACACATTTTATGATAAGTGATTTTTATTTTACAATCACAATTATAAAATACTTCTAAGGCTATGAGGCTTATTATTATTATATTCATTATTTAAATTTATTGGATTGTGAATTTGTGATTTCATTGTTGAAAGTTTTGTTTTTATTTAACACATAGCTATAACGATGGTACGTACTAACAATATTGTATGGAATTTTGAATGTTTTGAATCATATTTTAGAATACTTAACTACAAGCCCAACATGAAAACCCACTTCATACTCATTCTCATTACAGATATAAAGAAGAATGCCAGCGTATATTCGAGCTTCAAAACCGGGTGCTGGCGAGTGCTGAGGTGCTTAGTACGGACGAGGCGGAGAGTTCTGTCAGTGAAGAGTCTGACATGGAAGAAATGGGCAAAAATCTCGAGAACATGCTGGCTAACAAGAAAACTACGGAGCAGGTTGGTCACTTTTTTATTTCACGTCGGTAGGAAAAAATCCTAAAGTTAACACTTACCGTGTAACCTGTGAAATATTACTGTATATATAATATTAATGTTGACAACTGACAAATTATATTCGTAACAGTCTATCTGAAATCTGAATGTCTAAGTAGTGTCTAACTCCCGTGTGAGATAATATTCTGCTGTGCTGACCTCTTGTCATGTTTTAGGGGAATTGTGCATGATCTTTATTATATGGTGGTGTTTTTTTTAATAATATGGCCCTTATACTATCATTCTACAAAAAAAGTACACTTACGCCACAGAATAAGTAATAGTATTATCATACAGAACGGCCACGCCCCGCCCCGCCCCGACTCGAATTACCTCGCCCCGCGACAGCAGATTGACGGCCGTTTGCCGGCCGCTCAGTACTATTTTTAAGCAACTTACTCACACTATGACGCATGACGCGTGTACAGGCGTGCCGTTCACGCATAGAAACGCGTGATTTTTGATGTATAACGTGGCCGCCCTTTTGCCAAGCGCTTACTTTACCAACTAACTTATCTGACATGTATGTTGCAGTTGTCTATGGAAAGGGAGGAAGCTGAAAGAGCTGAACTACGGAAGATGATTCTCGGTCAAGACAAGAAACCGCAGATCAACCAGCAGGATCAGCAGCAGATTTCCAGTCAAGGTATAGTTTTTTAGGGTTCCGTACCTAAAGGGTTAAAACGGAACACTATTACTAAGACTCCTCTATCTGTCTGTCCGTCTGTCACCAGGCTGTATCTCATGAACCGTGATAGCTAGACAGTTGAAAATTTCACACACAGAAAATATACAACAAACGTGATTTTTTCGCCGTTTTTTGCGTAATGATTGGTAATTCGTGCGCGAGACCGACTCGCACTTAACCTGTTTTAAATTATTTATTTTGTGCTGTTTTTGTCTAAAATAATCTATTGTCCATTAGGCACTGTGTGAAGTGACAATAAAAACGTCATGTTTATAAGTAGAGCAAAGTTAAATGCAAAAAATCATTTGGAAATATTCCCTTGACATCATCAACTTTCTAATATTTCCCAGGTCGAGTCCTCCGCATAGTCCGCACATTCCGCAACGCGTCAGGCCAGCGCTACACACGCGTCGAGTTTGTACGGAAGGCCGCCGTAATAGAAGCCTACACCAAAATCCGGTCTACAAAAGATGACGCTTTCATCCGACAGTTCGCGACTATGGACGAAACTCAAAAGGAGGAGATGAAACGAGAAAAAAGGAGGATTCAGGTAGGCTTTTGACTATATATTCCTTATTTAGTTCTCAGAGACGAGGCGGCTTTTCTCACTATATAGTCTGTGAGAACAACGCCAGCGCTACACCCGCGTCGAGTTCGTACGGAAGGCCGCCGTATTAGAAGCCTACACGAAAATCCGGTCCACCAGTTTCTTTTTTTTACAGTTTTTACCTATTTTTTGGCTAGTGTATAACATTCCCGCACCCAAAATCCGAGGTATGCTGATAAAAACTGCACGCTTAAGTAAGCACCTCGTTTTTTTAGCATTAAACGAGGTTTAGACTAGCAAGAACATGCATGCAATTTAACTGTATTCAAAAGTTTGATCAGATACCGCAATGTAACGAAAATTGCATGCAAGTTTAGTTTAAGTTTAGTCGTTTTTTTTAGCATTAAACGAGGTTTAGACTAGCAAGAACTTGCATGCAATTTTCGTATTCAAAAGTTTGATTTCTGCGGTATCTGATCAAACTTTTGAATACAGTTAAATTGCATGCATGTTCTTGCTAGTTTCTCGTTTAATGCTAAAAAACGAGGTATAGTTTTACTTCCTCAAGTCACGCCGATCGCGCTACTTGCGCAAGTAGCTTTGCGCTGGCTTTTCTCAAATCTCTGTTTACACGACGCACCGCACAAATCTGTTAATCGCACTGTGTGCAAAAATATTTGTTTTTCGTTTGCCGTCATTGACTTTCTTATGTTGATGATTTTTTCGTACTGTTACATGTATTTTTGCAATGACTACTAATATAAATGATTGTTTTAGGAACAACTGAGACGTATCAAACGAAATCAGGAGAGAGAAAGACTGGCTGGCAATGTTACTACGCCTGGCGTATTCAATACTGACAGTGAGTACATTTTGACTTTATCTAAATAGTGTCTTTTTTAATTATTTTAAACCGGGTCACTCACGTATTATTAAGTCGAATAGCTTGTCGAGCTATTAATTGCGTTTAATATGTTTGAGTCTCACGGGAGTTTTATAGTGTCTTTTTTTTTTCAACTAATTTTAAAGATTTAATTTCATTTTTGATTAAGGTTCACTATGTTTTATGTCCATTGCTTTCCGCCAATTCCGCAAAAATCCGAGAAAGTGTAAAATACAGATTTAATAGCTAACGTAGATGTAGGTTTTTTAGTAAGGCTCAATAAAGACTTTTCCATAGATTTTGCATCTCTTCTAAAATCAATATCACCTTTTTTTCTCGGTGTTGGAATGCTGTTACGCATTTCCCCCCTGACCTGAGGTGGGCCCATTATGGGGGATATGTGGGACTCTCACCTCCCAGCTCTTTCCATTGAGAAAAGAGGGAGAGGAGCTAACCCACTAAACCCACCGGCGTTTCCCACAATATGCAGTTTTGGGGGGCCCTCCCCAGAATCAATATCACCTAGCTAAATATATCTCCAATAAAATAATATTTGTCTTGTGTCGTAACAGGCATGAGTATGTCGTCATCCAACGACTTGGGATCAGCGTCTCCAGGACTCATTCCTTTAGGCCAGATTAAACAGGAACCGGACCTGCACACCCCGTCCCGTCGGCGAGCTAAACTGAAACCGGACTTGAAGCTTAAGGTAATGATCATGCAACTCACTAGACAACCCACGTGGGTGGTCAAAATTCTTAACTCATTTACTGCCAGTGAGCTCCTATTAGGCGGGTTCTCGTTTCGTAATCGCTTTTCGGTACAAATCGAAAATAGTTATTTACGATACAAGTGCGGAAAAGAGGAAATTCGAAACGAGTGGCGATAAATTAAAACACGATCGCAGGGAGTGTTTTTAAATCGACACGAGTTGCGAATTAGCTATTCGCACGTGCATTGTACAAAGTTTTACAGTACATACATATGCACGAAAAGAGCTTTTTACGCACTAGTGCGAGAAAGTAGCACCATATGTACTGTAAAATACGTTATCGGCTACAAGCTTAGATCATAGCACGCGCTGTATACAATAGTGTTTTAATTACAAGTTTTTTATTAACTTGCAATGCATGTTCATTTTCCCTGTTCATTTGGGAGCCCTGTGCCCTGTGGCCTCGGTTCTAGAAAAAACAGGCAGATTATAGAGAGACGCCCGTGTTGAGGCGTTACTGTTGACGCCAACCAACCCCGTACGTCTCTCACAAGCTATTTATGTTTGTAAGGGTCTAATCCACTTCCTGACTTCCAACGAAGTTGAAAATTTGCATACATATGTAAGGATGACAATGCAATATTACTAACACATATGGGTGTATTAGGCCTGAAATAAATGACAATTTAATTTAATTTAATTTAATTTTAATATTATGGTACCATCGAGCCGATCTGATGATGGAGACAGGAGGTGGCCATAGGAACTCTGTTATAAAACAACGAAACCTAATTGTGTTTGGGGTTTTTAGAATTGTCTCGATGAGTATTAGTTGGCTGTGGAAATAGAAGCGATAACAGCTTGTACCAAAAATAAATTCGTTGCCAAAAACTAATTTGCATTTTTAAATCACGTGCCGTACTTAGGCCACAAAGGACTAATAAATTCCGTGTAAACACGATTATATAAAATATTATTTCCATTTAAGATGGCTTCTAATTTGTTTTTTATTCCTAGTGCGGCGCATGCGGCCAAGTAGGGCACATGCGTACGAACAAAGCGTGCCCTCTATACACCGGGTCCATGGGAGGGGGACCCTCCTCCCCCCCGGAAACGGACGTCGAGCCCATTCCGGAGCCGGATGAAGAAGACACCGGATATGTCGACGGGGTCAAACTTACCCTGCCCACTAAGGTTATGAAGGTAAGCACAAATATTTAGGTCGCTCCTTACTTTGCAAAAGTGCCCATAACGACCGTGGCAACGAGTCGGAACGGCTCATGTCTCGTATAACTGTTGGCAGGAGAGTTGAGGTTAATGATTATACAGTTACGATGGAGTAATTGCCAAATATGATAGCGACTAAACGAATAATAAAGATGTAATTTATGGGTCTCCGGCAAGTTCGGTTCTCCATACAAACGTAGTTCCGCTCTTTTTTTAAAACTTGCTCTGAAACTTTGTACTTACAATAGGATAAGGTATAATATATCTATGTCTGTAATAAGTTTATACTTCAGATACCATAGTTAAAAAAATACAGCGAATTTAAGTTTTTGATACAAAACTTGTTTTTGCTCTATTTAGTTTGTTTTATGAACTGGAGCTATATAAACTAATTTCAGACCTAGATATACATCATGTCATTATATGTGCAAAGTTTTATTACAATCCAACTTGTAGTTTTAAAATGAGAGCGGAACGACGTTTGCATGGGAAGGTGAAATTCGGCCGAGCTTGCCGGGGACTCTTAAGGGCACGATATAGCAAGAAGGAGAATATTTTGCCGCTCCGGGTCGTTCCTGCTGCAGAGGTTGTCCATTGCGGTTTAACGCGGAAACGCATCAAGCGTGATGGGCACCTTTGCGTCGAGAGCGATGCGACGTAGGTTTTTCGAATAGTTTTTATGGGTTAGTTTAGGTTTAGTTTTATTTATAGTTAAGTTTCTTGCTAATTTATTTCTTACTTCTGTATTTTTATGATGAAATGAATTAATGTCAGTGTCTATTTATTGATTAATTGTGTCGTTTTCAAGCAAAAGGTACCAAATCGTCGCTTGCCATAAGGACGCTCCGACGGGTTTTTCGTATAAAGACGCAAGCAATTTTCGTCGTTATGGTAAGCGACAATATTGTACGTTCTGATTGAAAATGTCACAATGAGTATGTAAGGACTAGCTAATTGAAACAACGACATATTGGAAGTGTTCTTTATTCACTAAAGCGCTATCCTACTCTAACAATATTGTTTTTATATATATCTATCGTTATTACTCTTAAGGGGTTATCACATATCGATTGTGAGTATTATGGTTCGACCTGAATATCGACTTTGCCCTTACAAGTACTCTGTTTGTCGTAAGCAAACCGCCGACGAGCTGAAGCGTCGCGGCGGCGGGCGCCGCGGCGAGGGCCGGCCGGGCGCGGGCGGTGCGGGGGGTGCGGGGGGCGCGGGGGGCGCGGGGGGCCGCAAGCAGCGCCGCGGCACGCTCACCGACTCCTGCGACTACTTCGTCAAGAGACCGGCAGAACGACGAAGAACTGACCCACTAGTCACTCTGTCCTCGCTTCTGGAGGATGTGTTGAGTCACATGCGGCATCTACCTGATGTTCAACCCTTCTTGTTACCCGTCAATCCTAAGGTAAGTTTAATTTTGGAAGACTTTTGTGATCGTTATAAGCGAACGAGTCTTGTGACTACTTCGTAAAAAGACCGGTCGGACGAAGGACAGATCCGCTGGTCACTCTGTCTTCGCTTCTGGATGATGTGTTGAGTCACATGCTGAATCTACCTGATGTTCAACCCTTTTTATTACCCGTCAATCCTAAGGTAAGTTTAATTTTGGAAGGCTTTTGTGATCGTTATAAGCGTACGAGTCTTGTGACTACTTCGTAAAAAGACCGGTCGGACGAAGGACAGATCCGCTGGTCACTCTGTCTTCGCTTCTGAAGGATGTGTTGAGTCACATGCGGCATCTACCTGATGTTCAACCCTTCTTATTACCCGTAAATCCTAAGGTTAGTTTAATTTTCAAAGACATTGGTCATTGGAAAACTTCAATACTTGGTAACTTTTTCTTTCTCTTCTAATTAGGGTTCCGTACCCGAAGGGTAAAAACGGGACCCTATTACTAAGAGTACTCTGTCCGTCCGTCTGTCTGTCTGTCACCAGGCTGTATCTCATGAACCGTGATAGCTAGACAGTTGAAATTTTCACAGATGATGTACCTATTTCTGTTGCCGCTATAACAACAAATACTAAAAACATAATAAAATAAATATTTAAGTGGCGCTGCCGTTACGTAATGGTACGGAACCCTCGCACTTGGCCGGTTTTTTTTTAATTATTGTAAATAGTGACACGGAACTGAAATCGAGTTCTCGGACTATTTGGCCGAGCGAACGCAGGCGCAGAGTCGCCCACTCTCACCTGGTAGGTTGATTTGCTTGCACGATATTAAAAAATGTGCTGGCCCTGGATTTATTCTGGACTGGTTCTTTGACCACTAATATGTGACAGTTATAGATGGAATCATTTCAACTGACCTCATGCACTTACCTGTTTACTCAAAGAGTCTCAAGAATACAATGCCATTGAGTGGTAAACCACAAATTAGGATAACTACCTCGTAGTAAAAGCAGATTATAACCGCCTTGAAATGTTAGTTATAAATTAACGACTCTATTTTTTAAACAATAGACTACAAAATACATTAACTAAATAATGGCTAACATAACTTTATTTGCATTTTACAACCGTCGACACCCAAAACGAATGCACTCTGTAGAAAACCATTTGTTACAACATGTTTTTAGACCATTTTAACCCCATTCAACAAGGAATAAGGTTAAAAATTCAATATACATGCAATTATTATTTATTTATCGTATGGCATTATACACTGTGTTTTTAGTATTAACATGCAAATCATAACTTAAATTTAGCATTCCGTAAGTAGTCGATAGCGTCGCTCGTGAGGTCTTTGAAATCCATGGGTGACCCGTCATACTTGGTTATGGGGCATTCGAAAACCATGTGGTGCACAGTTTGTTTAAGGGTCTCCGCAGTCGCATTTCTCAGCATCAGTCCAACCCCATTTTTTACGCAGGTAAGCGCAGTGACCTATTCCGGTTCTTATACTGTTTAAGGAACACCAGACACGACGGGCCTCTTTGAAACCACGCGGGAATTTACGGGGATCCAGGTGAAATAGGTCTGTGGTTTCGTTTTTTGCTGCCCACTCCTCTAACCAGGCGGTTTGGACGTTCCAATCAGTCGAGGGATCGTGCACGAGTAAGGCATGCAATGCACTTCTAACTTATTTTGTAAGTAACTAATCGGCGGCTACGAGAACAAAAGCAGATAATAGTATTGTAATAATACAATGCCATTGTGAGTACAGGTAAGTGCATTAGCTCAGTTGAAATGATTCCATCATTATCACAATGCGTATCTTGCCCTAAACGACTGGTGCCGTACAGTGCCATCTACTTGAGCTGTTAACTATGCTGTATACTAGGTAATCATGAACACTTCATATAGGTTTCATTGTAAATATGATTAAGTACACGTACAGGTATTGATGTTTTGATTTTTTTTCTAGTTGGTAGCAGACTATTACCTCATCATATCTCGCCCGATGGACTTGCAGACCATCCGCGACAACCTGCGCCAGAAGCACTACCATAGCCGGGAGGATTTCCTCGCCGACGTCAACCAGATCGTCGAGAACTCGACCTTATACAACGGTAATACGGCTCACTTTACAATGTGCATAATAATAATGATATACACGGTGGCTAAAAATTAAGTATAATTCCAAAACCTCCCTGGCAACTGGAATGCACTTATTTTTTTGCCAACCTATATAGGCAGTTTTTTTTATTATATTATGTCAGCGCGACTTCGAGTAGTATAGTTCAAGCCATGCTACGCTGAGGGGTCTATAAGTATGCTAGGCACAGTGGCGGATTTGCAGTCTTTGCCGCCCTAGGCCTCAGGCCCTGTAGCCGCCCATTTTGAGTTATTTCTTGTTATCAGCAGCAAATTTGTCACAATTTGCCGCCCCTAATATCTCGCCGCCCTAGTTAGACCTTAGGGCAAATCCGCCACGGCTAGGCATGTAGGTATACACTAAAAAAAGCCGACCAAGTGCGAGTCGGACTCGCGCACCGTGGGTTCCGTACTTTTTAGTATTTGTTGTTATAGCGGCAACAGAAATACATCATCTATGAAAATTTCAACTGTCTAGCTATCACGGTTCATGAGATATACAGCCTGGTGACAGACAGACGGACAGCGGAGTCTTAGTAATAGGGTCCCGTTTTTACCCTTTGGGTACGGAACCCTAATAACTAGCAACACTAGGTACTTTTGTCTGATGTAGGTGCGACAAGTAGCCTGACGGTGGCGGCGCAGCGGATGCTGCAGAGATGCGTAGAAAAACTGGCAGAGAAAGAGGAACAGCTGATGAAGTTGGAGAAACAGATCAACCCACTGCTCGACGACAATGATCAGGTAAAGTTGTCGTCAATAGAACTTGCAAATAATGTAGACAAATGTGTCGTTTTCAATCAAAAGGTACCACATTGTCGCTTATCAATTATTATTATTATTATTAAGCCATTTCGTTTCCCATCTCAGGTTATTTGCTTTACTGTTTATTTGTTTCATTATCATTTTTTTGGATAGGAACCCCTGTCTGGGTATAGGCCTCCTCCAGTTTTATCCAGTTTTCTCTGTCTTTTGCTTGGTTTAATAAGGTTGATTTAAAATTGAAGCTATATGGAAATAGCGCCTTATTGACAACCGACAATAAGTACCCTTTTGATTGAGAATGGCACATATGTGCTAAGGTTTGTACTCAGTACCGGGAGTAAACCCTAATATGTACATATATATTATTTAAAGCTAATTATCAGAGCAATCTATTGATGTTAATATTATTCCATAATAATTTTGAATTATTATACAGATCAAATTTAATACTAAGAATTTCACAAAAAGACTGTGTGTAAGTGCTTGTTGCAAAGCAATAATAGTTATTTGTTATACAAGGGTGCAAAGTTGTATTTTACCCGCGAGTGTTTCAACACACGAGAAGTAAAATACATTTGCACCCGTGTGTAACACAAAACTTTTCCCCTCACTATAGCGAGGAAAGCGCAACATCCACAGGCGTTAGATCATCTTCATCACTGGAATCACTAATTTTTTTACGATATTATAACAGAAAACACTAGAAATTCTGATTTTAACGTGAGTCGGTGAGAAGAACAGTAAAAATTTTGTTGACAATGTTGACATTTCTGTTCTGACGTATGAAATGTCAACGATGCGTTTTGAAATTGCATCGACTCAACTTGTGCGTTCAGAATTATATTTAACATCATTATAAAAAATCTAACGTTTCTTATGGAATTTTAAGGTTAAAATTATTAAATAAAGCTAAATTTGGTATTTTTTATTAGATTCTCAAACCATTTATTTAATGATAATTAATATCGAACGAACCATTATTATGAGCGTTTTACGTTTTGTTATCTGTCAAGCTACTTAAACACGCTCCATCCAAGGTCAAATTACTTTCCCCACTAGTGGATAAAATGCGTTTTTCCCCGCTTGTTTTAAAGGATAATAGACGGCTTTCCGAGCTAGTGAGGGGAAAAGTATATTTGAACTGAACTTTTTTACGTCGGTGGTTGACAATGTTTTTCTTACAGGTGGCGCTGTCGTTCATTCTTGAAAACTTGCTGACTACTAAGCTTAAGGTGATGCCGGAGGCCTGGCCGTTCCTCAAGCCAGTCAATAAGAAGCAAGTTAAGGACTACTATAATGTTATCAAAAAACCGATAGACATGGAAACCATGGGGAAGAAGATACAAGGTTAGTTGTTGCTCGTTGTCTTTCATTCGACAACTTTACTACGAAACTTAGATAAAATTAGAAAGTTTTAAGTTAAATTTACTAAAAACTGTAATAGATGTCATATATTAAAGAAAAAGTGACGAAGCCCTCCAGTGGTGAAGGCCGGATTCGAACCGGCGTCTTTAGCTATCGCGGCTAACGCCATGAACCCCTAGGCCACCCCGCCACGGCGGTGCCCGTCCGAATTTCTCGACTATATGCCATCTTAGTAAGACTAGGCGTCTTTGACCAGCTCTAAGGGCAAGCAGTGCGCGCTTGCACCTCCTAAACGAACTCCTTACGGATTTACGTTGTAGCGAGAGAGACTGGTGCTGCCATCTATGAACAAGTTTGGGAACAAATCAAATTAAATTAAATTTGTTCATAGATGGCAGCACCAGTCTCTCTCGCTACAACGTAAATCCGTAAGGAGTTCGTTTAGGAGGTGCAAGCGCGCACTGCTTGCCCTTAGAGCTGGTCAAAGACGCCTAGTCTTACTAAGATGGCATATAGTCGAGAAATTCGGACGGGCACCGCCGTGGCGGGGTGGCCTAGGGGTTCATGGCGTTAGCCGCGATAGCTAAAGACGCCGGTTCGAATCCGGCCTTCACCACTGGAGGGCTTCGTCACTTTTTCTTTAATATATGACATCTATTACAGTTTTTAATTTATATATAGTAGTGTGACTACTTTAAAAAACACAAATCAAAATATTTAATAAAATAATTTGATTTGTTCCCAAACTTGTTCATAGATGGCAGCACCAGTCTCTCTCGCTACAACGTAAATCCGTAAGGAGTTCGTTTAGGAGGTGCAAGCGCGCACTGCTTGCCCTTAGAGCTGGTCAAAGACGCCTAGTCTTACTAAGATGGCATATAGTCGAGAAATTCGGACGGGCACCGCCGTGGCGGGGTGGCCTAGGGGTTCATGGCGTTAGCCGCGATAGCTAAAGACGCCGGTTCGAATCCGGCCTTCACCACTGGAGGGCTTCGTCACTTTTTCTTTAATATATGACATCTATTACAGTTTTTAATTTATATATAGTAGTGTGACTACTTTAAAAAACACAAATCAAAATATTTAATAAAATAATTTGATTTGTTCCCAAACTTGTTCATAGATGGCAGCACCAGTCTCTCTCGCTACAACGTAAATCCGTAAGGAGTTCGTTTAGGAGGTGCAAGCGCGCACTGCTTGCCCTTAGAGCTGGTCAAAGACGCCTAGTCTTACTAAGATGGCATATAGTCGAGAAATTCGGACGGGCACCGCCGTGGCGGGGTGGCCTAGGGGTTCATGGCGTTAGCCGCGATAGCTAAAGACGCCGGTTCGAATCCGGCCTTCACCACTGGAGGGCTTCGTCACTTTTTCTTTAATATATGACATCTATTACAGTTTTTAATTTATATATAGTAGTGTGACTACTTTAAAAAACACAAATCAAAATATTTAATAAAATAATTTGATTTGTTCCCAAACTTGTTCATAGATGGCAGCACCAGTCTCTCTCGCTACAACGTAAATCCGTAAGGAGTTCGTTTAGGAGGTGCAAGCGCGCACTGCTTGCCCTTAGAGCTGGTCAAAGACGCCTAGTCTTACTAAGATGGCATATAGTCGAGAAATTCGGACGGGCACCGCCGTGGCGGGGTGGCCTAGGGGTTCATGGCGTTAGCCGCGATAGCTAAAGACGCCGGTTCGAATCCGGCCTTCACCACTGGAGGGCTTCGTCACTTTTTCTTTAATATATGACATCTATTACAGTTTTTAATTTATATATAGTAGTGTGACTACTTTAAAAAACACAAATCAAAATATTTAATAAAATAATTTGATTTGTTCCCAAACTTGTTCATAGATGGCAGCACCAGTCTCTCTCGCTACAACGTAAATCCGTAAGGAGTTCGTTTAGGAGGTGCAAGCGCGCACTGCTTGCCCTTAGAGCTGGTCAAAGACGCCTAGTCTTACTAAGATGGCATATAGTCGAGAAATTCGGACGGGCACCGCCGTGGCGGGGTGGCCTAGGGGTTCATGGCGTTAGCCGCGATAGCTAAAGACGCCGGTTCGAATCCGGCCTTCACCACTGGAGGGCTTCGTCACTTTTTCTTTAATATATGACATCTATTACAGTTTTTAATTTATATATAGTAGTGTGACTACTTTAAAAAACACAAATCAAAATATTTAATAAAATAATTTGATTTGTTCCCAAACTTGTTAAATTTACTAATTTTTTGTTTTTTTATGAAAAGGGTTCGAAACGTCGGGATGTATTATAAATTCAATATACGCGATATAATCAGTTTTCATACTTTTATTTCATGAGTAACTATCGCGGTAACCGAAGACAATATTACACTTGATATAATTTTTTTAATGAATATATGCGTTTTTTTTTTGTATAACTACGAGACATCACGATTTATATATATATTTATATATATATTTATATATATAGTTTTTTTATGTAAAAGATATACACTCTTTAGGTTATTTGATACCCTAATATGAAGATTCACTGAAAACATATTTTCTGTGATTTAATCCGTTAGATTACACTTTCTATTTGTGACGTTCCACGAGTAAAGGTACCTTAATGGCGGTTGGCTTTTACGACGCGTAGCAACGTATTAGTATTGGAACGTCGTGAAGCGTGATAAGTTTATACAAGTGTTGTTTCATTCACAGCTCACAAATACCACAGCCGCGCGGAGTTCCTGCGCGACATCCAACTTATTGTAGATAACTGCAAAGCCTACAACGGACTCAACTCACAGTTCACGAGGCAGGCCGAAGCCATTCTCAAGGTCACCCAAGACGCGCTTGAACAGGTCGGTTTTGAGTATAGTATCAAATACGTGACATGCAACTTATTGTAGATAACTGCAAAACCTACAACGGACTCAACTCGCAGTTCACGAGGCAGGCCGAAGCCATTCTCAAGGTCACCCAAGACGCGCTTGAACAGGTCGGTTTTGAGTATAGTATCAAATACGTGACATGCAACTTATTGTAGATAACTGCAAAACCTACAACGGACTCAACTCGCAGTTCACGAGGCAGGCCGAAGCCATTCTCAAGGTCACCCAAGACGCGCTTGAACAGGTCGGTTTTGAGTATAGTATCAAATACGTGACATGCAACTTATTGTAGATAACTGCAAAACCTACAACGGACTCAACTCGCAGTTCACGAGGCAGGCCGAAGCCATTCTCAAGGTCACCCAAGACGCGCTTGAACAGGTCGGTTTTGAGTATAGTATCAAATACGTGACATGCAACTTATTGTAGATAACTGCAAAACCTACAACGGACTCAACTCGCAGTTCACGAGGCAGGCCGAAGCCATTCTCAAGGTCACCCAAGACGCGCTTGAACAGGTCGGTTTTGAGTATAGTATCAAATACGTGACATGCAACTTATTGTAGATAACTGCAAAGCCTACAACGGACTCAACTCACAGTTCACGAGGCAGGCCGAAGCCATTCTCAAGGTCACCCAAGACGCGCTTGAACAGGTCGGTTTTGAGTATAGTATCAAATACGTGACATGCAACTTATTGTAGATAACTGCAAAGCCTACAACGGACTCAACTCACAGTTCACGAGGCAGGCCGAAGCCATTCTCAAGGTCACCCAAGACGCGCTTGAACAGGTCGGTTTTGAGTATAGTATCAAATACGTGACATGCAACTTATTGTAGATAACTGCAAAGCCTACAACGGACTCAACTCGCAGTTCACGAGGCAGGCCGAAGCCATTCTCAAGGTCATCCAAGACGCGCTTGAACAGGTCGGTTTTGAGTATAGTATCAAATACGTGACATGGAACTTATTGTAGATAACTGCAAAACCTACAACGGACTCAACTCGCAGTTCACGAGGCAGGCTGAAGCCATTCTCAAGGTCACCCAGGAGGCTCTTGAACAGGTCAGTTTTGAGTATAGTATCAAATACGTGACATGCAACTCATTGTAGATAACTGCAAAGTCTACAACGGTCTCAACTCGCAGTTCACGAGGCAGGCTGAAGCCATTCTCAAGGTGTTTTGCGGTTGTTATTATATAAAGAATACCTCCTTGCCATTATACTTCAATTCAATATTCAATTATATTCCCTCTCAAGACCGTTATAATCATCATAAACTAGTATTTAAGAGTTTTAAAAGATTCACGGTTAGTTTCACTAGAACCCCCCGTGAACAAGATGCATGTAACTACGTCGAAATATAATAATCAGTAGTAAACGAGTATTTATTTAGCATTAAGTAGAAACCCCTACGAACGATGCTATTAAGCTTAGAAACAAATTAAAAGAGGAAAAAATCACTGTCTTAGGTGGGATTTGAACCCACGACCACTGGATCGCTAGCCCAGTGCGCTGCCACCTGAGCTACCAAGACCTTACTCAATACAGCGAATATTTCCACCAAAATATCCACACGCACACAAATAACACATAAATTTAAAACTAGTATGAGTTTTGAATGATTCACGGTTAGTTTCACTAGACTTATATTGACAAATACAAATACAAATACGAGTAATACAAAAGGTAATCACGGTCTATATCCCGGTCAATATAAGTCTAGTATTTGTTGGACAAAGAGATCCTTTGGCCACCATCTGACTGATGCACCATTAGATCAGCTCCGTGCTATCATATTATTGTAATGTCACTAAAAACTTAGGCAGTATGCTAATTTCAACTCGATCAAACACGGGGCAGCAAGAAAATCGAACTTACAAGATTTGAATCAAGTATATATTTGAAAAGAAACACTATTTATTTATGAAATAAAACTATGAAAACGGATTATATCGCGTATATTGAATTTATAATAACCAGCCTTAAAGTTTGTAGTCTATGATTGTTCATTATTTTAGTATGTGGGTATTTTTGCACTTTGTAATTTTTCCTCAGTCACCCGTTGACCACGAACGCTGTAAAGAGTTCGAAACGTCGGGATGTATTATAAATTCAATATACGCGATATAATCCGTTTTCATAGTTTTATTTCATGAGTAACTATCGCGGTAACCGAAGACAATACTATTTATTTATTTATTTAATCGTATGGCGATATAGTCACATAGGCAAAAATTATGTACAGTATATTATTTTATAAGGCAACATCCAAATTTTGCAAACACTGCACAGCATCGGCCGTCAGGTCTAATAGGTCATCCGGGCTACCCGAGTATGCGCGGAGTGGGCACCGCTGGAGGATGTGCTCCATGGTCTGGTCCAAGAAACACTATACAGCAGATATATGGAGTGAAGCTAAAGCCCGGTTCACATTTGTCTGACGTGTTGTGTTGTGTTGTGTCGTGACGCATATCGGTTTCATACATTTAATATGGTTGCACACAACACGACACGACAGACAAATGTGAACGCGTGTAAAAGCGTAGGTGTTTTCTGTGCTGCAAGATAATTTTTGTTAGTGTATTCTCAAAAGTATGTATGTAAAACCGTGTAATGGCTGGATGCGGGTGGCGCAAGACCGGTCATTGTGGCACTCTGTGGGGGAGGCCTATGTCCAGCATTGGATGTCCTCTGGCTGATATAATGATGATGCTGATTCTCAAAAGTTTATATAAAACCTTTAGCATAGAGTAACTTATACTAGAGCGGTACTGTCATAGTAAATTTTGTAACCCCAGTAAATTCACTGCCATCTGTCGACATACTTTAAAACTAAAAATGAAGATTTATAAAAATACGATAGAATGTATTTAAATATAGATAAATGATTTTTTTTATTTGCATTAATTATTTTTATGATTTTGACCCATGTTCTTTCACTGATATGCGTTAAAATTGTTAAATAACAAACGAAACCGTCAACGCCATCTATTCGACTGTAGGCCAAAACTGGTAGCGCCCTCTGAACGAGAATCAAATTTTCTTGATTTTCGAGGCACGTTTTTTCCTTAGACTGTATCTATTTATTACGGAGTTATATCTATCTTTGCCTTTAGTATAGAAAGGTATGTTGAGATGGTTTGGACACGTGGAAAGAATGAGTGAAAGAAGGCTAACAAAGAGAGTGTATAAGGGAGAGGTAGAAACGGGAGTTGGAAGGGGCAGACCTCGGCGGACTTTCTCTGATCAGATCGGGGAAATCCTGAAGAAAGGCCAGGTCAAGAGCACCCTAAACCGGCGAGCGTGTATGAGAAATGTTATAAAAGTGAAGGAAGCGAAAGAGGTATGTCAGGATCATAGCAAGTGGAAATCCGTGGTCTCTCCCTACCCCTACGGGAAATAGGCGTGATTATATGTATGTATGTATGTAGTATAAAAATAAAAATGCTCATAATTTTCAAAACAGTTCGGTGAGAACGTGAGCCAACTGGAGACGAACATAGCTCGCGTACAACAAAAGATGTTAGAAGAGGCAGAGCAGTCCGACGAACCTGAGGAACCGCCGCCGCCAAGCGACGAGAAACGCGGCCGCGGACGCCCGAGGAAGTACAAGCCACCCAGGACATCAGTTGATGGTATAATATTGCTTTAAAAAAATACTAATAGTACTTTTAAGATTTTTTCCTTTGAATGTATGTTAAGGTCTATTTACATGCCAATTTTCAACGCTGTAGGTGGTCTGTAACTGTCTTATAAGTTATGATGATGCGTCAATGAGTCAGTATCAATAGGAAAACAGTACGCAACCCGAGACTGCGTAATACGGACAGCGCGCCGTCCGAGAAAGTTACCAGAGGTTTCAGTCGGCGGTAACTATCTGTCTCTGTCGAACGCGAACAGAACGAGTGTAACAAAAGATGTTAAAGGCAGAACAGTCCGACGAACCTGAGGAACCGCCGCCGCTCAGCGACGAGAAACGCGGCCGCGGACGCCCGAAGTAGTACAAGCCACCCAAGACATCAGTTGATAGTATAATATTGCTTTTTTACACCAAATATACAGTTTTTCCCATTTTTTTAAATGT
Organism: Cydia strobilella; assembly: GCF_947568885.1. Lineage (NCBI taxonomy): Eukaryota > Metazoa > Arthropoda > Insecta > Lepidoptera > Tortricidae > Cydia > Cydia strobilella. The sequence goes on along the minus strand of NC_086049.1, from coordinate 2,158,965 downwards.
TTCCTTTGCATGTTCGTTAAGGTCTTTTTCCATGCCAAATTCCAAGGTTCTATGTGCAAGTGCCATAAAGGATTTGATAATGATGAGTCAGTATCGATAGGAAAATAATTCGCCACCCGAGTCTATAGACGACTATAACACAGAAGGCGCACCGTCCGAGAAAGTCACCAGATGTTTTAGTCGACGGTAACTATCTGTCTCTGTCGAACGCGAATATAACGAGTGCAACAAAAGATGTTAAAGGCAGAACAGTCCGACGAACCTGAGGAACCGCCGCCGCCCAGCGACGAGAAACGCGGCCGCGGACGCCCGAGGAAGTGTAAAGCCACCTAGCACTTCCGTCGACGGTAACTATCTCTGTCTAACGCGAGCTTCTAGGTTTTTAGGGTTCCGTACCCAAAGGGTAAAAACGGGACCCTATTACTAAGACTCCGCTGTCCGTCTGTCACCAGGCTGTATCTCATGAACCGTGATAGCTAGACAGTTGAAATTTTCACAGATGGTGTATTTCTGATGCCGCTATAACAACAAATATTAAAAACAGAATAATATAAATATTTAAATGGGGCTCCCATACAATAAACGTGATTTTTTTGCTGTTTTTTTCCGTAATGGTTCGGAACCCTTCGTGCGCGAGTCCGACTCGCACTTGGCCGGTTTTTTTTGTTACATATATATACATACATAGGGCCAATAAGTCCCTTCTAGGTTTTAAATATGAGTCAGTGAGTCAGCTGGTATACATTGAAAAGTCATGCAAATGTATTTTTTCTCAGGAGCCACACCAAGGAAGCGAGGTCGACCAAGGAAAGACCAGAATAGTTTGGAAGAAGGTAAACTGCTAAACTATATCCTATTTCTTTTTACACGATGTTTGTGCCCATTACAAATAAACGTATGTTGTGATGACAGTATTGGACTAAGCATTTGAATTAGTGACACGCATTTTCCCTTAGAAAAAGCATACACCGTAAAAATATGATGTATTATTATGATGGTATCCGATCCTGATAGAACATTACAACTTTATTATTGATATCCTACAAGGGAATTTAGCTATTTCCTTCGAAACCTCAACCTTCGTATGTATAGCTTGTCAAAGGACTGTCTCATTTCAAACATAGACAGAGAGAATCATACTATCTTTGTCTTATCTAGTACTAGCACCCAAAAGAAAATGATGAGTATAGTTTTCTTTGTTCTTATTTACTGCCAATTTGGTTTGACCAACTATATGTATTATAAAAAAAAATATGGAGATACCAAGTTTGGGCCGCTTATGTTTTGCCCACGGTTGATAGGGCCTTTTTTCATTTGACTTTCTTTTATTAAAATTTTTCAATTACCCTTATTATTAGATCCTAACGGAATTCGCCCATTTATCAGGTTGATGAAACTTCCCATCACAAAGGTAAACAGGCAGGCATAACAAGTAACAATATCGCTTTTACAATAGTATTATTCTATTACTTTATTTTAGTGTCTCTTGACGCAGATCTGCAATACTCGGACAGCGGCAGCTCGGGGCTGGAAGAGGTGGAGACAAACGAAGATACTATGGTTCAGCTCTCTGTTCGCCCAGGTAACTTTAACTATTACTCTTATCAAAGACGCCTAGTCTTACTAAGATGACATATAGTCGAGAAATTGGGACGGGTACCGCCTTGGCGAGGTGGCCTAGAGGTTCATGGCGTTAGCCGCGATAGCTAAAGACGAATCTGGCCTTCACCACTGGAGGGCTTCGTCACTTTTTCTTTAATATAAGACATCTATTACAGTTTCTATTTCTCTTATTATGTTAACCTCACTTTGAAAAACTCCAGCACTTTGAAATATCAAAAACCTCTAAATCTCAGGCGTGTTTGACTTTTCATATGTTTTGTATGAAATTACGTGTACGCAGCTCTATATATGGTGAAGGTGGCAAGAAAGGGTAACTATTCTGGCAAAACGACACGATGTTGTTCGAAACGGGTTAAATATGCAATTAATTATAGTTTGGCGAGAGAAACACCATAACAGGTTAGGCAAATAAAATAAAAAAATGTGTGTGTGTAATCTTTACGCGCGATTGAAGTTAAACTTCTTTGACGATGACGTTTATCGCTATGTTGGCACTTTGGCGTGTGTCCTATTGTGCGTGTGTCACTACTGAGCGTTACTTCGAAAAAAAATCTGAGACCCTCTAGTCGCGCCTAAAGAAGTTTAAAGTGCATGCAATCGCATGTGAAAAATAAGTTATTCTTTTACAAATGTGGTGAAAGTTTGTTATAATACTCACATTAATAGAGAATCATTTGTTATCAAGCATTTTTTATTTTATTTTATTTTTTATTTATTATAAACTGATCGGCGATTGGCCCTAGTCACACCTGATGGAAAGTGAAGACAGGGCCTAAGATGGAGCTCACCGGTTCAGTAACAGCCTATTCACTCTTGTTTTAAAGAGACCGATGTCATATTGATCAGGGAATACAGATGGCGGGAGCGCATTCCATTCCTTAGCCGTCCGTACCAAAAAGGAGGAGGCAAAACGTTTCGTCCGAACGATTATAGTACTAAGAAGCCGATTTTTGGTTTTTGGTCCTATTTGGAGACACTTATGATAATCTCCGATTGCGTTTAACAGAATAAATACTTAAAAGACAATTTGTGATTACCACAGAAGATGACTCAATGGTAGAGCCGTTCGACACATCGGAGTTCCTAATAAAGCGCGAGCCCGTCGAGCCGCAGCAAGACTTCGTCGACCTCGACCAGCATTCGTCGCAGTACACCTTCCCTACTGTCATCAAGGTATGTTGACAGACGACAGCCGTTCGGTACATAGTTTCTAATAAAGCGAGCCCGTCGAGCCGCAGCAAGACTTTGTCGACCTCGACCAGCATTCGTCGCAGTACACCTTCCCTACTGTCATCAAGGTATGTTGACAGACGACAGCCGTTCGGTACATAGTTTCTAATAAAGCGAGCCCGTTGAGCCCCAGCAAGACTTCGTCGACCTCGACCAGCATTCGTCGCCGTACACCTTCCCTACTCTCATCAAGGTATGTTGACAGACGCTAGCCGTTCGGTACATAGTTCCTAATAAAGCGAGCCTGTTGAGCCCCAGCAAGACTTCGTCGACCTCGACCAGCATTCGTCGCCGTACACCTTCCCTACTCTCATCAAGGTATGTTGACCTACGATAGCCGTTCGATACAGAGTTCCTAATAAGTCAGTCTGCCTCTTTCGCTCTCATGAAATGTTCATTTAGGGTATTCAAAGCAGAGGGCCTAGCTATGATAACATTCGTACATCAACAAACGCCAAACATATAGACAAAATGTATCGGGAATATCGGGATGACAGATGCTACGAAAACTTATTTCCATACAATATTTAAGTATCGATTGTCATATTGGCTAGGCCCCAGGCAAGTAGCATTTCATATTCCCTTTCGCCAAAAGTTAAATAAAGTAAATATTTGGCAATTAATAATTTTTTTATTGACAATAACAACACCATAGTCGTTTCACTTGGCAAATATTTGTAATACAATTATATCTTTCTGTTAGCATACTCAACAAAAGTATACGCAATATTTGCCAAAATATTGAGCCAAAGCCAACTAAAGTGCCACTTACAGTGTGTTGACTCAGTCACATCTACAGACCCTGCAAGTTGAGGAACGAAGTACTCGGACATTTCAGGAACTTTTCACAGGAAATGAAGGAAAGTTTTAATTTTGATCCCCATATAAAAATATGAGTTGCCGAAATTTTTCATGTGGAAATTTCGCAGTTTTGGAAACTTTCCCACGACACATCAGTATCAGATCAATATCGTATAATATGTTACGATTCTGAATTTTTGCGTAATATCATTTGGGCAACTATCTGCACATACACGGCATATAAGCACTCACCTCGTCTTAGTCTCGTCAAAGATAGATATAACTCCGTAATAGATGGATACAGTCTAAGGAAAAAACGTGCCTCTAAAATCAAGAAAATTTGATTCTCGTTCAGAGGGCGCTACTAGTTTTGGCCTACAGTCGTATAGATGGCGTTGACGGTTTCGTTTGTTATTTAACAATTTTATTGCATATCAGTGAAAGAACATGGGTCAAAATCATAAAAAATAATTAATGCAAATAAAAAAAATCATTTATCTATATTTAAATACATTCTATCGTATTTTTATAAATCTTCATTTTTAGTTTTAAAGTGTGTCGACAGATGGCAGTGAATTTACTGGGGTTACAAAATTTACTATGACAGTACCGCTCTAGTATAAGTTACTCTATGGTGTCGTGTTCTGCGATAACTACAGTTTTTAACGATGACATTCATACTTATGTTGTTGACGTGTCCAGGAGGAGCCAATCGAACCGGACATGCACATGGAGCCGCCCATGATGGAGGGTTCTTCTATAGAACCACCGCAGTTCAAAGAGGAGCCGCCTGAGAACTGGCAGGTTAGTATCGGTGTACACTCGTAACTGGCACGTTAGTATCAGAGTAATGGGCTGTCCATCAATCACGTCATACTAAGTAAGGGGGCCCTGAAAAAAAAAACAGGAATGATCACTGATGATGGGGAGTATGGACGCGACGAGAATTTCGTGCATTGACCCACCCCACCACTTCCTATCTCCATCGCACCCGCATAATTACGCGCGATAGAGATAGGAACAGACGTGTCAATGTACGAAATTTAGAGTCCTTACTTTATATGAAAGCTGAATTTCTTTTTTTTTCAGCCTGATCCTGCTATACAGGATGATCTCCAAGTTACAGACAGCGAAGAAGAAGCCGAAGACGGGTTATGGTTTTAAATATATCATTCATTTACCTACTGGAATATAAAATACAACTAGAGTGAAACCAAGACAAGTCTGCAATGATTTTGGTAGCACACGCTGTGCAAGTGTTATTTATATGTCAAGAGAAGCTTGACATTTAAAACAACACTTGCACTGCGTGTGCTATCAAAATCATTGCAGACTTATCTTGGTCTAACTCTATTATGGACAGATGAACAGATGAATAACTTTGTTATTTACCAATGATTTATATTAAGGTGATAAGATTAAATGAAATAAATAGTTTGACATGTACTCTAAGTTTTTAGTTGATACACAATAAAATATTTAAATATTATCTGCTTTTTCTATTCAATTCCTAATATTACAAAACTATGAAAATGGATTATATCGCGTATATTAATAAGGAAGATGGCTTTTCTCTACCACCAGCTTGGGATCCGGTAGTCCATCTAATAAAGGAACAAGCGAGACATAGACTGTGAGACCTTTGTGTTGGATGATGTTGGACATTCTGAATATAATATGTTTTGAAAAGATGTGTCCCGCCGAGTTTGTTGCCGGTCCCATATTGGGATACCCTCCTACAATTTAGGAGGGAATTAAATCTTCTCAGATCAGAGGTGGAGCCGGCGTATCTTTATCGCGTATATATAATAGTTATATTGAGCTTATGAACCGATTTTGCATGTACAACCAGCCTTAAAGTTTATAGTTTATGATGGTTCATTATTTTTGTATGTGGGTATTTTTGCACTTTGTAGCTTTTCCTCAGTCACCCGTTGACCACGAACGCTGTAAAGGGTTCGAAACGTCGGGATGTATTAATTGTAACTTAATTTGCTATCTTACTATGCTTACCCTAAGTTTGACATTAAAGTTACTCTTAGAAAAAATATACCTTATGGATGGCTTTATCCACGTGATGAAATTGCACGCCGGATGGGTCGGCAGATCTTGCAACTTACATGAGGGCTTTGCAGGAGTTGCAACAGTAGGCCGAGCACATGATTGGCGCGACAGTATCTCGCCGCGAGATAGACTACCCGTCTTTTACTAACTGTATGAATTACAGGGGGACGGGTAGTATGTCGCGGCGAGATACTCTCGCGCCAATCATGTGCTAGCCCGGCAGGGCGCGTGGGTAGCTCACCACAAATCAAAACCTCGGACTTTCTTCATACATTATTTTATTAAAAATAGTCTGAGAAAATGGACTTTTATTTTAACATCACAGCTGACACATATTGGTTAATTACTTAATTAAAGGACAGAGCAAGGTTTACATGGCAAATCGATTGGACGCCATGACGGAAGAGGAAAGGTGTCAAAAACCATAGACTTATATAGCATTCTATAAGCATAGACAACTAGACATCAACATCAACATCAAAAGTTTATTCAGCAAATAGGCCACAGGGGCACTTTTACATGTCAATTTTTACAAACAATAAAATTAATCCAAAATTACAAAAAACAATTACATAAATATAAATGTTAAATTACACAAGAAAAAAAACTAATAAAAACTATACAATAAACAGAAGTACTAAAATTGTTTAGAGATGTAAAAGTCTCTAGGTGTCAGAGATAAAATGTATATAATAATAAAAAAGATCATCAAATTATCCAGAGATGTCTGGGCCTCCAAGACTTGAATTGTTATATAATTAATAAAAACACAAGATATTAAATCAGACATTAGATTAAGCGACGCATTAGATTAAGTTCAAGTAGATGGTGTAAGGAGATTATATACATATTCTAACAGAAATAACTGTCACTTTTTAACACCGCGGGATAGAAAGTGACGGACACCGTTTTATCACGCTGTTACATAGACGAACGACCATTATACCTATCCGTACTGTAGAGGTAAACAGACATCTGCGGGCTTAGCACGGTAGCATTTTTATCGCCTGACACCATGCCTGTCACGTTCTAACAAGTAAGTAAGTGCGAAAGTGACAGGCATAGTGACAGGTGATAAAAATGCAACCATGCTGACATCGCTGGAAGCATGTTTGCCCAAGCTGAAACGAAGTCGAGCTCGGAACTACCTATAACAATGAAACTCCAAACTAACGAATATGCATATTGCACCGGCCGCGGCTAAATCAGTCTGATGCACCCTAATCAGTAAAAGCCGACACGTACGGTGGGGATTCATATAGACGATATTTGAAATTGCAATCGCAGTACACAGTAGGAAAGTACTTCAGTCAGGCATTTTATATATCTATACTAGACATCAAGCATATTAAAGATTGTCGATAGACGACACTTTTTAGGGTTCCGTACCCAAAGGGTAAAAACGGGACCCTATTACTAAGACTCCGCTGTCCGTCTGTCTGTCTGTCACCAGGCTGTATCTCATGAACCGTGATAGATAGACAGTTGAAATTTTCACAGATGATGTATTTCTGTTGCCGTTATAACAACAAATACTAAAAAGTACGGAACCCTCGGTGCGCGAGTCCGACTCGCACTTGGCCGGTTTTTTTTTTTTTACTTTATTGCACAGTAAAAAATATACAGTGACAAAAAAGGTTGAAAGCCAACCTCTGTGGTTTGATACATAAGTTTCTAGGCAGCCACATTTAACGTCAACTTGCACCGATACCAGGGGCCCATTTCTCGAACGGCAAAGATAGATATAACTCCGTAATAGATGAATACAGTCTAAGGAAAAAACGTGCCTCGAAAATCAAGAAAATTTGATTCTCGTTCAGAGGGCGCTACTAGTTTTGGCCTACAGTCGTATAGATGGCGTTGACGGTTTCGTTTGTTATTTAACAATTTTAACGCATATCAGTGAAAGAACATGGGTCAAAAACATCAAAATAATTAATGCAAATAAAAAAAATCATTTATCTACATTTAAATACATTTTATCGTATTTTTACAAATCTTCAATTATATTTTTAAAGTGTGTCGACAGATGGCAGTGAATTTACTGGGGTTACAAAATTTACTATGACAGTACCGCTCTAGTATAAGTTACTCTATGTCGAACGGTATTAGACTAATATTATTAGTCCACGGACTATCAAGTCGTATGGGTTACCATGGCAACACACTAATAATATTAGACTAATACCGTTCGCGAAATGGGCCCCAGGTAGGTACCGATTAGAACTTAGGTCTACGGCTCAACCTTCTGTACTTGAACTATAACCATCTATTACTTATTCAGAGGTGCGGAAATCAGCATCCATTCCATCGTATAGTTCGCAAAATTTTATAGTATGGAAAGTTTCATAGTTCACTGATGAGTGACGCTGATCAGTCTGTCAATTGTGGTTGGTGAAACTACTCAGTGCCAGTTGAACCAGCCGCACTTGACAGACTGATCAACGTCACCCGCCGCGCCGCGGCGGTTTACTATGAAACTTTCTATACAATAAAATTTAACGAAATTTTTAACGATGACAAACATTTTGGTGCAACCGACCCTTAGTTCCTTACTCTTTGGATTGTGGAAGTGGGAACAACTTTCAAGGTCAATGATATTTACCACGATAAAATTAGCCATGCGATTGACAAGTAATACATTTTCAACAGAAAGTTCAAAAACTTTACCCCTTAAAGAAAATCTACCTGAATTGTATACCTCTAATAGTTACACGTTACCTTACGTGCGCACGTATAGCAATGGCGGCAATTTTTAAAGGGTCTTTTGTGCCCCCTCGTTATGCTTTCCCTTCCGCACCCTATTGTCATGGTGACGGCACGCATGGTGCAAGAATATCTTCGCACGAACAGTTTATTATGTTGGGGAGATTAGTCCAAAACGGGCTACATATATGCCGACTTTGTGTGTTTGGTATTGAATTCTTTCTGAGATGTCACTTCGCTTGGCCGCTTACCCGTAAGCGTACTACTTACATGGAGATATGAAATAATTTTCAATAGGTTACGGTATAAGATTATTTTTATACATTAGAGCTGGCGTATGAAAGTGAATTTAATATAGTACATTTTACAACTATTGTGAAAAGACATTTCACACGTGTTGTAAACAACGTTTATTAATACAATTGCGAAAAAATAATAAATTAATATATCATTAGTAGAATCATACCACCTAACCAAACCAAAACCAAAAGTACCTATACAGCCCGCGATACGCGAGCTGCCGCAGCCCGCGATACCTTCATACTCGTGCGCGCCCCGGCCGCGGCCGCCGCGGGCCCGGCGCGGGTTGGTCAACGACACCTCCGAGTAACTCATGAGGCCCTGGTACCTGCTCCGCGCTAAATTCAATTTTAACTGCGTTTCGAAAGTATAGTTTGGAACTAAAAAGTAAAAAGCACTAGTTCGAGAAATTGAGCTTCTCGCACGCTACGCAGCCACAAAAAGTACCACTTTTTGAGCAACTGTATTAAAAAACTCTTTTACTTCTCTATCCAACATACTAACAGTTTGATTACCCCCAGCCTGGCAATCCAACTATTATTTTAGAAAAAAACAGACAATATACTGATACGATTTTCACTCATATTTTTTTTTTGTACGCGATTAAGTCCTGTGTTAGTTTTAGAATTATTAAAAACAGACAAATTGAGTAGGTACCTAGTATCAGTCAGCATCAAATAGACAGACAGTGACGGTCAAAGTGGCCAAATATATTGTTACACACTTTGGCTATCACACAAGAGGGTGTATCACGATATATTTGGCCACTTTGGCCGTCTCTATCTTTTTGATGCTGACTGTAGGTACCTATTTTGGGTAATAAAACTGTAATTTTAGTATTTGGCTTTTTAGTCAATATTACACACACAGGCAGTCAGTGTTGGCCGAACGTTAATTGCAATTAACCATTAACCAGTACAAATTCAACCGTAAACCGTAACGGACGGTTACACTTTACGGTTCAATGGTGCATTAACGTTTCGGCCAACACTGCAGGCAGCCGTGTTATGTGTGTATTTAAATAAATATACCCCGTTTATTCTAAATTATCATGTGGAAGCTGCCCCTCTGGTTACGCAGTTGCCACTGTGAGGACAAGTTGGTCTGATCAAATCGAATTGGCGCCTAGAGTGTGTAGCATCTCATACCTGGGTCCTAACTCCCAGTTCTTACTCCCACGGGCTGATGCTCTGGATTCTCCAATCGGCTATAATTCCTTAACGCTTTTGCCTTCTCTTTCTGTCTGATTCTCGTCTTCCAAATTACTCCCTGAAACTTTTGATTTAAAATGTTTTACTTTCTGGCTATCATTTCTAAATTCTCCCAAAACTCCTTCTACCCTAATACGGCCCTGACCCGTCCGGTTACTTACCTTGCTGTTTTTCTAATCACTTCATGTTTTTATTATAATTTCGAAGCTAATCGACCTAAAATTCACTATAAATTTTCCTTGACATATTTGTTTCTTTGTTTTGACATTATCCGTCAAACTAATAATTTACTCAAAATTATTTAGCATGAAGTTTAGGTCGTATAGTTTTCAAGTAGTTTGTTCTAAATTTTACCTAAAAATTGTTACTGGTGAACTAATATTTTCAAATATTTTCAAAATTAATAACGAAGTAAAGAAGAATTCTAGAAAATGTTATTGCTAGCTATATAAGCGGTCCAGCGGACATCTGAATTCAGTTTGCTTCTAGTTCCCAATAAAGGAACGTCAGTTGTAAGGGTCCGTGCGGGGCCAAGCCAGGCCCCGCACCATCAAGAAACCCTCGATCGCGCTCCTTAAAAAGTTACCTGTGTTCCTGGCGAAGTCTGGCGCTCTCTGCACGCGCCCAAGTCCGGTGGTGCTTTGCGGTTGCTCTAGCGGAGCGCCTCGTCTCCTAGGCGCGCGCTATCGGCGCGCCTCGCCTCAACAGGCGCGTGCTGTCACCGCGCCTCGCCCGCTATCGGCGCGACTCGCCTCAACAGGCGCGTGTTGTCACCGCGCCTCGCCTCTTCGAAGAGCGTGCTTATCAGCGCGCCTTACCGTGCGCGCGCTATCAGCGCGCCTTACCCAGCGAGCCTTACCGTGCGCGTGCTACCAGCGCGCCTTACTGTGCGCGTGCTGCCAGCACGCCTCACCTTTGCGCGTGCTATCTGCGCGCCTTACCTTTGCGCGTGCTATCAGCGCGCCTTACCTTTGCGCGTGCTATCTGCGCGCCTTACCTTTGCGCGTGCTATCTGCGTGCCTTACTCTTGCGCGTGCTATCTGCGCGCCTTACTGTGCGCGTGCTACCAGCGCGCCTCACCTTGCGCGTGCTATCTGCGCGCCTTACCTTTGCGCGTGCTATCTGCGCGCCTTACTGTGCGCGTGCTACCAGCGCGCCTCGCCTTGCGCGTGCTATCAGCGCGCCTATCCGCGTGCGTGCTCCTGCCTTGCGCGTGCTATTAGCGCGACTATAAACTTTATTTTATTCTTTTTGTAAGTTAAAGCATCTGTTAGCGTGTCATATTTAGACAATAGCCGTTAAATAAAGAACCTACCCCTGTTATATCTATCTTTTCCTTTCTACCTCCTCACTCCCAGCTCCGTTACTCACTCCTCCAATATACGTGGAGGAGGGAGTAACGTGACAGTTTTGGCGCCCAACTTTTAAATTTACCGGCTTTCTTAATCCACTAAATTCTAAATTATAGACAGAATCCGTGTCTTTAAATCTTAAATAACTTTTCGGCCTCTTTCTGTTTAATTTTCTATTTCCTTAGTCAATATGGCACGTTTTTTTTAGATTATCTTATTATAGCAATCAGACTAGATAGCTACTTTTTTTATCACTTTTATTTCTAATGATGTATTTTTATAGGTCTTTAACTTTATAATAATTGTACTTCTTTTACTCTTCAGCTCAGCCCGTCCTCCTTCTCCCCTTTTTCCTTCTTCAAGCTCGTTTTCATTCTTCATTAACTGCCATTTTCCATTTCTTTCATTTTGAGTGAGTGTGTCATCTGTAAATATTTCTTCATATTCTCGGGTGGCTTAATAAGCCAGGTGCCCTTCTTTTTCTTTTCTTCACCCTGCAGAGCGGTAGTCCAACTCTGAAGAAAAAAATAAGCCTTATGGTCAAACTCTTCTTTTTTACTCAACTGTGGTAGGTCTACCCCTACCACAACCTAGAAGTAGGCTCTACCCCTACTCTCTATTCTCGTCGGCTCTAAACCGACTAGAACTTGTACATAAACTTATCTTCGCGGAGCGGCTGACTACTCCCTTAAAATAAGCCTTAGGTCGTTCATTATTATCTTATTATCTTTTCTAGTGGAGCGGCTGACTACTCCCTTCTATAAAGAAGCCTCAGGTCATAGCGAGGACTTCTTAGGAGTGTGTGTCATAGAGCGTGAACCACATCCCCTTCCTTTGCCAGAGACTTATGAATGCGTGATTATGACAGGAGATGTATGAGTGCAGGGAAGTTCCTCGATCTATTCATCTTCTTCTCCATTATATCACTCATCCTCTCGTTCCATTTATTCATCCCCATTAACGAGCTTGCTCTTTCTTTCTTCTGACTTACTGACTTACCTACCTACTTACTTACTTACTTACTTACTTACCTGCTTACTTAACTACTTACTTCCTTTACTTTCCCCTAAAACTTAACTCTTCACAAAAAAAAAACTTTTCCGTTTAAGATTACGACAAAGTTTTTTTTCCGTGGTTTTTGGGGTAATGTAGCATCTCATACCTGGGTCCTAACTCCCAGTTCTTACTCCCACGGGCTGATGCTCTGGATTCTCCAATCGGCTATAATTCCTTAACGCTTTTGCCTTCTCTTTCTGTCTGATTCTCGTCTTCCAAATTACTCCCTGAAACTTTTGATTTAAAATGTTTTACTTTCTGGCTATCATTTCTAAATTCTCCCAAAACTCCTTCTACCCTAATACGGCCCTGACCCGTCCGGTTACTTACCTTGCTGTTTTTCTAATCACTTCATGTTTTTATTATAATTTCGAAGCTAATCGACCTAAAATTCACTATAAATTTTCCTTGACATATTTGTTTCTTTGTTTTGACATTATCCGTCAAACTAATAATTTACTCAAAATTATTTAGCATGAAGTTTAGGTCGTATAGTTTTCAAGTAGTTTGTTCTAAATTTTACCTAAAAATTGTTACTGGTGAACTAATATTTTCAAATATTTTCAAAATTAATAACGAAGTAAAGAAGAATTCTAGAAAATGTTATTGCTAGCTATATAAGCGGTCCAGCGGACATCTGAATTCAGTTTGCTTCTAGTTCCCAATAAAGGAACGTCAGTTGTAAGGGTCCGTGCGGGGCCAAGCCAGGCCCCGCACCATCAAGAAACCCTCGATCGCGCTCCTTAAAAAGTTACCTGTGTTCCTGGCGAAGTCTGGCGCTCTCTGCACGCGCCCAAGTCCGGTGGTGCTTTGCGGTTGCTCTAGCGGAGCGCCTCGTCTCCTAGGCGCGCGCTATCGGCGCGCCTCGCCTCAACAGGCGCGTGCTGTCACCGCGCCTCGCCCGCTATCGGCGCGACTCGCCTCAACAGGCGCGTGTTGTCACCGCGCCTCGCCTCTTCGAAGAGCGTGCTTATCAGCGCGCCTTACCGTGCGCGCGCTATCAGCGCGCCTTACCCAGCGAGCCTTACCGTGCGCGTGCTACCAGCGCGCCTTACTGTGCGCGTGCTGCCAGCACGCCTCACCTTTGCGCGTGCTATCTGCGCGCCTTACCTTTGCGCGTGCTATCAGCGCGCCTTACCTTTGCGCGTGCTATCTGCGCGCCTTACCTTTGCGCGTGCTATCTGCGTGCCTTACTCTTGCGCGTGCTATCTGCGCGCCTTACTGTGCGCGTGCTACCAGCGCGCCTCACCTTGCGCGTGCTATCTGCGCGCCTTACCTTTGCGCGTGCTATCTGCGCGCCTTACTGTGCGCGTGCTACCAGCGCGCCTCGCCTTGCGCGTGCTATCAGCGCGCCTATCCGCGTGCGTGCTCCTGCCTTGCGCGTGCTATTAGCGCGACTATAAACTTTATTTTATTCTTTTTGTAAGTTAAAGCATCTGTTAGCGTGTCATATTTAGACAATAGCCGTTAAATAAAGAACCTACCCCTGTTATATCTATCTTTTCCTTTCTACCTCCTCACTCCCAGCTCCGTTACTCACTCCTCCAATATACGTGGAGGAGGGAGTAACGTGACAAGTGCATGGAATATGAATGAAGGTAACAGTTTAAGTACACTCCACAGCCAGTATCAATTTGGGGCTTGGCACACAGTAAAAATAGGTAAGGAGATAAAACATTTTCATAAATGGTCTCATTTAAGAAAATGGGACCATTATACCCATTTTTAGTGTAACGTATAAAAACAAGTGTTAAGTTATGCATAAGGCTACTTTAAAAGGGTAAATTAGAAAGAAAAACAAAGCATTGCTTACGTTTCTTGATCCTTTTCCTAGAGCACCTACACGCAGTGTTGGCCGAAACGTTAATGCAATTAACCATTAACCAGTACAAATTGAACCGTAAACTGTAACCGTCCGTTACGGTTTACGGTTCAATTTGTACTGGCAAATGGTTAATTGCAATTAACGTTCGGCCAACACTGCCTACACGCTCACATCAACGTAATCTTTGGGTCGGTTGTACCAAATCGTCTGTCACAGATAAAGCGTTCGCTACATTGTATTGTATGGGAAGTATATATTTCTGCTGCGTGACGTTGATCACTCTGTTAACTGTGGTTGGTGCAATTGGCCATTATAGACGTACCTAGTCAAACTAGACGTGACGTGCTTGTGTGTTGCGTTTATAAGATTTATGCGCAGTCACAGGGCGGACACGCTATACATCAAAAATCACTTGCGTTTCTATGTGTGAACGGCACGTCTGTACACGCGTCATGCGTCATAGTGTGAGTAGGTTGCTTAAAAATAGTACTGAGAGCACGCCAGAAGTCCGCTAGATTTCTGTCGCGGGGCGAGGTAATTCGAGTCGGGGCGGGGCGGTGCGATGGCCGTTATGTATAATAATATTATTACTTATTCTATGGTGCAGTGCAAACGCAGCTGTAGGCCTAGCACATGATTGCCGCGACAATATCTCGCCTGCGAGATAGGCTACCCGTCTTTTTCTAACTGTATCAATTAAAGAGGGTCGGGTAGTCTATATCGCGGACGAGATACATGTGCTAGCCCGGCTGCTGTTCAATAATCTTTAACAAAACAAAAACGACTTCAAAAAACCGGAACATTTTCCGCCTTATCATGACGTATATAATTTAGAAACAATATTCACCCCTAACTTTGCATAATTATCGTTAGAATATTCATGTAGGTAAGTATCTAACGCTCGCGATCCGATTAGTTAATTTTTGCACCTGCGTGTATCGACGTGCCTCCTCCAAAATTCACGATGTTTATTTACGTTTCTCTTCGGTAGCGGCGTATTCCGATACATACACAGCCGTACCAATTTAGTGTCAATAACTGTGCAGTATTGCATTTTGGCTATACGCATTCAAAAAACCGGCCAAGTGCGAGCCGGACTCGCGCACGAAGGGTTCCGTACCATTACGAAAAAAAACAGCAAAAACATCACGTTTGTTGTATGGGAGCCCCATTTAAATATTTATATTATTCTGTTTTTAGTATTTCTTGTTATAGCGGCAACAGAAATACATCATCTGTGAAAATTTCAACTCTCTAGCTATCACGGTTCATGAGATACAGCCTGGTGACAGACAGACGGACGGACGGACAGACGGACAGACGGAGTCTTAGTAATAGGGTCCCTAAAAAACAAAAAACTGGTCGAATTAAAAACCTTTTTTTCCAGCCATTTACCAGCTGTCACTTGCCAGCCTGTTCAGAGTTAGCTTGGTCTGACGTCTGACCTTGTTTCTAATTGATCAAATCGTTAGTAAAACAGTAATTTTTATTTTCTGCCCTCCGCCCTGTAAGTGTCTACTTTCGACCCGCTGCACTAAACGAAGTTGCCGCTTTCCGGCTTCGTTGAACATAAAAATAATGTACCAACACAACCCGGCCAGTAAATAAGAAAGCCTCGTATCACAAACATGTGATCTGAGACATTTTCTACTTTAGATACTGTCCTAAGTATGTATGTACGAGTGTCATGAAGGTCAGTAGAATCATGTAATTTCATGAGATCCCTGATGCAAATGCCTGATTTCATTAATTACATGGTTTCATGAATGGCATGTGAAGACGCGATATCGAAGGACCTGGCAGGAGCGCAGCCCGAAGATAAAGAGGGGCTATGGCTGAGAATGAATCTATGAAAGGGGCCGACCCTGCTCGGTAAAATTCTGTCCGGTTGCGGCGGCCGCCGTGTTATATATTCTAATTTAGTGGTTCGTGTTTCCTCTGATTTCTTCTCACCATAATTATTTTAACTAAATGGGATGACGGGCCTCTTATACATATTGACACAATCAGCTAATGCGTTCATAATCAGATTAAAAGCTATTACATGAAGGGTTCGTATTTTTTATTTAATTTTGTATTTTTACTTTAAAAATACTTTTAAATTTAACAGAACCACACCAAGCTTAATATCATAATGAAAGAAAATATCTTTCTTGAAAAATGAATAGAACAAAAGCTAATCTAGAGTCTATGCTGAACAATAGACAATATACTTACCTAAGTCCCATTTGGGTCAAAAACATCGCGATACTGAGCCTTTTATAATAAATACTTACATTTTGTCCTGTTTCCGTCCCTTTGTAAGGTTTCTATTATGAAAGTCTGTTTGGTGAGCGTATTACCGCGGCCCATCTCGCAACCTCACACCACAGACATGTCTTTTATTTAGACAACATATGTGGTCTTTTCTATAA
This sequence comes from Cydia strobilella, assembly GCF_947568885.1. Classification (NCBI taxonomy): domain Eukaryota; kingdom Metazoa; phylum Arthropoda; class Insecta; order Lepidoptera; family Tortricidae; genus Cydia; species Cydia strobilella. Next base: position 2,142,383 of record NC_086049.1, on the reverse strand, counting down.
AAAGGGACTTTATTGTCGATGGCGCCTACGCCATTATAAACGATGCTCCGATATAAATACAATGCCTCGCGACGCTGTTCGGCGTAAGCGCCATCGACAATAAGGTCCCTTTTCATAGAAAATGCCCCATATTTGACTAGTATTTTGTCCAGCAGTGGGATATTTAAAATAGGCCAATAAATAAATAAAAATTTGATTAGTACAAAGTACTTGCTGGTGGCCTAGCGGTCAGAGCGTGCGACTTTCAATCCGGAGGTCGCGGGTTTCAAACCCCGGGTCGTAGCATGAGTTTTTCGGAACTTATGTACGAACTATCATTTGATATTTAGGTACCAATTGCTTTTCGGTGAAGGAAAACATCGTGCGAAAACTGGACTAATCCCAATAAGGCCTAATTTCCCCTCTGGGTTGAAAGGTCAGATTTCAGTCGCTTTCGTAACAACTAGTGCCAACGTCAGTTCTTGGGATTAGTTGTCAAGCCGAACCCGGGCTCCCATGAGCCGTGGCAAAATGCCGGGATAACACGAGGAAGAAGAAGAAGACAATGTACTCGTACACTGGTCGACTGGGAGACAATGCCTTTTGGCATTAAGTCCGCCATTTCTACATGTTTCTTTATTTGTGAAATAGAGTTTTTAAACTAATAAATACATATAATTTCAAAAAAATTAATAAGTCATTGTTCTAACGTTTGGTCCGAATTGCTTATTAGACAATGGCAGTAGGACATTTCGATGGCATTTCGGGTCAAGTTATCAAAAGCTGTAAAAAATCTACTACCAATTCGATAAAAATGTGTCCATAGAAGTGCGGTGTTTAAAACGCTCGAATTTGATAATACGAAAAAATACTTTTTAAGGTCAGGACTAGATATATAACGTCTAGACTCTAGGTGTTTACACATACATGTCTGTGCCAGAAGGCCGCAATATGAAGCCGGGAATCTTCTTTGCCGTTGGGGTAAGTAAGCCTTTCACGGCAGAATTTTTGAGAAGCTGAAACAACATTCTCGGTTAAAGTGTAAAATAGGGTCTGCATTGGAGTGCAGCGCCTTTGTGCCAATATGTGCCTGTGTGGCTGGTGCATAGGTGAGGTTTGTCTATGTTTGAGCAACAGCTCTTTCGGCATATCACGGATTGAGATATGGTTTGACTATATGGGGGAACTCAGTCGATGCTGATATCATATTTAAAACACAAAAAAAATGTGTAAGGTCTATATCTGGGGCTTGGTATTTGGATCACTGCAGACCTTTATTTAGGCAAAATAAAATTTTAACATTACCTGCAATGTACATCTTTGAAATATGTAGGTACTCAGAGTCAAAAAGCACCCATATATATATATATATATATATATATATATATATAATCGATAAGCTCCCTCCAGACTATGTGCGCGAATCGCGGCGCGACTTCGCGGAACGAACATATCGCGACCTTAACGTAGACTCCACACTCGCGGCAATTTCGCAGTTTGGTTTGCGGCAAGATGGCGGTAGCATCAGCTGATCGAGTTGAAGTGATAGTTATCTACGGCATCATACGTGATTTAGCTGTTCTTCCATTTTGTTTTGTTGTAAAACCTTGATTCGCGCACGAGTGTGAAGGGCCCTATATAAGGACAGACCTTTTACTGAGCAGAAAAAACGTGCATTACAGAGCAATACAATTATTTAATACTTTTACTGACGATTTTAAAGCCCTTCCAATAAAACTATTCAAAAAACACTTATTTGACCATTTGATAGAGAGCTGTTATTATACTATAATAATAGTAAAATTCCTGGATTTTTTTTATCTAATTTGTTTGAGATTAGTTTTTGTACGTTAATTTAATATCCTATCAAAATAATACACTAGGTAATATCCAAATATTAAAGTTTATTTTAGCAATAATATCACGTCTGGCTGAACTTTAAATTTCTAACCGATAGTGCTTTTAGTTCGTCTGTTAAAAGTTATAATTGGTCAGTCTGGAACTCTTGATCCCTCTACCTAGTTTGGTGTTATTATTCATTGCTCGGTATTCTTTTGATGAAGTTTAGATTGGGTTTCGAATTTTGGTTCACACCAATGAGTTTTCAATGGACTGTAGGTTCGTTCGGTCTGTAGTGCCGGCAGCGTGCAAAATGTAAGTGCGCTCTCCGATAACGCGCCTTTGTTACGCATATCGATGACACATTTTAGACTGGTTCTGTAGCGTTCGACTTGCCGGCACTCAGTAACCGCAAAGACCACACAGCTAAGGAATATGTTTTCCCATTAGTTCATTTTAAACCTTATTGCAATCTCCATAGAGTGGTAATTGAATAACCGGTTATAACGGCCATACCATTTTTTTATGCTAGTAAGTAGCACGTGCAGTTTTATTTAACAATAGACAAAGGATAAGCCGAAAGGGGACTGTTTGAAATCTACGAACTATACAGGTAGCACCAATCTCAAATATCAATCAATCTCTATTAGCTTATATAAAGAGATATATCTCTAATGTTAAATAATTAATACGAGCCAGGTACTTTTGAACTTGAACTTTGGTGATATATGTATATAGATATTGTCACTTTTGACGTGTTATTCTATTCGCTGCCTTGATGCTGACTCCACCAGTTTTTGAATAATTCAAAAATACCAACAAAGCTAGTATTAAAGCTAGTATTAAATGGTATTAAACGTGGAACAAGTTCTGGAGTATGGCAAATATACTTCTGAGCGCCCTGCCACTACATTTAAAAAGAAAAGTACTGGATTCCTGTCTACTTCCCACACTTAACTATGGTTGTCAAACGTGGAAATACACAAACTACATTAAACACAAGATTAGAGCATGTCAAAGAGCAATCGAAAGAAAAAAATTAAAAGTTAGGCTAATAGATAAAATACGTCACAAAAATATACGAGAAAAAACTAAAGTAATTGACGCTCTCGAGGACTCACTAAGACTCAAATGGCAGTGGGCAGGTCACATCGCGAGGATGCCAGATGAAAAATGGACAAAACGAGTAACTACTTGGAAGGGACCAAGTGGGAAACGAGGAGCTGGGCGTCCCCGCGCCCGCTGGGCAGACGATTTAGAGAGAGTGTCGAGCAACTGGCTCACAGAGGCACAAGATCGAGAACGGTGGAAGAGGTTGGAGGAGGCCTATACCCGGAAGGGCTCCTAACACTTTACTAGATTAGTAACAAATAGTATTTAGTTTAGAAATAATTTGTATATTTAAGTGGTTAAGGCATAAAAAGGCTTTTTATTTTATTTTATTTTTATTTTATTTATTATTTATTTATTAAATGGTATAAAGACGAGTATCGAGGACGCGTCGAAAATATTCGTGGGCAAACGCGGATTTAACTGTAAAAATTAGGCAAGCCGGTAATAGTCGACTTATTTTGATACTCCACTACTTGGAGTTACTTATTTTATCCAATGCTATGGATACAGTAATGCTTTTGCAACCGGAAAGTAACATTTCGGCCGAAAGTGCGCTTGCGATGGTTAGACAGTTTTTCCACTAAAGCTATTGGTTGATAAAATTGCCGCACGTCTCCTTTCATCTCCGCTCTAAGCCTCAGTATAAAGGCATCCTTACAAGCGATGATGTGCAAATGTATCCCCAACGTAGCATTTATTCTCACAATATAACTCCAAAATGCCTTGAATACGATACAAATAATCTACTAATATGTTAGTCCCTGCGGCACACTTAACTTTGGAAACATAATGGTTAGAAATGCCTAAACTTACTAATATATGTTAGCAAACTGTCGTTCTGGTTTGTTGTTTGCCAAAGTTTCTGTAATACGTTTTATGTGTTGAATTGTAATAGTAATTTTGTCCAACAAAGCCTGAAACTGGTATGGACTGGACAGAATTAGTTGCTACATTGCTTAGTTGCGGCATAACTTTAGGCAACGCTAAATGATAAAGGATGTTTATTTGTACCTACAGAATATAGCCTCCTGAGACCCAGAAGCAGTTGTTTTGTATTTGAATTTGGAACCCTTAGTTACACAATGAAAGTTTAAAGTAGATCGTGGAATATGTACAAAGAATATGTACAAACTAGCGTTACATTTTAGTATGTACTTTGTTCCAATGCCATAAGGAGTTGTGTCAAGTTGACACTGTTTGTACACGTACCATCAGCAATAAAAGTGCATGGCAAATTTAAGTATTAATGAATTCATTCATAATTTATCCGTGCAATTTCGCAGCTGTACAGAGTCTATTGGCATATGTTATATCTTTTCGTTCACAATTTTGAACATACCGCCTGATTGACGTTGCTTGTCAAAACATAACAAAATTCGCAATACATTGCGTCTCAGCAACTTTTAAAAACAAAAGTTATTTTTAAGTCGCTGAACAAATATTGGTCAGCTTCAGGAGTAGCCTACAGTTTAGTTATTAGTTATTGCTCCTGTTACAGGCTACACTCGGTATGTACTATTTTTGTTCACAGCATGGTATAATAATATATTATACCATTATGTATTCTGTTATTATTATACCATGGTTCATGTAGTGTAGGTAGATATAAATACATTAAGAAACGCTTGACAGCGCGGGTAGACCTAAGACTTGTCTTGCAATATACGAAGATTCCTAACGGTTGTGTTTCCTTGTGCTCCGCTAATATAAATATCCCGAGGGATTTACTGGGGACTTTACAGTGGCGACGAGTCAATTAAGTAAGAGATCTCTCGACGGACAATAAAATTAACACCGGAGCTCGATATGTCGATCGGAAAGTTAAGTGTGTTCGACGTTAAGTGCGGGGTGTGGTCGTCGTACGTGGATCGGCTCAAAATGTACTTAAAAGTTAATAAAGTGGCGGACGATATGAAGTTACCAGTGCTTATCGCGTCTATGGGGGACGAAGCATACGAACTATTAGTGAATTTGGCTAGCCCGAAGGAACCTGAAAAGTTAACATTTGCCGAGGCGGTAAAGTGCATGAGTGATCACTTACAACCGGCGCCATCGGCGTTGGCAGAGCGGTTCCGGTTTAGACAAAGGAGACAGGGCGCGGATGAAACTATAGCCGGTTATGTAGCGGAATTAAAAAAATTGTCAAGGTATTGCAAGTTCGAAGACAAACTGGATGACAACATGCGGGATCAGTTCGTATGTGGAATAAGGAGTGACATTATTCGCCAGCGGCTGTTTGCTGAGAGTGACGGCGTGACCTATGCGCGAGCGGTGAAGGTCGCGACCGCCCTCGAGGCGGCGGAACGGGACTCGGCCGCGGTGGAGGCGAAGGGGTCACGGGAGTCGGAGGCCAGCGGGAGCGGCGGCGGCGGCGGGCAGCCGGCCGCGGTACATGCGCTCGCGCCGGCCGGCGGGAGCGGCCTACGCAAGCGGGGAGGTGGCGGAGTGGGCCCGGCATGGGCCAGCCAGCAGCGGCCGGGCTTCGCGAGGGCCAACTGGCCCAGCGGGGGCCCTACAGTCGGGCCGCAACAGCGCTATCCGTCTTGTGGGGCCTGTGGCGCGCAAAACCATACCTACGGGAGCTGTCGCTATAAGACCTTTATCTGCAGCAAGTGCCAGCGCACGGGTCATTTACGCCGGGTTTGCCCAGAGTGGGCAAGGGCGGAGAGAAGTGGCCTGCATTTCGGAAATGTGCAACAGATGGAGGACGCGGATATCAGCGGGAATGAGTATGACATCGAGCAAGAATTAAACCATCTGTGCTTGAACGACTATAAACCAGTAAGTGTTTCTGTGTATATAGACAATAAACTTGTTACCATGGAGATTGATACAGGCACCGCTATTGCCTGTATAAGTAAAAAGATGTATGACGACCTTTTCAACGATTGTGTGTTAGAACCCGGAAATACTGTTTTCACATTTATTAATAATTGTAAATTTAAACCATTCGGTATGATTAGACCTAAAGTTAGATACGGCAATATAACGAAAGTTTTGCAATTGTTTATAATAGATTCCGGTACGACTTCATTAATAGGGAGGCAATGGTTGGCCGAATTAGGTATTAAGGTTCCAGATATACCTATTCCTAAATTTAGCTGTAATTTTGTATCTGGGAAAGAGGAATTAAAGCATGTGAATAACAATATTGTTAATGTACTCGACAGATATAAGGAGCTGTTCAGTGGCGGTCTGGGACGGTACACGGGCGGCCAGGCGACGCTGGCGGTGCGCGAGGGGGCGGCGCCGGTGTTCCACCGCGCGCGGCCGCTGCCGTACGCGCTGTGCGCGCGGGTGGACGCCGAGCTGGACGCCATGCTGCGCGCGGGCGTCATCGAGCCCGTGGACCACTCCGACTGGGCCTCGCCACTGGTACCTATTCCTAAGCCTGATGGCACCCTTAGATTATGTGCGGACTATAAATCTACTTTGAACCCCGTCTTACTGATCGATCGTTATCCTTTGCCTAAAATTGACGATGTGTTAGTAGGTTTGAACGGCAATAAATATTTTAGCAAAATTGACTTATCGCAGGCATACAACCAGGTGGAACTGGACGAGTCTAAGATGTACACCGTAATAAATACGCATCGAGGCCTTTTTAGGTATAATCGTTTAGTTTATGGACTGGCATCAAGTGTAGGTATTTTCCAAAGAATAATGACGAGTTTATTAAAAGGCATTCCAAACGTTCAGGTATTTTTAGACGATGTGATAATTGGGGGTAAGACGGAGGCGGAGCATATTCACTCGCTCGAATTGGTTCTACAACGGTTGTTAGACAACGGGTTAAAGTTGAAGAAAAGTAAATGCGTGTTCTTAACCCAAGAAGTTACTTATCTGGGGTACGTGGTCTCCAAAGACGGGATAAGGGCAGATAAGTCAAAAATAAATTCAATTCTAAAAATGGCTGCTCCACAAAACGTGACCGAATTACGTTCTTTCCTAGGGATGGTCAATTTCTTTGCGAAGTTTATTAAAAATATTAGTTTCATATTAGCTCCTTTGTATAACTTATTACGGAAAAATGTAATTTGGAACTGGGATGGAGAATGTGAGTGGTCTTTTCGGGAAGTAAAGAAATTGCTGACGAGCGCGGAGGTACTGGCTCATTACGATCCAGACCTCCCGCTGGTGCTCACTTGTGACGGGAGCCCGAGGGGCGTTGGGGCAGTGCTTTCACTAAGGGACGAAAGGGGGCGCGAGCGGGCAGTCGCGTTTGCGTCTAGGTCACTTAGTGATGCGGAAAAGAATTATTCGCAGATTCATCGCGAAGGTTTAGCTATAATATTCGCGTTAAAGAAATTTCACCAATATTTATACGGTCGCAAATTTTTATTACGGACCGATCACAAACCTTTGGTTTCAATATTTGGCCAACATAAAAACATTCCTCAAATGACCGCTAGTAGGATACAGAGGTGGGCCGTTATTTTATCCGCGTATGATTACGAGATAGAATACGTCAAAACTACAGATAATTGCGCGGACGGCTTGTCGCGGTTGCCGGAGCCGGGGCGGTCGGAGGAGGCTACTATTCCGGAGCAGACATATTTACATTTCGCTCAAGAGGCTTTATTGTTAGATTACAATGTAGTAAAATTAAAAACGGCTAAGGACGCCATGCTAAGTAGGGTTTTATCGTACGTTAGGGACGGTTGGCCGCCAGGATGCGACATAGATAACTTAAGGCCATATTTTAATAGGCAACAAGAGCTTTACGAAGAGCTCGGCTGCCTAATGTGGGGTCACAGAGTAGTGATACCGGAGAGCTGTAGGGCTAGGGTATTAGAAATAATTCACGAACCCCATATGGGTATCGTGAAATCAAAAGCGATGGCCCGGAGCTACGTTTGGTGGCCCGGGGTAGACGAGGCCGTGGAGGCGGCGTGCCGGGCGTGCGCGGTGTGCGCGGCGCACGCGGACCAGCCGCCGCGCCACGCACCGAGCGCCTGGCCCTGGCCCGCGCGGCCCTGGGCGAGGCTGCATTTAGATTACCTGGGACCTATTAACGGTAAAATGTATCTCGTCGTGCTAGATGCCATGTCGAAATGGATTGAAGTATTTCAAGTGCCAAGTACGGCCGCTAGCTTTACAATAAAAATACTAACTGAGTTGTGGAGTAGGTACGGGTTGCCTAAACAGTTGGTCACTGACAATGGCCCACCGTTCACCAGTAAGGAATTTAAAGAACACACCAGTCGTAACTTTATTGAGCACATATTTACAGCGCCCTACCACCCCGCGTCCAATGGGGCCTGTGAGAACGCGGTTAAAACAGTGAAACGAGTGATAAAGAAAGCTATATCGGAACAGAGACCCGTTCTAGAATCTCTAAATACTTATTTATTGCATTACCGCAACACGGAACATTGCTCGACGGGGGAAACGCCTTCTATGCTGTTAATGAATCGTAGACTCCGCACTAGGTTAGACGCTTTAAAGCCAGATAGGGGAGCTAAGGTCTTAGCCGCACAGAAAAAACAGACGGAGGCGGCGGGAGGGACGCAGCGGAGGGTGGAGGCGGGAGACGCCGTGTGGTACAGGCAATACTTACAAGGTGAGAAGTGGGTTCCGGGTACGGTTTCAAAAGAATTAGGGAGAACAAATTATAAGGTTATTGATAAGGATGGTAAGGAAGTGCACAGACATATCGATCAGTTGAGACGGAGGACAAGTAGGTTAAGTTCACTGGTAGGGCCAAATGAAGATTCGGTTCGAACTACTCGGGAACCAGTGGTGAAGCCCGAAGAGTTGGGTGAGGGCGTAGATAATCGCGAGCTCGAAGTGGAGGGAGAAGAGGAGACGTGGCATGATGCCGACCGCGAGGATCCTCAGCCGAGCCCTGCTAAAGCGCCAAACGCACCTGTACCGCCCCAGACTCGCCCTGAGCGTCAGGTGAGACAATGTCGTGTAGACAATCCTCCTAAGTATAAGTACTAGGTTAAGGGTTACCTTAGGTTAAGTAGATAAGTACTTCTTTTGGGGTTGTAATTGTAATTAAGTGTGGAGGGATGTAGTGTAGGTAGATATAAATACATTAAGAAACGCTTGACAGCGCGGGTAGACCTAAGACTTGTCTTGCAATATACGAAGATTCCTAACGGTTGTGTTTCCTTGTGCTCCGCTAATATAAATATCCCGAGGGATTTACTGGGGACTTTACAGTTCACAGTATTATTTATCGATCATCGGGTCGCTGTAGGCCGAGCACATGATGAGCGCGACAGTATCTCGCCGCGAGATAGACTACCCGTCTTTTACTAACTGTATGAATTAAAGGGGGACGGGTAGTCTATGTCTAGTCTAGATACTCTCGCGCCAATCATGTGCTAGCCCGGATACGTGTAGCTATAGCTCACTTCAATATAGCATAGCGTCACGTCACTTGACCGACATTTTCGGAGTGACATTGCAAATTGTTTTCTGAGAACACTTGAAGCTTTATTATTCAAGCACCACCTTTCTTAAGGTATCCGTTTTACCTGAATAAGAAACGTGTACCTATTTAATAATCATAATTAAAGGCGATATATCTATATTTAAATATTATTTTTTGTAGTCGCTCTCATAAGTGTATGTGTATCTTAACATATCAAGGTCTTATAGTCTTATCATAACAAGACCAAACCGTAAAAAATAGTAAAGCAGAATCGGAATTCATTTTATGTTGGCAAAGAAAATATACAATGATGGCTAAGGTCACAAATAATATCAGTACCTAATCCTACTAATTACACAAATAATAACAATAACTAAATCTAGTTAAATAGATAGAAAATGAGCAATTTATCACAATAAATTTGGAAACTTAAAAAATATATGGGAATAATAAAAAATACAAGACCTGTTTCGAAAAAAACTTTTTCACCTCAGCAGCTCGAACAAGCCTACTTTCGTCACTCCCTGGAGTGAGGAAAGTGCGACTTTCCTCACTCCAGGGAGTGAAACAATGTAACTTTTTAATTTAGTGAAGGCCATGAACTTCATACTTTTATTACATTTTTTTTATGGTACGGTACGGTACGGTACGGTACGTTACGGTACGGTCCGGTCCGGTCCGGTCCGGTCCGGTCCGGTCCGGTCTGGTCTGGTCTCGTATCGTATCTTATCGTATCGTACATAATTATAATACTTTTTTTTTTCTGTTTATTCTGTTTAATACGAAATACATTTTAACCTTTAATATGTTCTCACTACTGAGGTGAAAAATTATGTGTGCAACACGAGAGCAAAGTTATTTTACATCTCGTGTTTTTGAGTCCCTGGCTACGCTCAAGATTCTACCTTAGAATCACTCGCTTCGCTCGTGATTCAATTACAGAATCTTTCGCTTTCTCGGGACTCAAAATAAACACTCGCAAGAAAAACCAACTTTCCTCTCTTGTTGCACAAATAACTATTTTTTTAACTTTCAAATAGGAAAAAAATAATGGTCCAGTCAAGTGTAAAAATATGGGTGCATACAACTTACTCAAAAATATGTCCCAGTTCTTAGGAGCAGTAACATAAGAACTATGGGACATATTTTTGAGTATGATGAGTGCACCCATATTTTTACACTTGACTGTACCATTTGTTTGCTTGCTTACATTTTATTTAAAAAAATATTGTATAGCAACAATGTACATAAACGCAAGATTTCACCGACAAAATCGCAATTTCCTTGTTTTCCATACATCGAAACGGCTTCTAAGCAAAGTGACACAGTGACGTCACGAAGTGTTGCCATTTTGTAAGAGCGTTTGCTCAGTAAAGTGCGGGTGCCAGATTTTGACCATTATTTGTGACTTTTTTATTGCTTTAAGACAATGGGTCCAGACATTTGATCCTCAAAACAAACCTGATCGACTGATACCATAAAAAAATTTCAACTACCCTATTATACACTTTATATTATCACGAAATAACACATAAACACCTAAGTACCATCGCCCATGCTGTTAACTGTACATCGGTAGACCGTCTTTTAAGGTCCACAGTTAGGAGTTTTGCTATTTTTACCTAAAAGTTATAAAAAGGAAAAAAGTGTGTGCGTGTAACGCGCGCGCTAGTAAAACTTATTTGACGTTTATCGCTATGTTGGCACTTTGACGTGTGTCCTATTATGCGTGTGTCACTACTAAGCGTTACTTCCGTCAGAAAAAAATCTGAGTTACCCTCTAGTCGCGCCTAAAGAAGTTTTACTTCAAAAGAATAATCCCTGTCCATGACAATTCATTATATTGTAAAACAACAAATTGAAAAATTGGTTTCGCGGCTAGATTTAAAATGGTTAAAATAAACACAACTGCAATCAAAATCATTCATGCATCGTTCGCTTCGTCGAACTACCTACGTCGATTAAAAGCTTTCAGAAGCTGGCAAACATCACTATCGGAAGTATCTGATTCCATTTTAAGGGTTTTTCATGACTTACATTACGCAGTTATTGAATGGGAACTTGTTAATGATATTTTAAATAAATTAAAAATATATTTAAAGCAAATCAAAAATTTTGACTCATTGGAATTTCAGAAATGGATACTACGGCATTTAACTCTTTTATCACACAGGTTAATATAAAAGCACCCCATTTCGTGTTCACACAGATTAGCCCTTACAGCCCCTGACTGAGTACCTAAAGAAAAAAGGTGTAACCTTTGAGTTAATTGAGCCCGTCACAGACGGTGCGATAATATACCGACAGATACCGTAAGATACCGACAGATATCTTAGAGATAGCTATGCACCGCACACGACAACGATACCAAAATATTTATCGCTCTCTGTCTAGCATCCCATAATATACCGAGCTATAACATCTTAAGATACCTTGCTATATCGTAAGATACCAAAGTATACAGGGTGTCCCTAGCCATTGGACAAAGCCGAAATGTAATATGCATTAGGGTATTTAGAAACAGTACACAAAGTATCATAACAACCGGTGTAGCGGTTACGAAGAAATTAACTAATTACGATTTTTTACTACAGCCTGTATGTGTTAGTAGCTCCTGAGGTCATTAATAATATGAAACCTTCTTCGACCTTTTTGATTATATCTTAATTATTTATAACACTAATAAGATCCTAAGAGTTTGGTATGAAAAATTTAAATTCGCTGATTTTAACTATGGTATCTGAAGCTTCATAAACTAATTACAGACATAGATATACCTTATCCTATTGTAAGTTTCAGAGCAAACTAGCTACTCGTTTTAAAATAAGAGCGTAACTACTTTTGTAACAGCTTGCCGGGGACCTTTAACTTTTTGTTTTGTCTATTTTCCGGTTAAAGAATTTTTATTTTCTCAAAAAGAAATTTACATTTTCACTTATATGAGAAACATATTTCTATAAAATTTGATTAATATGTTCATAATTTCATTCATAATTATTATATAGTAGATAAAGTATTTACATTTTACAAAATTTAATGTTTGCTACTTCTCCATGATATATCATTAATTCTCAAAAGTTTTTTCTCTTTTCCCACTGTACGGAACCTAGAAAAACCGCCTTAAATACGAGTATTTAGATAAGTTAACGGAACTGTCACCTCCGGCGCCGGGGTTGCGATGGGTTGCGGAGATAAATGATTGCCTTGACTGATGCGCGGGAAAATACTTGTATAATAACAGTAAGTAGCCACAGATAATATATCCAATAGAACACGTACACGCATAAACGCAGGATTTTGTACACACTGAAAAAAATTAGTCATTAGTGAAATAATCCAAGTGTTGGATATTTTCATTCGGCATCTTTACAAAATGAACACAAAATGAACCTCTGATTTCACCTTTAGATGTCATTTAGATGTCAGTGCACGTTTGAATTGGTTTGTATTTCTATATACTTATTTTAAACCATTATAGCGACCTCAGCTATTCAAGTAAAATTTTTATATACCAGAAAAATTTAAACCAGTTTATTTAAATGATACAAAGTTGAATTTTGTAACATTTTATTTTCATGCGCTCGGCTATATCGTGTATGTCACTCTCAAAGTAAAGGAGTTGGCACGGGATTTATCAAGTGCAGAGATAATATTATTTTATGGAAGCATTAAATTTAGAATCTCAGAATATACTGGATTTGACATTTTAAACTTTCTAACATGATATATGGGCTCTTGGAAAATACTGTTATTCAATATTCATGCTTTACCACATTTCATCGTTTAATGCCAAATGTAATTTCTCAAAACTTTTAATTTCACCTTCCCATACAAACGGAGTTTCGTTCTCATTTTATAACTACGTGTTGGATTGTAATGAAACTTTGCACATACAATGATACGTCACAAGGTATTCTCTCCTGTAATTAGTTTATATAGCTCCAGTTTATAAAACAAACGAAAAAGAGCAAAAACAAGTTTAGTATAAAAAACTTAAATTCGCTGTTTTTTTTTTAACTATGGTATCTAAAGTTACATAAACTAATTACAGGACTAGATATACCTTATCTTATTGTAAGTACAAAGTTTCATAGCAATCTAGCTAATCGTTTAAAAATGAGAGCGTAAATACGTTTGTATGGAGAACCGAGCTTGCCGGGGATTCTTGTTTTTTCCAGTTGCGACTGAAGCTGTCATTGCTGCGGCAGATGTCAAATCAATGTTGCTGCCCGAATTCTTGACATTTGCCGCAGCAATGCAGCTGGCAGTAATGTCATGCTGGAATACTCCTGGTGTAGTCTGAATCCGAACGGTACCTTTACTCTTTCAAGGAGTCTGACAGTGACTTCGCCCGTATCTCGCTGCTGCTGCAAATACTTCTACAACCAGAATATAACCTTTAATTTGTTTTTCTTATAATAACATAATATTTCAGCCTACATAATTATATACATCCCACTGGCTGGGCACAGGCCTCCTCTCATGGACGAGAGGGCTTGGGCTATAGTCACCACGCTAGCCCAATGCGGGTTGGGGACTTCACATACACCTTTGAATTTCTTCGCGGATGTATGCAGGTTTCCTCACGATATTTTCCTTCACCGAAAAGCTAGTAATATCAAATGATAAGCGGTGGTGGCCGAGTGGATCTGACGTCCGACTTTCAATCCGGAGGTCGCGGGTTCAAATCCTGGCTCGTACCGATGAGTTATTTTCCTTATTCATCAATAAGCAAGAGTAAAATACAAAAAGGGTTAACTATAAAAAAATGTTACTTATGTACCGAAAAGTTTTGAAAATTAGAACAACGACGGATATTAGATACATAAAATATGACCCGTATTGAATACCAGGAATAGATTCTCAACGAACATTTGTTTTCTGTATTTTTATTTTTTCTCCCTGTATTATTGTCGTTCCCGCATTAATTTACTGCGACATTATTTCAGCAGGAAACTAATTAAAAAGTAACACCAGAGTCCGTTTGTAAAACTTACTACCTCGTCTTTTAAAAATAAGCAATCTGAATAGAAAACGAAGTTTCTTGAATAAATTAAAACCTGGCATGATTGTATTGCCTTCGCCATGTTGCGAATTTTCAATATGGTACCAATTTATTTAACTGGCAAGGAGACATTATGGGGATAAGTTCGCCTTTGTACTGCCTATTTCTGTGCCATATTTGTGTTCTATGTCTTTGTACAATAAAGAGTTTATACATACATACATACATACATTTTGACAAATGGCATTGAAAGTCATCGAATTATCGATAGCTTATTATACAGTAAACTAATGTGGTAGTGTGCAGTGAATGAAGAATTAATTTTGAAGCGCGTTTAACCACCATCTTGGAGTCAACGGCCGGTAGTCCACGTTCTTCTTGTAAAGTCTAGCTATCGATTTACAAGAGCTAACAAATCACCGTACACTGTCTTGTACAACCGTACAATTTTTGTCGTTTTTAAACCTCTTAATACCTTGATATTGGCGAAATAGTCCTACTGGGCTGAAGCCATAATTTTAAAAGAAGAAGAAGAAGAAGAGATTTCTCTATTATTAACGAATTTACAAAAACTGCCAAAAAAATATTGTCAAAGATGCAAGAATAATTATTTTGAATAAAATAAAACATTTCAGATGATTAAAAAAACGAAGTATTGCGTAGCATTAAAATTTCAAATAAACAATGTTTTGAAATTAGTCGTTGACATGACCGGTACCTACTGATATTTTATTTGACTATGCATGAAGTATGCACATTATTCTTGCCATATGTAAGCTGCTTGTCCCGACACTATCTCAGGGCCAAATTGAATTTGTCCAGGCTTTAAATACCACACTTTTGTAACCTTTTATTTTACGTTTCCGCCGCCAACGTTAATTAATATATGTATGAATAAAGCTAAATACCGTTTGGGTCCGAGTCCGGACCCGTGTTTAACGTCGCAGTTTTACCAATTTTAAAAGGGATTAATATGGATACAAAATATATAGAAGCTGATTCCGATTTACCAATTTTATATGATTTTAATCTAATTTTGATACGACTGAGTCATCTTAAACTAATCGAAAAGAAAACACGGTTCATGAGACATATCCTGGTGACAGACAGACAGACAGACGAACAAGTCTTAGTAATAGGGTCCCGTTTTTACCCTTTGGGTACGAAACCCTAAAAAATTTTTTTTGACAGTGGTAGACGGCAGGTTAATGATTTAGGAGGCAAAAAAGATGAATCACCTTGTGGTAAGTAATAACCGTCGCCCCGTCGCCCGTCGTGCAAATCTAGAGGCGTCGTGCAAGTCGATTAACGGCCTTTGGCGGTTCCCTGAGCCAGAAGGCGAAAAATCTCCTTATATGATCATATTTTTCTAAGAGACATTGATATTCGCAGACGTGGAAAAAATATATGTAGTTCTTGATTATATTATCTTTAATTTATAAGCTTCCGATACACGAATTATGACACTTCGCTCGATACCATTAATTCCCAAAGTAACCTCTAACTAGGACTTTTATTGCAACTTTACTCGGTTATATTTATGTGACATAATAAACAAAAAAAAAAGAAGAAAAAACAATCTTAACTTAAATAGTAATTTTACCGCTTTCGAATTTCGATATTGTAAGGCAACATTTTTATAATAAATAAAAATCGACAAAATTCGATCAAAATTAACACTTGGCGCGCATGGTCTTTCCCGTTCTTTCTTGCGAAATGTGACAGTGATGGCGGCAAACCGATAAAACGGCCTTAAGATTCTTGAAGTTTTGAAGATTGTATCGGTCCGGTAATACCGCCGGCACCAGTTCATTCCACGATTTCCACGGTTTAGCTGTGCGATGCAGGTAGTTTCGGGAGGAACGCACAGTTGAGGACTGGTAACTATAGTTCGAATCTTCTCAAATGATTTTTACGCCAAAGCTCTGTGAGCGAGTGCCACGCGCTCGCTCAAAAGAAAAATGTCATTTGTTTAACAGATTAGGGTCTTTGGCGTAAAAATCATTTGAGAAGATTCAAACTATATCTAAAGGGGCCCACTGACTGTCAGTCCGCCGGACGATATCGGCCTGTCAGTTAGAACAAAAATTTGACATTTCCGAACAACTGGCAGGCCGATATCGTCCGGCGGACTGATAGTCAGTGGGCCCATTTTGTGGTGAAAATGGAAATGATGTGGCGTAAACTAATGGCGGAAAGAAGATCGTATCAAAACCCGATGATCTTAACAAATTATTAAATCAAAATCGGCCTAGTATTTTCCGCACCGACGCTTTTAATGGTTTTGTACAAATGTGTCCGATTAAGGAAGGGTAGAGTGGATAATCCGTTGCAGATTTATTTATGGAACTCGTTAAATAACGTTTTCGCTATAATTATGTGATTATAAGTTTTTAAAACTCGTTACCAGTAAATATAATGGTTCAAGCGACATGCTGTTTAAAATTTAATTGTAACCGAAGTGTAGTTTAAATTATTGTTTAATTACTTTATTAATTTGTCGTGTCTGACATAATGACCGAATATTTATTAGAACTTTTTTTTGAAAATTATTTATTTCTCTGACGACTAAGGTGTGAACCCACGATTTTTGACCACCACTTATTTTTTAATCGACAAAAAAACAGAATTTGCTACATAAATAGTTTATGAATAGTATAATTAGATTAATTAGGTATAGCCTGATAGCAGGAGAAAACATTTATTATAGGTTTTTAAAGAAAAATACTTTACACCATCTTCAATAATTTTTCATGCCTTTATTTAATTTAATCGAATGGCATAAAATTAAAATTAAATTAAATTAAATTATCGTTTATTTCGAGCTCATGACTCATAAAATGTTAGTACTTACAATAAAACTTAAAAACTATATTAGTGACAGTAATAATTTCTTAACAAAATTTACAGCATAGAAAATCACAAATAAATCGAAAATATATCAGTGGTGCTAAGATGGTCCGTTTTTTATCACCTGTCGTCATGTCTGTCATGTTCTAACAAGTATGTAAGAGTGAAAGTGACGCAAGACATGACAAGTGATAAAAATGCGACCATGATACCAATGCAGGTCATCGGGGCGTGCGATGCGATTTCGATAAGGTGCTACTTTTGACGACTAGATCGAAAGTACAGTCGCCATCAGATATATCTAAGCGGTCAATGCTCTCACAAATATCTGAACACGCCTCTATTGTCAAGGCGTTAGAGTGCGTGTTCAGATATTGTGAACACCTCAGCCGCTCCGATATATCTGATGGTGACTGTACCAGCGTTTAAAGAAAATGTCACTTCGCTTTATATTCTATAAGTTAGTCTTTTACCAATGTAGGGTATAAATTGGGTAGGATATAAATCTTAAAGTCGTATCCGCACCGACCCGGCGGATGCTTTACGGCAGTTTGAAGAGGATCTGAAATATTCCCATGACCCATACCTATGTACAGAAAAGTACATAATACCAGCTATTATATTGCGCTTATGTTGTTGTTGTATTTTATTATTGTATAAAATCTACTGCGGATGGTGTACCGAGACAAACCTTACTGGTTTAACGGTACTTTTGTAATTAAGTTGTATATTATGTGTATTTACCTGAATAAATAAAATAAAATAAATAATTGTTCGCTGTTAGTCAGTTTAACTAGCGCCAAATTTCCAAATTTACCTGAAACGTTTTTATACTTAGAGTAAATGGTTTCTTTCAAGATCATGACATAATTATAATTATTTCTTAAAGAAAGGACCGCGGGCCAGGTGCATATAAAATATAAAATGTACCTATGTTAATCAATAATTAAACCGCTTGCTTTTGTGTCCACTTGACGAAGCCTGCGTTGCCGATCACGATCTATGCATGGACTTTCTATTTACTGTTTTATTTATTGTGAATCAATAATATATATATGGCCTTTGTTGCCTGATTAAAATTTTAAATAAATAAATAATCGTGAAAAGACAAAATCGACAGATAGAGTAACTGTTTATAATATAAATAATGTAATTACCGGGTCTAACGCGATTAAATTTCATTATTTTACCTTTTTCACCATTAATTGACATTTTGCTCAAGTGTGTCAGTCTTCCGTACCCACAGCTAGTGCAACCTAGCTGAAACGTCGGAAAAAAGGTAAAATAATTTAATTTAATCGCGTTAGACCCGGTAGTGACATTAATTATGTATACAAAAGCTAGAGCTTAGTGTTTATATTACAGTAGTGTCCATTATTTACTGGTTGTGCTGATCTTTTGACTTGCAAGCAGTTACAACACAAATTCTAGTCAACCCAACTCCAATATTGTGTATCGAGTACGTCGTGACTTTGATTTAAATTCACTGTTGAGTTTATATTTCGGATCGGTGGCTATCGTTTCGATTGGTTCTCAACTTCTGACTTTCAACGTTCAGTTATTGTACTTGTTTAGGAATACATTATTTCATGTAGCAACATTGTACGTAGAATTTACATTCTTTTCATTCTCCCGGATTTCCCATCAACAGGGTGTTCATCCTCACAGGCACAGGCTGCTAGGGCACCTAAATGGTCGCGTACTGTGCTGTTTAAGAGGAATTTCCTCCCGCGTACGCTTCGGCTGTGGAATGAGCTCCCTGCCGAGGTTTTGAAAGGGTCGGCAATATAATATCTCGGCGTGTAATATCTCCGGTGTTGCAGGCGTCCATAGGCTACGGTAACTGCTTAGCATCAGGCGGGCCGTATGCTTGATTGCCACCGACGTGGTATAAAAAAAAATCCGTCCATTCAAATATCATTCAGTCACTTCCGATTGAAATAACTTCACTTCTAGAACTACTTCGACAATTACCGTCATGGCTGACATATCGCGTCCTTCGCGTTAAATTCATTTAAAGTCAAAATATCAGCACCACTGTGTATGCCTTAAGCATCTATATTTCTTGTAACTGGACAGTGACAGACTTAAACAGTGAGACAGAGAAGAAAGAAGATCAAAAGAAGAAACTGCGGGCCCGCACAGCGCGGGATATTGCCAGGTTACCCTGTCTCACTCACATTACAAGGTACTGTCTCTTAAAACCCTTATTTTTCGAGCCCATTCGTTATTTTACTCATTTTGTTCCTAACAGTACTAATATAGACATTATAGATAGACTAAGTAATACTGAAATCAGGCGGCTAGTAAAAAGTTTTAGGCGAATTATACAGTTAATTTCATGTAAAACACTTCAGTGTTTTAACCGTGAAGAAGTAACAGACAGACAGACAATTACTTTCACATTTATAATATTAGTTAGAATTTGTTAATATTTAAAGTAGATTTTATTATCGAAGCTACCAGACATAATAAAACCAACGCGCAACGGCTACAGTTAAATTGTAGAGATGTATAATGAAAATCAAAACACCAACATGAGGATCATTTACAATAAAATAAAATCTCACTCGAAATCCTTACAATAATCCACCTTATTAAATTATACAACGGGACTTATCGCGTTTAACTAAGTTTTTCGAACTACCCGCACTTGGTCATGTTTATCAACTTGATCGTTTTGCGCACTAAGGATGTTACTCTGTCGCCGCACAACACTACCGATCATCGATTTATCGACTGTCGATATTCGTTTCCGCTTACATTTACTAATGACTGGATTCCACCTTTTCCTACATAACGTAAATCCAACGTTCAAGGAAAAAACATCATAAATTGACTGGCGATAATAATCCCTCAAGTAAGCAAATGGAAGAACATTCTCGATTTCCTTCAGCTCGTTATTCCAAAAACTTGACAAGCACGAGCAAGATATTTAAAGCCGGGAACAAACTAGTATCGTTGAACTCACTGATACCTATATTTCTACTTGTATTGTCTTGTTTAAGTTACACTGGCGCTAGTATAGGTATCTCACTCTCGCTCTCTCTCTCTCTCGCTTACCCAGTCAAAAATACACGGCTCTAGATCATAATCCTTTAATTCCAACTTCGCTAACAGGTGTTATATAACGTTTATTTATACAAATATACAATATAAACTGAAAATAAATGTCATATACGAAGGAAAAAATTACCAAAGCCTCCAGAGAGCTGGAATCGAACCAGCGTCCCCCGTTTACCGGACGGGTGCCTGAATCGCTCGGCTATCCGGTCACGGTGGCATGGGTCGAAATTTCCAAGTATATGACAATTTCCCAAAGGCTTGTGGCGCCCCCTAGCCATCTCTAAGATATTCATACAATATCCTGAATATTCGGTGCTTCGCGCGTGGTTGTGGCAAAAACAGTAAATATTAAGTATTCGTCAAAATCACTAATCGTTATATTTCTGGTTGTATATAGAGTTCCCGTTATATTGGTGCTATTAGTATCTCGACTAACCCGCATTCGCTTATCCAATCACAATGCACGGCCCTACATCAGGATCCTTTGATTCCAACTTCGCTAACAGGTGTCATATTTCAATGGAACTTTCTCGTTCATCTTGTAACGATTTGGCAAATGACTTGGAAGCGAGCGATATCTTACAACCTTATTATGTTAAAGGTAAAGCCGACATTATACATTTTTTATAGTTTAGGAAATATTGGGTCGTTTATGTATTGACGGTATTCACTATCCTTTTTCTTACAATGTTTGTTAGGTATCCAATCGGCCAAGGATAATCTTTAAAATAAGTTTTAAACCTAAAAATTGACCAATTTCTGGCACTGCCGAAAATTAGACATGATTGATTTATATCAGGTGAAAGAAATCTTCCGCTGCTCACTTATGTGAAAAATGAAACAACAATATTGTTCGGTCAAAAACTTATATTAAGTATCACAACTAATACTTTATTTTAATACAAACTAATTTTATTATAAATGCTAAAAGCCTGTTGCTGATTTGCTTTTGTGTCCACTTGACGAAGCCTGCGTTGCCGATCACGATCTATGCATGGACTTTCTATTTACTGTTTTATTTATTGTGACGTGAAAATAAATGAATGGTTTATTATAAATTCATTAAAATAATTAATTAAAATGAGCACACGTAATATTGGTAAGAAATCAATTACAATATAACATCAACAAATGCTCATGAGACTTACTAACTTTAAGCTAATTTTGGGTGAATACGCGAGTGAAACCGTAAAATTAGCTAGTTAGTATTCAGATTTTAATAACTTGATATCTATTATATCAATTTCAGTTTGTTCTTCATGCGCAAGCACACATATACACATGAGGAAACAACATTTCCATCAAATAACTTTGGCCCTCTTGTGGACAAAATGCAACTTTCTCATCAATTTTTACAGAATAATGAGAGCCTTTGAACGCCAAAGAGCCCTAAAGTGGTCGTTACCAGTTGTGCCCACAGCGCCAAGGATCACCTATTAGAGGTTATGGTGGACGCTTTCAAAGTTACCTTGACACTTTCAAGTAAAGTAAAGTTTACATTGGCGTGATAGTGACGTTTTTGTTTATGATGTAAAAAGATCAAAAGGTTAAGAGATAATGTGATGAGAAAATGTTACGACGTTGTGATCGGTAACCGTTTAGTTTATCCTTATTTCTATCATGTTTTACGAATACGAATGTGCTTGAGACTGGCACGACGGTGTCTCCAATTTGAAGCAATTTCCGGACATTCCGCCGCCGATCGACGGAATTATGGAATACCTATGCAGCTATTGATTCAACTGCAAATTTATGGAAATAGGTTTTGTACGCGAGGGAAAAGGCGTGTGAATTTCCATACTAGCTCAATTAGCGTCTTTTGCATAGCTGTGCTAGTTAAAATTTTATTTTCATATTAAGTAAACATTTTAAAAACTCACACTTGATATTCTTTTTGTATAAAATGTCCTCTTTTTTGTAAATCGGTAAATGGGTGGATCAACTATTTTTTGTCCCTATTCTTTCTCATCACCCAACGGAAAATAGAAATATACTTTTCACATCATCTATTCGAAAAAGGGCTTTTTCTTCCCCGCTAGGAGGGATCAAAGTGGCACTTTTCTTCTCCGCTAGGAGGAATCAAAGTGAAACTTTCTGTTCCCTTTTTCGAATTGGTGATGTGAAAAATAATTTTCACATCACCAATTCGAAAAAAGGTTTTTCCTTCCCTGCTAGGAGGGATCAAAGTAGCACTTTTCTTCCCTGCTAGGAGGGATCAAAGTAACACTTTTCTGTTCTAGGACACTATTTTTTCATTTTTTTGCACATAATTTTTTTTACTTTAAATAATATTTTCAAGCATCATAATTACCTCATAGGTGATGTGAAAAGTTGTATGTGTCACATGGTAACAAAATTATTTCCATCTTGGGCGTAACACACTTAAATCCCTCACTACGCTCAGGATTCTACTTTAGAATCCCTCGTTACTCTCGGGATTCTATTATAGAATCCTTCGCTTCGTTTAGGATTTAATGCACGCCCTCGCCGTAAATATGTCATTTTGCTCCCTTGTAACACAATCTACTATTCCTCACGGGTGAAGTGAAAAGCAATATGTGTCACATGGTTGCAAAAATATTTCCACCTTGGGCGTTAACCTCACTAAGCTTAGGATTCTATCTAAGAATCCCTTGCTAAGCTCAGGATTCCATTATAGTATCCAAATAGTTTAGAAATAACTTCTAAACTATTTATTTTAAAATTAAAAAAAATATATATATATTTGAGATTCTCCTTTCATTTGATATGTAACACGATATAGTTTGAAAAACTTTATTTTTTAATTTTCTCATTTACCTCCCAGAAGTAACCGCCATGTTTAAAACTCATTTGTTTACGTTACATGTCCGTCTTTGCAAACTTACATATGTGTACTAAATTTTAACTTAATTGGTCCATTAGTTTTGGAGAAAATGGGCTGTGACAGACGGACAGACAAACAGACAGACGCACGAGTAATCCTATAAGGGTTCCGTTTTTTCCTTATGAGGTACGGAACCCCAAAAACAAAGATAAGAATCCTTTGTAAAATATAGGTATTCATCTTATAATAATATAACTATTTAGGTATTTAATCAAGTCAAGTCTCCCGCTGATCAAATTCCCGGCCACGAACGAGATGAAACGCAGCGTCTGTAGCTAAACAAATCATACCATAATGTTGCCATATTTTAACGTAATTTATTGACGAGCCCTCCAAGACATCAAACAGCCCAGAACATTCTAATATCACTAATAATTCAAGCGGTGAAGTGGCGTTTTTCGGGGCATCCAATCTAAGTTCTTAAGCTTTCGGCGAAAAAACGTCACGTTAAAATATTCACGAAGACGTGTAGCCTTTCAAGTGGCGCCAGCGAAAACGGGAAAAGTAGCCAAGTGGCGCCGCGTATTTGCGCAAAAGCAGTCACGTGGCGGGGCCCCGATGGGTGGTCAGCGAAAATTATGAGAATTTTATAAAATCGTCGATTTAAACTTTTCTATGTTTTAAAGTAGGTATAATATAAAATCACATATCAATTAAATTATTTTTTAATACAGTTGCTCAAAAAGTGCTACATTTCGTGGCTGTTTAGCGTGCGGAAAGTTGGTTTTCGCGAACTAGTGCTTTTTACTTTATTTAAATTTATACTTTTTTTTTTTTTTATACCACGTCGGTGGCAATCAAGCATACGGCCCGCCTGATGGTAAGCAGTTACGGTAGCCTATGAACGCCTGCAACACCAGAGATATTACACGCGCGTTGCCGACCCTTTAAAAACCTGTACACTCCTTTTTTGAAGAACCCCATACTGTAGCCCCTCGGGAAAACCTCGGCAGGGAGCTCATTCCACAGCCGAAGCGTACGCGGGAGGAAATTCCTCTTAAACCGCACAGTACGCGACCATTTAGGTGCTAGGGTGTGAGGATGAACACCCTGCCGATGGCGAGCGGTGCGGTGATAGAAAGCGGCCGTTGGCATCATGTCAAACAATTCTTCAGAGCACAGCCCATTGTACAAGCGGTAGAACACACACAAGGAGGCGAAGTCTCTCCTTAGACTTAAAGGTTCGATACCGCTTGTGAGTTTGGGATCGTCGACGATTCGTACAGCGCGCCTTTGGACTGAGTCGAAGGGTCCAAGCTGGCATCCAGGTGCTCCTGCCCAAAGGTGACAGCAGTACTCCATATGGGGTCTGACTTGCGATTTATATAGCAGCAGTCTTTGCCCCGGAGTAAAGTATCGCCGTGCTTTATTGAGCACACCGAGTTTTTTGGATGCCAGATCAGCCTTCCCTTCCAGGTGGCTACGGAATTGGACGTCACTGGAGATGTCGACACCGAGGATCCCAATACTCCCTGACATGGTAAGGGCTGTGCCTTCGAACTGTGGGACCACAGTGAATGGGGTTTTCTTAGCGGTAAACGCGCAAACTTGTGTCTTGGTGGGGTTGAATCGCACTAAATTGTCCCGGCCCCACACCGAAACTCTGGATAGAGTGCCCTCAATATCCGACACAAGCTTTTCACGACTCTCTAGCACCACGGAACGAGGGATGTTGGCACGGCCTGCGTAATAGGCATCCCCAGTACTGTCGTCTGCATAGCAATGAATGTCGTCGATAGACAACATGTCATTGATGTGCAGCAAAAACAGCGTTGGGGATAGCACAGAGCCTTGCGGAACGCCAGCGTTAATGTCCATGCTATTGGAGCAGCTTCCGTCTACTACGGCTCGTATGCGTCTGCCAGACAAAAAGCTAGCGATCCATTTGCATAGTCCCTCCGGCAATCCATAAGATGGTAACTTCGACAGGAGACCCCGATGCCAGACCCGATCGAACGCCTTCGCTATATCTAGGCTAACTGCCAATGCCTCACCTTGACTCTCAATGGCCGAAGCCCAGCGGTGAGTGAGATACACTAGAAGATCACCAGTCGAGCGACCGTGGCGAAAACCATACTGACGGTCTTATCTTATCTTATAGTTTCGGGGGCCCTTACGGATACACTTCGACCCATAGGGATCTTTTGTGCAGTTACCCCCTAGGAAAGATCCGTCCGCTACTCAAGAGCCTTCCCCACCCTCTCCATATGCCGGATGATGGACCTTATGGGTAGCTTTTTGAATTCCTTTGGTACCAGGTAGCCTGTTCCAAAGTCCTTCATTCTTTGTCTGGCGAGGGCGTGACATTCACACATAAGGTGTTCTATTGTCTCTTCCTCTTCGCCACACATACGACAATCGGTGTTGTCAGCGTGCCCCATCTTGGCCAGGATTCCCTTGACCCCGTAATGGCCAGTAAACACCCCCGTTATTATTTGGAGTTGCCGTTTGCTAAGTTTCCAAAGCTTTTTGCTCCAACCAGAGTCTACCCCTTGTATAAAGAGCTTTGAGTGCTTTAGACCCGTCAGACTGCCCCATTCTTCCTGGTGTTTGGTCTTAGTAAGGTCTTTGATAGCCGTTGTGATGGTTCCCTGTGAGAGCCCCACGAATGGTTCCGGACCTATAAGGTTGTTTGCAGATCCGGCTCTGGCAAGTTCATCTGCATTTTCATTGCCCATGAATCCCTCGTGCCCTGGGATCCACACCAGTTGCACTTTGTTTTGCCTTCCAAGCTTGTTCAGAGCTTGGATGCCATTGTATACCAGTCTAGAGTCCACTCTAGGCGCCTTAAGCGCTTTGAGTGCAGCTTGACTGTCGCTGAGAATATAGATATTCTTCCCTTGGGTTTGCCTAACTATATTCTCATGTGCACAGGCAATTATAGCGTATGTCTCGGCTTGGAAGATAGTGGCGTAATTGCCCATGCTTATGCTACTACTAAAGTCATTTGCATAAATGCCTGCCCCAGTACCAGAATCTGTCTTGGACCCGTCTGTGTACCATATGATGTCATTTTCATCAGACATTGGTGCTTCAAGACCTTCGGTCCATTCAGCCCTTGTTGGAACTTTAACATTAAAATTCTTACGGAACACAAACTTGGGTTGCATCTTATCGCAGCCCATATTCGTAATCCTTTTCATGAAATTGTCACATTCCATGTTTGTGTGTTTAGTCTTTGGCTTGTTATCGCTCCAGAGGCCTGTCAAAGCCAGCCTGTGTAACGATTTCCGCGCCTCAGATTGTATCACTAGGTGCAGCGGCGGGAGGTCTAGTAGTACCTCCATCGCCGCTGTTGGCGTCGTTCTAAACGCGCCAGTAATAGCCATGCACGCCGTTCTTTGTATTTTCGTAAGGGCATCCCTGCATGTGCTCTTTAGTGTCCTTGGCCACCATGCCAGGCATCCGTACAGAATGATAGGTCTTACCATCATGGTATAGATCCATCTCAGTACCTTTGGGTTTAAGCCCCACGTTTTGCCATATGCCGTTCTACACATTCCAAACACCCTCAGTGCCTTGGTTATGGTAGTTTCGACATGCTTTTTCCAGTTCAGTTCTTTATCTAGTGTTAAACCTAGATATTTCACTTCATCGGACATTTCCAGAACCCTTCCATAAAGCTTCAGCTGTTTCATGCCGTTAAGGGTCTTTTTCCTGGTAAACGGTACTACTACTGTTTTGCCAGGATTGATGGAGAGCTGATGATGGTTGCACCACCTCTCCACTTGCTTCAGTGCTGTATTCATGATTTCCGATACCGTTCCCGGGAATTTCCCGTTTACAAGAATCACTAAATCATCTGCATACCCTACCGTGTATATTGGGCCTTTGTTTAGTTCTTCCAGCAGTGAGTTCACTACCAGGCTCCAGAGAGTTGGTGAAAGAACCCCCCCCTGTGGGCAACCCTTCGTGGCCGTGGCTAATATTTCATCTCCCATGAGGGTGGACTTTATTAGTCGGCTATTTAGCATAGTACCAATCCATCTACAGATTGTCGGTTCTATGCCATGTTTAGATGCTGCAGTGTTGATTGCCTGATACGTGGTGCGGTCAAATGCCCCCTCCACGTCTAGAAAAGTGGCTAGGCATAGTTCCTTGTTCTCTATCGCCTGCTCTGCTTTGGTTGTCACCAGGTGCAGTGCCGTTTCAGTCGATTTACCCGGCTGGTACGCACATTGCAATTGGTGCAGTGGATGTCTCTTAAGAGGACCATCCCTTATATGTCTGTCTACCAGTTTCTCCAATGTTTTGAGGAAAAATGATGACAGACTTATCGGCCTGTACGATTTGGCTTCTGTGTAATCTGCTTTGCCTGGTTTAGGCAGGTATGTTACTTTTACCATCCTCCACACACGTGGCACGTGTCCGAAAGCTATGCACGCTCTGTACAGTCTACCTAAGTGTGGTATTAGTACATTGGCGCCCTCTTGTAGTAGTATGGGGTAGATTCCATCTGGCCCCGGGGCTTTGTATGGCTGAAATGTTGATAGTGCCCATTGTATCTTATCGTGATCTACTACCTTTTTAGACGTGTCCCAGTTGTACCTGGTAGTGCTAGTGGGTTGTTCCACCACACTAGTTACTATATCGTCCGTTAAGCTCTGGTGTATTATCGAGCCTGGGAAGTGTGTGTTACACATGACTTTTAGGGTTTCTAACCCCGTTTCAGTCATTCCTCCATCACTTCTTCTAACTGAAGTGAGCGGAACTGACTTCGTTGTGGCTAGCGCTTTTGTAAGTCTCATGCCTTCCGGTATGGACCTGATTTGATCGCAATGGTTCATCCATGCCTTCCTTTTTGCTTTCCTCACCGCTTTGCTGTATTCAGTGAGTTTCTGCGCATAATGCTGAAAGTCCTTAGTCCTTTTAGCATCGTTGAAGACAGCCCTGGTTTCCTTCCGGAGTTTTGCGATCTCCGGGTTCCACCAGGGCACCTTCTTCGCCAGGATTTTCTTTTCCGGGCAGTTGTTTGCCCAGGCTGTATAGACAGCTTGTACCATTCGGTCTGATTCAAGTTCTATATCACTGATAGAGTTTAGCTTGCCTTTAAGGTCTCCCAGTTCCGCCTTCAAGTCGCTTTTGAACGCTAACCAGTCGGTGTTTCTGGGATTCCGTTTGCGTATAATTTCTAATTGAATTTTAGTCTTATACCTAAAGCATATGTATCTATGGTCCGATAAAGAAATCTCCCCAGAGACATGCCATGAGCTAATCTTACTACTCGCGTTGTTGGACGCTAGCGTTATATCAATAACCTCACCTCGCCTAGCATTGACGAATGTCGGTTCATTGCCTTTGTTTAATAATTGTAAGGAAGAGCTTACCAGAAAATCCAGTACCTTCTCCCCTCTTCTGTTGACATCCGAGCTTCCCCAGATGACGTGGTGTGCGTTCGCGTCGCAGCCGATGATCAGGTCGGTGTTCGCCTGGCTGCCGTAGACAGCAAGATCCCGCAGTTGCCCAGTGATTGGATCTGCTGCCTCGTAGGGAAGGTAGGCTGATGAGAAGATTAGAGCCTTACCCCCCCCCCTTGTTTTGGATCTTGACCGTGGTCAGATCCCTGGAACAGAAAGCATGTAGAAGCATAGCGTCAATGCCATTTTTAACATAAATACATGTTATATTCCTTTCTCATATTACTTTCAGGACAAACATACAACATTGTCCCGCCAGTACCGTTTAAGCCTCTTATCTCGCCTTTGTAAATATATGGTTCTTGAATAAGAGCAATATCGAACTTGTCGCTTTTTAGCTGCCTAGCCAGAAGGGCAGTGGCCGCTTTATTGTGCTGAAGATTTATCTGTACGCACCTTATACCCTCCATTGCGGCTTTTTAGTGTTTGGTGGTGCTGAGATCAGCAGCCACTTCTTGGACCGTGTCGTCCCCGTCGTTGTAAGACATGGGTGATATGTTGCCGTCCAGGCAGAGTTCCGATAAACCGCTCAGGTACTCTGAGCCCGCCACCGAGTTCGGTGACGATGCCCGAGCCATGAACGGTTCAGCGTAGTCCCCCCCGGGCTGCAACACATCCCCCGTCTCCTCCGACCGGTCCCCAGCCACCTCCACAGGTGCGTCGCCAGTTGGTGGCGCCTCCCGTTCCGGGGCCTCCCCTGTCACCGTAGCAACCGTAGCCTCCTCGGGTACTACCCCACAGGCCCCGATCTCAGCCCCCTCAGGCCCCTGCTCCCTCCCTTCTTCCAGGAGCTTGAAGTGGCTGGTGTCGAGCCCAGAGTGCAGAACATAGTCGGCCTCCTTGATGACGGCGGCCGACACCCGGTCCATCAGGACGATTCGCCTGGTGTTCGGCCCCGACCCCACGGTGTCGACTATCTTCCACTCGCTTGTGTGCAGCCTCGGGTTCCTCCTCTGCAGCACTCTGAGGGCTCTCGTGATGTCCTGACTGCCATCAACCACCGTTTTCCAGGCCATCTTGACCGGTTTCGGCAGGTCTCTGGCACTCATGACCTTTAGGCGCAGCCCGGCAATCTCACCACCTCCGATTACCGTGCTGAGCCATTCCACGGTCTCCCTCCCCTTGCAGGTTACGCTGAGCGCGCCCCCCACAAGGTTGCCGAGTGTGATGTCGGGCATAGGTTCGGCGGCCTCATCAAGGAATAGGAGCAGAGCTCCTACGATCGCCGGCATGTGCTCCTGCATCACCTTCTCAGCTGGAAAGGCCACTGGGACGATGGCCATCTTCTCGCTCGCCACGACTTCCGCAAACGATCCTCCTACCTTCGTTCTTTTGGGGTCGCTAGCGAGCAGAGACGAGTCGCCACTGGCCCCCAGTGGCCTCTTATTTGGTGGCCTTCCCGCTCCACTAGTGTTGGGTCCGGCCACCATTTGCGCGTCCGTCCTCGCAATTCGCGCCTTCGCACGCCTCTTCTGCCTCCTGGACATAGCGGCTCCTCCACCCGACTGCTCGTCCACACCCTTGGGCGTGGCCGCGCCGTCATGGGCGCCCGGAGCAACGCCAGCAGGATATGGAAGTGGTGCTCCTGCTTGCCTCTCGCAGTGGGCCATCGTTCCGCTGCCTACTCCTCCAGCACCTGCATTAGTCGGTCCCCTTACGGGAACTTGCTGAACGCATCCACTTTTCAACCCTTGGGGAAAAGATCTGGTGGTACCTTTGGAGTGGCCTGCTCCACCATGGCCTCTGCTTTTCGCGCCATGCGCGCCCTCCGTCCTTGCGGACCTCCATGCCTTACTGCCACCTGCTCCCGTGTTCCTGTCAGGGACAGGTCCACTCCCAGCTGGTGCAGCAACCTTTGCGCTATGCGCCTTTGCCTCATCCCGTACGGGTCCGGCTTTTTCTCCTCCTACCGTCGTTTTAGGTATTATGTTATCCATAAACCAACAGGAAAATTTTCAGCAGCTAGGCTCCCCACCCTCCTTGGAGCCTCACATTTGGGATGCTTTGACACATCAGAGATACCTAGCTGATATAGCGTCCCAGAGTGCGTTGCCCATGAATCCGCACGGTGCCAAAACCTTAGTCAGCTCCACAGCCAACACAGGAATCGTGCTCCGCCGATTACAGACCCCTACACTCCAGGAAACTCGCCACGTGGCCATCTGACTGGACACAACAGCCGATTGATCCTGGCTGGCTAAGCCAAGACCTCCCGTGTGAGATGAATCCAGAGCCAAAGGAACTTCGTCTAACGGGGATAACGACTACAGACCCCCGCTTCGCACCCGCTCCCAGGATCTCCTTCTCCACCCGTACGGGTCCCCGCGCACGGCACAAACACGCGGGTGGCATTCTACCGCTAATCATCCTTCTTTGTGGATGAGAAGCCCGCTGCGACATGCCACGTCATCGCTTACGGTTGATTTTACGGGATATGGATCTTTATTTGCGCGCCACCATCGTTCTGCCCCTGCATGCTCGCCTCCGTTAACGAAGACGAACCTACAGTGGCTTCTCGACGTTGGCACGCAAACATAGATCCATATGAGGGATGGTGGGGGGTGTTCTTTGCACTGGTTCTCTTTCCTGGCCCAGTAGTAGATGGTGTCATGCGGATGACATCATCTACTTCCGAGCCTGGTGTTCGATCCGTTGCAAAGCTCACCCCAAGATGATTCAACTGGTTGTTTCTGTTCTGCCTGTTTCTACGGTAGAACCAGGCAGTTAACAGGCGGTAACCTCGGGAAGGAGCACAACCAGTTTTGCCTCGAGGTTCTCTGCAACTTGTGCTCCCCCCGAGACCATTCACCATGCCAACCACCGGACAGGTGGCTGCCATAGAGATAGACCCATCGCAAGCAGCGACCGGTCGCAAGTTATTCCTTGCGTATGGACCCACCTCCGGTCGCTGATCAGGTCGTGTTCTTCTAGGTATCTCAGGAGCTTTGCGTTGATTATACGCTTCATGACCTTAGAGAGAAGGGAGGTAATAGCGATAGGCCTGTAATTCGATGGGTCCGATCTGTCGCCCTTTTTAGGCACAGGGTGCACAAGGGCCGTCTTCCACGAAGATGGAACATGCCGTTTGTTGCTAGAGAGTGTGAAGAGACGCGCCAACACGGAACATAACTCAGGACAGGAGCACACTGCTTGAGCACAAGTGCTGGAATGCCGTCTGGCCCGCTCGACTTATGAACGTTTAGGTATAGCAACTCCCGCCGAATATCCCTCTGCGTGAATGAGATTTCGGGCATGGAGTATGCACACCGCGGGATGGTGGGCGGTACGGCGCTACCGTCGTCGTTCAAGGTCGAGTTCGAGGCAAAAAGAGTACCAAGAAGATCGGCTTTCTCTTTTGCACTGTGGGCCAGATCACCATCAGCTTTTCGCAGAGGTGGTAAAGACGACTGACAAAAATTTCCCTCGGCAGCTTTGGCGAGCGACCAGAACGCGCGACTCCCAGAGGGATAGCCCGCTAGCTTGTCGCCAATTCTGCCGACGAAATCGTATTTAGCCCTGGCAATGGCTTTTTTACTGGACCTCGAGGCAGCGTTTAAGTCGCGTTTCACATCAGAAACGTTCGGATCCTTATTAGCTACGGCCTTGGTCCAAGCCCTGTAAGCGGCTTGCTTGCGAACTGTAGCCTCTTTACAAGGCCGATTAAACCAAGGTCGTCGCTTTGCTCCCGCTGCTATTACCGTGTTGGGAATGAAACAATCCATTCCCAGCAGTATGGTCTCGGCAACATTGGCTGCGCAGGAGTCAGGATCTTCTGATGTGAAGCAGAGCTGCCTCCATGGGTACGAAGCGTAGAATTCACGCAGTCCGTCCCAATCTGCTGATTTATATTGCCACACGCGTCGCGAGCTAGTTGGCCGTGGTGGATCGGGCCGCGCGCAAGGCGCCTGTGTCCGGACGAGGCAGTGATCGGACGAACCGAGAGGTGCATTCACTGAGATGGAATATCCGTCCGGACGTGTAGTCAGCAGGAGGTCCAGTAAAGAGCTAGTATGATCCTCGATGTCTGGTATTCTCGTGGGAGAATGTACCAGTTGCGAGAATCCATAGGCCAGAGAAAATTCGTGAGCAGACCTCCCCGCGTGGTCGGTGGACCGGGAACCAAGCCACTCAACGTGGTGGGCATTAAAGTCCCCTAAAATCACCAGCTCTGCGGAAGGGTACTGCTCTAGAAGTTTGTCAGTCGTCGATTGCAGGTGCTCGAAGAGCCGGGTTGTCTCCGTGTTTCCGCTATGAGACCTGTACAGGCACGCGTAGACACGAGTGTGGCCGCTGTAGTCCACACGCACCCACAGAACTGACAGGTCCCTGTCTTCAAAGGCATGGAGGCGGCGACAGCAGACCTCCTGCCGGGCATACATGCATACACCAGCGCGTCTCATGAACTTGTGTTCAAGTGTATAGCCGGGATATAGTAGGTATGCAGTGTCCGCCGGGCAGGATATCTGCGTCTCCGTTAGAAATAGGATGGTCGGCTGCGCAGATTCCAGGTGGTAATGGACTGCGCTCAAATTTGAGTGTAATCCCCTGATATTGCAGAAGTCCACTTGTGTGGAAGGGGATGCCGCTGAGAAACCATTTCTTTTTTTACCCTTATTTGCCATGTGTTGTTGTTGTTGAGTGTACAAAGAGGGTTCGGGGCGTTGACGGCTTAAGGGACAAGAGAACAGAACAGATCTGCCAAAGGAATATGTAGGGTAGTGCGGTTCACAGGCACGGCGTACGGAAGGGCCCCCGGTCCCCCCCTGGTGCAGCAGCCGGGTCCACTCCGGTCTCCTTCTCCGGCACGACTACTACATCAAGGATTTTACGCGAGGTTGGTGGTTCAGCCTCCCAGGGCGGAGATTAAGTAATCCCTGGGTTCGGGAACCCTACTGACCTGCGGGCGGCCAGCGGACAGCCGTTTCACCGGGTCTCCCTGATCGCCGCACCTGTACGCCGCGTCCATACAGACCAAATGCAGTACCGTGAGTTCCGTAGGTCCCCCGTCGTCAACACACCGCACCCTCGTTGAGCTCTGGCAACCTTACTCACCGGCAGGAACACAACACTACTACTTGTTCCAATTCATAACACTTATTGATGAATGTTTATATTAGTTTCCTTTAAACGTCGTAATCAACATAAAAACCTACTGTTAATGTAAAAATACGAAAAATATGCATATTTCATATTTTATTACTTACCTCGTCATCATTATAAGTATCACGTTTATTTTTTAATGTTGAAAAACCGTTCTTAATAAGTTGTCTGAATGGAACGGAACGCCTGTCAAATAAGAGGCGTATTTTCTTACTGCAAGAATGTTTTAAGTTTCCAAAGGCAACATTCGATATTGTTTTTATAAATATACGATACACAAATAATCGTAAATAACGATATCTAGGTAATAATAGTACAATGTTTTAATATTTACAATTGTTTCTGTCTTATAGAACATGCATTTGAAAAAAAAACTCATTGAAGTGGGTTCAATAATAATAACAAAATCTATTCTAGTCGAATAAAAGCTAGAAAAACATCTCTTCATAATGTCAATGTCAATGATGTCACAGAATTAATAATATAAAAAGTTTCGAATGGAAAAGGAATGGATCCTTAATACTTGTTGCTTTTCTTATTTTTTCGCAACTGTATTAAAAAACGTCGTTCGATACACGTGCGGATATGTCAGTCTTCACTCGTCCCGAGTCTTGCCACTCGCCGTCGGCTCGGTACTCGTGAAGTAATGACATACTTTCCGCACTAGCATCGAAATGTACTATTGCAGTACATATGCTACTTTTCCGCACTAGTGCGATAATCAGCACATTATGCAACTATGTCGAAAATTTAAAGGGCCATATGTACTGAAAACCACGTATAACGTATAACTATACATTTATTTTCTTTGCCTAAAACTAAAATATTTGTATCGAGTAAAGTGATATTTTTAGTTCGACTGCTAATGCTAACTCATCTACTCGATTAGCTACGCCAGGTCCAGATCTAGATGGGTTAAGGTGACCTCAATACATTCTAAACGCATTAATATTGCACCCTTGAGACGTCGGCCAGCCTGAAATACCTCGAGCTTCAAGTAAAGGTTATACAAAACTCTGCTAATATTTTATTTATTTACACCAAAGATATAAATTATGTATTAGCTTTTGGGCTGTTGTTTTTACTCTTGAATAAATAGTTGAAGAGCAAACGAAACGTATATCATTTACTGGAAAATCAACAATCGAAGTCACAGATAAATAATAATGGTTTTGTGTTTGTTGGTATCATATTAAGTACTAGCTGTGCCCGCGGCTTCGCCTGCGTGGAATTCGGTCTGTCAGTAAGCGGCTAATTCACCCCTAATCTATCTCCCTGTCCCCTGGAGACGGAACTTAAAGTAAAGTTGACAGATGGATACGCTAGAGGACTGTAGTCCAGATAAAATATTTTACAATTATGTACCTACCACCAAAGATAGATATAACTCCGTAATAGATGGATACAGTCTATGGAAAAAACGTGCCTCGAAAATCACGAAAATTTGATTCTCGATCAGATGTCGCTACTACTTTTTGCCTACTCTCGTATAGAGGGCGTTAACGGTTTCGTTTGTTATTATTTAACAATTTTAACGCATATCAGTGAAAGAACATGGGTCAAAATAATAAAAAGAATTAATGTCAAAATAATAAAAAGAATAAAATTTGGACTTTGGCACTGGCAACCCTAGCCGTGCAAACATGTCTACGGGAGAGCTCTTTGAATTTAAATTATTTAAAATTGTGTTATTCAAGTAAATCTGTGTTGTGTAAAAAAAAAAAGTTTATAAAACATACGTACTTTTCGTAAGATCCCACATTGTGCCAAACTGTGTCCCAGAAAAGGAGTTCTTAACACTGATTCCACACTCGTAAGATACGTATTTCGACCGTTTCACTTTCAAAATTACATTTTTATCACGATATCTACTAATTAGTGAAAAAATAGCGGGTGTACTTTCGACAAATCGCTGACAGTCAGCTGTGAAGTGACACTTGAGAGATACTACCAACTGAACAAACAAAAATATAAATGTTAATAGTGTTACCAGTGTCAAAAATTGCGTTCAGAAACTGCATATAAATCGTTTGCTATCGACTACGACTCGAATACCGACTATCGATTACAATTATCTAATCCGATTTATTTTAAATAAGGAAATACAGCAAAAAGATGTCGTTCCGTATAGATGGTAAAAAAATAAAATGCTCGATATGTGGAGCCGATGTAACCTCGAAGGAATATCTTAAATGCTACACATGTAAAAAAACTCGTCACATAAAATGCACGGCAAATGTGAGTACAAAAAGGTTTCTGCTCATGACAAAAAAAAACAAGGAAAGTTGGAATTGCGATAAATGTGTTGGCCTCTGTTCAACGACTGAACCTGAGGTGCAATCAACCTCTAAGCAGGAAAAAAATATATGTCTCGAGAATAAGGGGGAAATAAACAATGTGACAACTAGAAGGAGACCTAGACAAAAAAGTATCAGCTTATCACCAGTAAATACAGTAAACAACACAATAAAATCCTGCCCTGAGCCGGCTACGCATGTTATTATTAATAATCACTATAATAATGCAAACGATGGAACCGCACCTGATCCGATTTTAAAATGCAATGCATCTAGTAGCCCATGCGTGGAAGAGTTACAGGTGGTATGCCATAACTTAGACAAAGTTGACAATTTAACAGAAAAACCATCTCCTATAACGTCTAGCCAACAACATATTGCCACACCTAGGGAGCAGCCAAGTCCCCAAAGCTCACTAGAGGATCTGTCCAACGTGGAAAATAAATCAGACCTCCTTGACTCTACTTTTGGGGGTGACACGCCTAGGAGTCTACCAAACATCCCTGACTTAGAGAGCTCGGAAATAAAAGAGCTTAGACAGGAAATAAATAATCTTACCTTGCAAGTTACAACTGCTCATAATGAAATAGCTAATTTGAATATGGAAGTTCAAGACCTTAAAAAAATCATACAAAGTCAACAAAAGAAAACCAAAGCCTACAAAAGAATACTTACGGGGGATTCACCCCTTAAATCGACACCTTCAAAAATAGCTAGTCACAAAAAAAACTCTAAGGCTTCACGCCGTAGGAGTTTGAGTCCGAATCCCAAAGAAAAAAAAAACGGAAAAAGCCAGACCCCTGGATGAGTCCACCTTGGACTCCACCCAAAACTCAGACACACCTTCTCAGGTCACAGAGCATTCAAAATTGCCTGCTATTTCCCAACCGCTAATCATACCAAAAGAACCGCAGCTGACGGTTAATGTACAAAACATTAAGAACACAGTAGACAAAAGAAATAAGCTCATAATTTTAAGTACTGATGAGAAAATCAATATGGTCAGCATTATGCACACATATTATCCTGAATTTAACTGCTGTCATTATAGCACCCCAGGACGCGGAATTCAGCTGATGCTCCAAAACCTAGAGCAAAAGGTGATTGATTTCACATTAAATGACTTTTGTGTCATTGTCATAGGTGAAACTGACTTTGAAACAACAAAACATTACATAGAACTTGTACTGTCTATAAGAGATACTTTAACAAAAATTACGCACACAAATATAATCATTTGTGTACCTACATATATTTGTGGAGCGCCAATCTACAACTGCCGTGTCGAGCTATTCAATAGTATGCTCAACCTTGATAACTACACAAATAAGTACGCATATTTTTATGATTCCAACATGGACCTTACTCTAGATATGTTTTCACAGCGCACAGGGAAAATTATGAAACGAGGAATCAGAAATATACACGACAATGTTAGTAAATTAGTCGCAACAATAAAATACCAAACCGAGTTTTGTGAAATTAACGATGAAGCAAATAATTCCAAATTCTCAGAATGCACAAACAGCCTACAAAGAGGAAACGACAATGATGCGGCTTTTTTTCGTACAAGTCCATCCACGTATTGCACCAAAACATAGCGGGGCTTATAAATAAAGCAGATGCTTTAGCGGTCCAGTTGGATGAACTAGCCGCGCACCGCACCCCAATCGATGTTATCTGCATCACCGAGCACTTTGTCCCGGATGGACTGGAAGACTTAGTCACAATACCGAACTTCACCCTGGCAGCCAGCTTCTCTCGGGACAAACGAAGAGGAGGTGCCTGCCTCTTAGTTAAAAATCAGCACCAATTTAAGGAATTGGATATAGTTAAGCAATTTTCTATTAAATGCTCTATAGAATGCTGCGCTATTGAACTGCTACAGCATCATATAATTATAATTTGTATTTACAGAACTCCGCAATCTAATCTTAAAATATTTTTCACTAAATTAGATGACTTGTTATGTAAAGTTTGTAACCACTCACAAAAGAAAATCATCTTATGCGGAGATTTTAATATCAATTTATTAAATAGAAATAACAACTCACTAGAATTCGAACACCTATTGCAGAGTCATAACCTACTTCTAGAGATTAAGGAACCGACCAGAATAGTAAGTAATACGTGCATTGATAACTTTGCCCATAATATCAAAGGCTGTAAGGGCACCGTTATTGATTTAGCACTATCGGATCACACGGCTCAATTATTACAGTGTCCGGTGAAAAAAACTTGCGCACTAAAATCATGGAAAATAAAACGCCGAGACTACAGCACTGAAAATCTAAGTCGCTTTAAAAAGTGCCTCGATAGTTTATCTTTTTCAGAAGTTTACAATACCTACGACGCGAATGAGGCTTATAACGCTTTTTTAGAAACCTTTAAATGCTTTTATGACTTGTGTTTCCCCATGAATACCATTAAATTAAAAACTAACAAAAAAGCTAAGTGGATATCTCGAGGCATAAAACTTTGTAGCAAAAAGAGGAGACAACTTCTTTGGGAGTATAGGTTAAACCCTAATATCAATAATAAAAACATCTATCTGAATTATAATGCTAGATATAAAAAAATCATTACGCTTACCCGACGATCACAAAATAATCATCATATTAAATCTTCAGCCAATAAATCCAAAGCGACTTGGGAAATAATTAACAGTGTTAAACAAAACTTCCCTAAGGAACCCATAAGAAAACTTAAATTAAATAAACAAATGATAAGCGACCCAAGCGATATAGCGAATGCATTTAATGACCATTTTATAGACCAAATACAAAGAAACAACCAAAAATCTACGCAAGCATTTGATACAAAAGCAAATTGTCCACATTCTATGTTTATGCCACCGACCGTCGCCCTAGATGTAATTAATATAATAAAATCACTTAAAAATAAAAACAGTGTTGGATATGATGGTATATGTACAAAAGTGATCAAACATGTTTCTTACACTATTGCTCATCCCCTTAGCCATATAATTAATGTCAGTATTTCAACTGGAATTTATCCTGCCCAACTTAAACCAGTAATTGTAAAACCAGTCTATAAGCAAGGAGACAGAGATGACGCCAAAAATTACAGGCCAATTGCTCTTGTTTCAATTTTTTTGAAGGTCTTTGAAAATGTAATATCTAAAGCCCTTTACTCATACTTTGAGAAATATAATTTACTGGTTAAAGAACAAAAAGGATTCCGAAAGCAAAAAACAATTAACATGGCCATCTTTGATTTAGTAAAGCCTGTAATCGAATCTATGGACAAGCGAAAACGTATTTGTGCAATTTATATGGATATGACGAAGGCGTTTGACCACGTTGACCATAAATTACTAGCAAAAAAATTGGTCTCTTACGGTGTACGTGGCAATGTTCTTGATCTGCTCAAATCATACCTTAGTGACCGAGAACAGGTAACTGAAATGGTCCAAATATGTCCAAAAACTAAAAAGGAAAGATCTTTCGTGTCCAATAGACGCAAAATAGTCTACGGAGTCCCTCAAGGGAGTGTTCTAGGGCCCCTTTTATTTCTAATCTATATTAATGATCTCCCTAAACATGTAAAATATCCAATGGTCTTATTCGCTGATGATAGCACTGTAATTGTTGAATGTGATAATGATAATAATTATGAAACTGAAATTAATATGACATTATGCAATATTATTGAATGGCTTGCTTATAATAATTTATTAATCAATATGAACAAAACAAAAATTATGCACTTTTATCAACGGAAAATTCCTCTTCCAATCAAATGTGAATACCTAGGAACTGAGATAGAAACTGTGAACTCAACTAAATTCTTAGGTATTAAAATAGACAGTCAATTAACCTGGAAGCCGCATACCGAAGAAGTTTGTAGAAAACTAAATATATTCTCATATGCACTATCTAGACTTGCAAAGATAGTCAGTAGGGATGCGGTTATGGCTGCGTATCATGGTTATGTTATGTCTACTTTGAGGTATGGAATTATCTTTTGGGGCAACTCTACTAACAGAGATTTAGTCTTTAAAGCCCAAAAAAGATGCATAAGAGCAATATGTGGCTTAA
The DNA here is from genome assembly GCF_947568885.1 of Cydia strobilella. NCBI lineage: Eukaryota > Metazoa > Arthropoda > Insecta > Lepidoptera > Tortricidae > Cydia > Cydia strobilella. The sequence goes on along the minus strand of NC_086049.1, from coordinate 2,102,405 downwards.
AAACACTCGATAGCTGCGCCCCACATTTCAAAAGACTAAAAGTGCTTACTCTACCTTCGCTCTTTATTTATGAAATTGCTGTCTTTGTTAAAACAAATCCCACACTTTTTAAAAAAGCAACGCATTTACGAAATAAAAGAGTAAAAATCGATTTACATACAGAACCAGCTAATACTGCCCTTAAACTAAAGAGTGTGATTTGTTTGGGAAGCAAAATTTATAATAAACTACCTGACACAATTAGAAATAAGGATACAATTGAATTCAAACGAGCATTGATGACATTCTTAACAGATAAATGCTACTATTATCTCTCGGATTATTTGAATATTTAATTTCTATTTTTTTTTTTTTTTTTTTTTCATTATTTGACTTTGACATTGCGACATTTGTATTCCTAGTTTTACTATATAAATTCTAATTGTTTGACATCCGGGTATTTAATATTATAAAACTAGTCTTCTTAATAGTAACTGTTGTCATTAATTCTTTGATACTGATTTCTGTTCAGTTTATTTTTACACAATTTTTTAATTTAGACTTAAGACACTGTTTTTTGCATGCGTGATGGTCAAATATAGAGACACCACTTATTGTAAGATTACCATCACTGTATGTACTACCTATATTTGCAAATAAAACATTTTGAATTTGAATTTGAATTTGAATTTGAATGCAAATAAAAAAATTAATTTATCCATATTTAAATACATTTTATCGTATTTTTATAAATCTTCATTTTTAGTTTTAAAGTGTGTCGATAGATGACAGTGAATTTACTGTGGTTACAAAATTTACTATGACAGTACCGCTCTATAATATTATATCCTCTTTGCTACCACTAAATAAAATTACACTCCAAAATGTTTTTTTTTTGCCCTTGTTCAAATTTTTGACGTGATTTAAACGGCATAGAGTAATAGGTGTATATCGAGCGACACAGTACCATTTTTGTATTTTTACGTCCTTGACTGTACCTAATCGGGTACACTACATATTTCCGAAAATTTTTATTCCGAATTTTAGAATGTCGAATTTCATCATTCCGATTTTTAAATGCTCAACCCATCAAAATTCCGACTGTCATAATTACGAATGATGAAAATCACGAAGATTTATATTTCCGAAAACCCAAAAAGCCGAATTTTGTAAATTCCGAACTACATAACTCCGACTATAACAATTCCGATGGTGGCAAACACCGAATTTAACATTTACGATTTTAAAAATCACGAATTCGGAATTGCCCGCTTTATTCCGAATTAACGTGATTTTTAAATTTCCACTTTTTTGGCAACAGTTCGTTTTCTTGGGGGTCGCAGTTCTAACCTAACCTAACCGCACTTTTCTGGCAACAGTTCGTTTTCTTGGGGGTCGCAATTCTAACCTAACCTAACCCACTTCTGGCAACAGTTCGTTTTCTTGGGGGTCACAGTTCTAACCTAACCTAACCCACTTCTAGCAACAGTTCGGGTTCGCAGTTCTGTCTAATTTATTTATGCCGAATTTTTATGCCAAAAATATTTTATGCCGAATTTAACATGACGCGGCACGACAGGTACCCGTAATAATTACTAAAACGTGAGTCTTCATTTGAATATCACGGACTTCATTTTTCCGATCTTGTAAAAAACCGAATTTCTGAATACCGAATTATTTTATTTCCGATCGGACAATGATTTTTCGGAATTTAGGAATTCGGAAAAAAAATATTTTCGAAAAAGTGTAAAACCGGAACTTCAAGCTTTCTGTCAAGTGACAATCGGATTTAAAATTTTCGGAAATAGCACATTCGTGATTTTATTCCATCGTGTTTTTAAAAATCGTAATTTTGATATTTCGGACTTATAAATAATCGGGATTATGAAAGTCGTGGTTATAAAAATCGGAAAAACGTATTTCGGAATATTTGGGTGTTCCCATCAAAATCATGTCATCCAAATCGGTCCTCCAGTCAAATCAGTCTAAGCATGACGCCGGCGGCGGGCAGCGTCTGCCCCTTTTTTTTTGTTTTCGGAGTGGGAAATGCAACTGCGTAGCGTCTGCCCCTACGACTTGTTGATGGTCATAGCGAAGCAGACGCTCACGGGGACCTGTAGGCGCTTGAAGCGGAACGGGAAGTTGCTCGGAATGAGGGGGATACGCAGGATGAACACGGCTTCTCCGGCGCCACACTCCGTCAGGATCTGCGCCTACATATGTATTGCGTACGATGTATTTGGGATCACAATAGAGACTCGCGCTGGCTTGCCGTTTCAGCCGAAAGCGAAGCGACCTGCCTGGCTCCACTGAGTCTCTCGCCGTGCTTTTTCTCAGACTCCTGAGACCGTGCCCCTTGTGGCCGCAATGCATTGCGAGACTTTCGCGAAAGATTCGATTTTTTTCGGGAAGGCATGGTAACGCATAAAAGTCCCAAATCGTTTGACATTTACTGAAAAATGTTTTTTTTTTTAAGAGATTAAGAGGAAAGGGCACGGCCGCTTCTCCATGCAAACGCAGTCTCCATTTTTTGGATAAAAACTACCCTATGTTCTTCCACGGGACTCAAACTATCTCTATACCAAATTTTATCTAAATCGGTTTAGCGGTTTAAGCGTAAAGAGAAATTAAAAAAAGTTTTTTTCATATTTTTTGTGTTTTCACTCGGGAATGGTGTCATTTTGATATCATAAATGAATTCGGCATACCCGATTTATACAAAAACGGTACCTAACTTGGCCTAGTAGCTAAAATGATATAGTTAACAAGATAAAGTTTTTAACCCCTTTTTCACCAACATGGGGGATGAATTTTTAAAAACGCTGAAATTTTTTTTCTTGCTTTTTATTATAATTAACGTTTTGCAAAGTTTTAAGTTCCTGGCTTAAAATAAAATTTGCACCCCAAGACAAACTTTCATCCCATTTTCAACCCCCTGAGGGGTTAAATTTCCAAAAACGTCAAAATTAGTTTTTTGTAATCGTCTGTCATACCTTTCTAAGAAGTTTCAAAGCATTTGTAATGGATTTAAACTTTCAACCCCCTTTTAACCCTGTTAGGGGACGAATTCTTGAAAACGCTAAAATCACTTTTCCTATATTATAATAATATGCCCATTATACAAAGTTTCATGTAACGCACTCAAAAAAAATTGAACTCCATACAAACTTTCAACCTCTATTTCACCTCCTTCGGGATGAATTTTCAAAAACGCTGAAATTAGTTTTCTTGTATTTCAATAATATATCTTCTTACGAAGTTTCAAATTGCTAACTTAAAATAAATCTTGAACTCCATACAAACTTTCATCCCCTTTTTAACCCTCTTAGGGGTAAAATTTCTCAAATTTTTATAGCCTATAACCTGGCCGTGGTTTTTTTCGACAGATTAGTAAAGTTTGCATCAAAATCCGTTCTGCCGTTTTCAATTGTAGGGCGGTCAAATAAACAGACAAACAGATAAACAGACAAAAATTCTAAAAACTGTTGGAATGTGTTCTGTTGTCAATTCTAAGTATCCACAGCCAATTTTTTTTCGAATATTTTCCATGTACAGACTTTCGACCCTCTTCCGCTTTATTATATGTATAGATTATATTATATTTATACGTTTAAACGAGCAGTTCTTGTATATAATATATATGTATACATATTATATATATATAAATGTTTATATACATATATCCATATATACATATTATACATATTATGTATATATTATATATACATTTCGGGGATCTCGGAAACGGCTCTAAAGATTTCGATGTGCTATATGGGGGTTTTCTGGGGCGAAAAATCGATCTAGCTAGACCTTATCTCTGGTTAAACGCGCATTTTTGAGTTTTATATGTTTTCCGAGCAAAGCTTGTTTTTCACAGAGACAAAAGTTAACTATGTCAGCCGGGCTAGCACATGATTGGCGCGAGAGTATCTCGCCGCGACATAGACTACCCGTCCGCCTTTAATTCATACAGTTAGCAAAAGACGGGTAGTCTATCTCGCGGCGGGATACTGTCGCGTCAATCATGTGCTCGGCCTACTGAAGCACAATTGAACTACGATAAAGGTCGAAATCTCTAGAACAGTCCTGAAATTTGGTATATTACATAATTTTAAATCGTGGATTTACGTCAAACAATACCCAAAATGTACCTACTATTTTTAATCAGTTAAATAAATATATTTTTTTTATTTTCAGACTTGTCCATAGAGTTAAGATCTTGCTAGGTATGTTTGGAATATTTTGTGTATGTTCCTATTATCCAAGGAAAAAAGAAAGAGCGCGCTGCTATTACCTATTCGATGTTAGTTAAAAATCAAATCCCCAATCTGCATTAGGCTTACGTCGAAACTATAAGCCAAGCCCGTCTTCTGGGAAGAGGTTTTTCTGAGGACTAAATAGGCTCATGACTATATTTATTTATACTACCTTCTGCCCGCGACTTTGTCTGCGTGAAAATACTACCCATTGTCCTTCCCCGGGCCTCAAGCTATCTCCATACCTAATTTCATTTAAATCGGTTCAACGGTTTAAGCGTAAAAAGGTTACGGACAGACAGACAGAGTTACTTTCGAATTTATACTATTACTATAGGTATAGTAAGGATTCTGATTTTTTAGCTTAAACACTTTACAAAGAAAAATAGACTGTTTCAGACAGTTTCTTCGACTAACTCTTACAGATAAAAGGTGCATGATAATAATAATAAAACGAAAACTGTACAAGTGCCAGATTTTAAACTCGACCTCAGAGACTCAAGTTCGGATAAAACTTGTACAGCATTAACTAGAAGTTAGGGGGGAGGAGGAAGGGGGATTATTAGCATATAGAATGGCCTGTGGCTGGTGTTATTTTTCCGGAGCTGACATTAGAATGTAAATAAGCAGCGTGTGCTACTTTAGATGCACTTTATGTGGCATCAGCTCTAATAGGGGCTAGTTAGCTATAAATAGGTTTTGGTTTGGTTTGGTGGTATGATTCTACTAATGATATATTAATTTATTATTTTTTCGCAATTGTATTAAAAAAAGTCGTTTACAACACGTGTGAAATGTCTTTTTACCACTCGTACCGAGTCTTGCCACTCGCTTTCAGCTCGTGGCAAGATACCTCGGTACTAGTGGTAGAAAGACATTCTTTTCACACTAGTTGTAAAATGTACTATAAAAAAAATCTTATTCTTTTTACTGGATAATACCTGGTTATACTTATAGGTCACATTAAAAAGACTGTCAAAATATGGGCCATTTTATTTAAAATTGTACATTAGGTGTACACCATTTATTTAACTTGGAAATTTTATATGAGGTAGGTGTAGGTGTAGGGGTAGGTGGATTACTCAGAATCACGAGCTTTTTCAATACCAATATAGGATCAAAAAAGTGTAGTAAATCGTTTTACGCAGACTTTGTATGACAGTAACGGATACGGATTTATTTTTCTCCTATGATAATCGTAAGACAACCTAAGTATTTTACATATACATATCTAGTAGATACATAATTTTTTGTTCACACATTAGAGAATGGTTCTTCTTGGAGAATGGTTGGTAGGTGGGTACCTACTTTTAGCGCGTAGTCTGATCCGCTACTTTTGATGCTGACTGTACAACTTTAAACTAGTTCAAACTAGTTTAAATTTGTAATTTGTTGTATAACAAAAAATAAACCATTTTTACGAATATTTGAGTGGCGGGGCAAAATGTAATTATGCGCATGTTTATAATTTATATTTGATTGAAGGTAAAATAACCATACAAATACATATCAAATACATTTCTATAATAAATATGAACTTTCTCACTTATATTTACTATTCCTTCCACGTGCCCCTGAACTAGGTTCATCTTTCTCCAAAAGCTCTTCATCGATAAGCAACTCAAAGCTCCCCAAAGCTTCAGCATTCGGTAACTTATTCCACCGGACGTCCGGCACACCATCCGGCGGCAGCACAACAGATAAAATGTTGTCTATTAACTTATACTTTAGTATTCTGTCGTTCACCGTTGTAGACGTTAGTGAAGGCGAAGCGTTAACTTCAACCAACCAAGGCTTCAACTTGTTATCTATGATTATATCATAACCATAACACTCAAAACAATGCCTGTCATTCGCCATCACCGGCGCAACTGCCTTCAGGGAATGCACTATAAGCCACTGCATTGCCGCAAACAACTTCTCTGTAACAGCTCTACCTCGCGTACCCTCCAAATACAATCTCAAATTTTCCACACTCATTTTACCCCCGTGTATGCTATTGTAGTCCCCGCCATGCTTCTGAACACTAACATTCGTAAGATGCACGTACATGTTATCTAGTTCGGTAACACTAGTATCGTATTTCACTGTACAGAATCTACAAAAGCCGAGTTGGAACAGATAAGCCTTAAGAGGGCGGAAAGAAGTGACCAACACGTAAAGTCTTAAATCGAACTTTTTGCCGCCGATCAGCAGAGGGTTGTCTATGTATCGGGAAATAACGTAGCTTTCCTTGCTTAGCTGCGGGTGGAAAGGAGTTTTCGCTTCACGAGACCATTTTTTAAGCTTTGATAGTTTGTTGATTAGGAAAATTCCGGTGCCTTGGGATTTTCCACACGGCTTCATGATCCAAGTGCTCTGCGGTGACTTACGGTATTCCTCGACGAACATGTTATAATCTGCTGGCAGGACGAAGGTTACCGGCACGAAGTCAAGATGTATGTAACGCGTGACTACTTGACCCCCTGGTAGTACTACTTCAGCTTTTTCAGCTATTAAACTGCCTTCTCTTTCAAGTTCTTTTCTGTATCGTTTAATATTTTTCACGAGCAAATCCTTTCTTGATAATTCGTAATGATTTGGGAAGTGATTTATCATTTGGTTGTCGTTCATTCGGTAGCCGCTTTCGACGCTGAACAGGCTTCTGCAGGTTTGTGTAGAGGCCCAGTAGAAATTCCATTCGTCATCTGGTCCAACTTGGCTCCACCCGCGCCGCTCGAAGTTGCTCAGCAAAACCGACTTTTCTAAATCCGTGCAAAAGTTCACGCGGCACCTTTCGACAGCTGGCACGTTCACTCTCCCATACAGGCTAGTAGCTATTTTTTTCGCTTCCTGATTCATTTTTGCTGGTCCCGTGTAGTCAGGCAGAAAGTTCGGTCCATTGGGCAAATATTTGAGGCACGGGTGAGCCTGTTGTCATGACAGTGGGCAAATAAAGCTGCGAGGGCACTATGACTACGCGTAAACACGGGCCCGTATTGATTTTGTTGAGTTTTTCTCGTGAGTCCCAGCTGGTTTGTAAATATAAGCATTTTGAAAGTAACGGTGACTAGTTTTTATGTCAGTTAGTGAACTAGCGACCATATGACTCATTTTATGAAAAATGACGTAGAATGTCTCTCACAATGTTTTGCGTTATTGACACAAAGTAGTATTGCACCGCAAACTACTTATAAATACGTATTTTAACATCACCTATTCGAAAAAGGGGTTTGAATTGAGGCTAGGAAGGATCAAAGTGACACTTTTCAATTCTAGGTCACGATTTTTTTTCTTTTTTGCATACTATATTTTTAGGTTAAATCATATTTTGGAACATAACAATTTCCTCATGGGTGATGTGAAAAGCAGTATGTGTCACATGGTAGCAAAATTATTTCCACCTTGGGCGTTAACACCTTAATCCCTCACTACATACACTTAGGATTCTATTATAGAATCCTTCGCTTCGTTCAGGATTCAATGTACGCCGTCGTCGTAAATATGTCATTTTGCTCTCTTGTGACACAACCTACTTACTATTAAATGTTCAAAAATAATATACCTTTTAATTTTCTGCTACACGTGAAATAATTTTTTTCAATTTTTTTCTGAATATTATAAATTGCTAAGTACATATGTAAAAGTACGAACAAAAGATAATAATTTACGTTTTTACCACAAAAAAGCCACTACAAAAAGAGGAAAATAAAATTAAGGCGAAAATAACAAAGGCAGAACAAACAGGATATAACAGGACACTTTTATTGTTACAAGGAAATTTCCTCATTCCGTTCCTGTATTAATAAGGTACAGGAACGAACAACGCATTATTTTCCTTTTCCGTTCCTGTATACGTGATCTCTAGTTTTTGCGTATCGTTCACATAAAAACCTTGGCAAGAGTGTAGTAGATATAGAAGACCTACAATCTAAATATTTACAACAGCGCGTGGCTCGCACGCCTAAACATTGTAGGTCATAATTGCGCTATCAGTTATCACCCTTTTTAGGGTTCCGTACCCAAAGGGTAAAAACGGGACCCTATTACTAAGACTCCGCTGTCCGTCTGTCCGTCTGTCTGTCACCAGGCTGTAACTCATGATCCGTGATAGCTAGACAGTTGAAATTTTCACAGATGATGTATTTCTGTTGCCGCTATAACAACAAATACTAAAAAGTACGGAACCCTCAGTGCGCGATTCCGACTCGCACTTGGCCGGTTTTTTGTATTTTAGCTTTATGCTGTATGATAACTTCCTATAAGCACACCAGATACCGTCTAATGAACTCTTAGGGAAGATCAAAAATTGATGCCTTGATTTGATAAGAACGTACCTAAAAAAAAAAATTAAAGGTATTTAGATATATTTTTGTGTCTACAACAGCATGTGTACTCGTACAATTGTACAATTCGACATTAGAAAGTACCATTAAGTTGACAAATTTCATACGCAAATAATTATAATGTAAAAATAATATTAGACGTTATCTACAACATTGAAGCTTTGTATGAGTAAGCAAACTCTTTCCTGTCCTTATTTTGTCCTGTCGCCCAGGGGATAATATTACCACAATATGTTACATGAAATTTTATACAACCTTGTACTAACATGCTTGGATGATGGCGCTTTATGGAAAAAACAACTACAATAGAAAACGTGTTTGGTAAAAGTAAATGCCTTAAAATCTGGTTTTCAAAACAACGTAACCATGGCAACATGTAATTGTCAATCTTCTCTATTTACTATTCTCGCATGGAAAAAAAAAATACCTGAAAAGCGAGTCGTTATGCCACAAACATTCCCTCTTACCTCGTGAAAATATATTAAACCATTATATTTAACTATGACAACTGTATACGTACCTTTCATATATCTATGGTATACGTGGTCGTGTCAAAATAAGTTCAAAACAATAACAAGTTGTTTAATCTGAATCGGCCTCTTTAGCTACTCTAGGGGGACGTAGTATAGTGTGCCAAAAATGATATTCCTTTGTTTATAGTATTACCAACAAACAGGGAATTAACAGACCGCAACATCCGTTATTCGTTGTCAAGATACAATGTTGCCAACTTCATAATTTATCTACAAACGTCGTAAAGCCGATAGAAAAAACCTTTATGTCTGCGCAATTAGAGCGAAAAAGTCGTCATTCGGCTCGGCTCCTTTTTCGCTCTTATTGCTTAGTAATAAAGAATTTTTCTATCGGCTTTAGACGATTCCGCGTCGATATATTTGGACAGACCTTTAGTCTTATATTAAGTGTATATGACTTCATGGTCCAGCAAATCCGCGGCTAGTGAAAACCTGTTTTTCTGATAACCCTTCCTGATAATCTTTGATTTTGTTCTATTCTTTTAAAGATAAATCTGTTAATCAAGCACTCACCCGACTATTTCCGCGCGGTAAAAATAAAGAAAACAAGTCGAAAGCGGACCATCAGGAAATAACAGCAATTGCAGCAAGTATAGCCGATTAACCAACTTGTGTAGACAATTTATCGTCGCACGTAGGGCGGCCAGACTTCTTGATTCTTTCGGAACGTCCCAATATTCAACTACCTATTGAATTTAGAAGTTCCATTTGTTCAGTTCAAACAAAACAAAGCTTCTATTTATCTATGCGATGTCTGTGGAAGAATAATATGGCCGCGCCACATAATAATTGTTTTGTATTTGCTGGAAATCTATATAGTAGTAGTGGTATCTCCACGTTATATATTGTAAATGTTGTAAATGTAAATGTAAATGTTATAATTAGACTAACACTTAGTTTATAGGTTCCCTAGTTTAAGTATCACTAACAAAATATGGATTTTTTGAAAGTCTAAATTAGATAATTTTTATTTTATTTTTTTATTTTTTTATATGGTCGACCTACACAAAGACGTCTGACAGATGAAACTTATTAAGATAGAAAATATTATGGATGGTATAGAAAGGATGCCAATCTCTTATGGCAGAATTGTTGCAAAAGTTACCGCTTTCAGCTTTAAATAATAGGTCCTTATCTCTCCGGTGGCGCTAGTTAGGCTCCATAGGAACCATATAAGGCAACAAATAACCCGACCAAATTACGTAGGTTGTTTTGGTAGTATTTCGGTGTATGGTGGCGCCGCCTAATTACTGTTTTTTGATGGACACTTTTCATACATAGAGATTCGGCTCCTTTATATAGTCTCCATGGAAAATATGTTCCTGAACATAAATAAATAGAGTTGCCTCATAAAATATGGTCAAGGCTATTTTTAATAGATTTTTGAAAATATTATTTTTTCTTCAAATTTCACCGACTTGTCTGACTAACGAAACAAGTTCCATTTTATAAGTGAATGGAGTCAGATGAACCTTTGGGGTGAACATGATAACTATCAATGTCACCTCACATTGTCTATCAATATAGCCCCTTTTCGTTAACTTGCTAATAGGGAACAGAATGGCCGTCGCCGACCAAAAACAGAATCATGTTTATGTTCCTAAAGAAATATGATTATATATAATAACATCAATAACAACGGAATACTGTAATTAAAACACTTACCCTGGCAGGGCAGAAGTTTTTCATACCACAAAATCGCGCTATTTTCCACTCACAACATATATTTTTTTCCCCAAAGAAGAGTAGCGTATTGTGAACGTACGTCGCAAGGAAAGATTACCGACCTATTAGTGTTGCTAACATAAAAATATGTATCGGATGCGTTCAGTAGTTTACGAATATGTGACAAAAATTTTAAAATTAAAAGTGATCAAAGTATCCTCACAATTTGAAAGCCAACCCCGTTTTACGGTAGTTGAAAATCGGGATATCCCGAAAAAAATCTGGATATCTGGTAACCCTAGTCTCACGGCAAGTTCCTTGGACGGGTGCCAGCGACACATGTTGTACGACTTCTTCAATTGAACTGAACAAAACAAAGCTTGTATTTATCTCCGTCTTGTCTATGACCGGGGAAATTGGTACCGGATGTTGGCGCTTTATCAAATGTGCCCGTAAAAAAAACTTCGCATGACGTAGGTATGAGATTTTATGTTTTATTACATGGGGGACCGCATTTACGAAACAGCAGTATTCTATATTAGTATTTCTTGTAAATTATCAAAATGATTGTAAAAAGTCATAGTACAAGAAACACGAGACATGAACAAAGATTTATCTAAATACCTACATTTTTGGCACATTACAATGGGGTTTTGAATGTCAAAACATATCACCGGATACCCCCGAGAAAATACCGGCGCAATGTTAGCATTACTATCTAAAGCAACTTATATAAAGCTTGACAAGATTCTATTTGGCCCTGAGATAGTGTCACTACAAGCTGCATGCTTATTTTGGTCAAATGTGCATTGCGTTTCATTCTTTCATTAAGCAAAATGTGAGACGCAAATAATATAAATTTGATCAAATATTGGACAGGTGCAATACTATATATATAGTCAAATAAAATATATGTAGGTAAGTAGTTACCGGTCATGTAACGACTAAGCCGAGGGTTGGAGCCGGCGTAGTTTTTATCGCGTATATATATTATATCTTTACTTCAAAATAATTGTAATGTATAGGTATAACTAGCCTTATGAACCGATTTTGCATGTACAACCAGCCTTAAAGTTTATAGTCTATGATGGTTCATTATTTTTAGTATGTGGGTATTTTTGCACTTTGAAGTTTTCCCTCAGTCACCCGTTGACCACGAACGCTGTAAAGGGTCCGAAACGTCGGGATGTATTGTAAATTCAATATACGCGATATAATCCGTTTTCATAGTTTTATTTCATGAGTAACTATCGCGGTAACCGAAGACAATAATTTGAGTTGAGTGTTGAGTTGTTGGGTTAAAGTTGAGTCGATTGAACTATTATTATTACGTATAGAACAGGCACAGAGAACTTGTATTTTGCTACAAACTATGGAAGCAGAGCGTGAATCTCGTGACCTAAACGCGTAAGCGCCATGAATTTCGTTTACGATGTTTATTACTAACCATGTATACCAAAGCCATGCTTCTCTATACGAAGTAATAATAACTCAATAGCAAATACCAGCTAACTGATGATTCAAATATCGTTATGATGACAGGTGCATGTTCGAATTGGCCTGTAGGTACAATTTTCCGATAGTCGAGTAAGCAGGACTTAGAATCCAATTTTAGATTTATGCTCTATGATCAGAAATTTCTGCTTATCCCGCATATTCGGTTGATTGAAGCGATGCGAAATAAGAGCTTACGAGTCTTAGAGGTATTCCATTACCGAGCATGGGCGAGGCGAAAGCTTGGGCGTGCTTGGGCAAATCTATTTTTCACCTCAGCAGCTCGAACAAGCCTACTTTCGTTACTCCCTGGAGTGAAGAAAGTGCGACTTTCCTCACTCAAGGGAGTGAAACAATGTAGCTTTTTAATTTAGTGAAGGCCATGAACTTCATACTTTTATTAGATTTTTTTTTAATGGTATGGTATGGTACGGTACGGTCCGGTCCGGTCTCGTCTCGTATCGTATCGTATCGTATCGTATCGTACATATTATAATACTTTTTTTTTCTGTTTATTCTGTGTAATTCGAAATACATTTTAACCTTTAATATGTTCTCACTACTGAGGTGAAAAATTATGTGTGCAACACGAGAGCAAAGTTATTTTACATCTCGTGTTTTTGAGTCCCTCGCTACGCTCAAGTTTCTACCTTAGAATCTTTCGCTTTCTCGGGACTCAAAATAAACACTCGCAAGAAACCCCCAACTTTCCTCTCTTGTTGCACAAATAACTATTAACCACACAATATTGAGTATAATCTAAGTCTAAATAATTTAAATTATTTGCTCGTGTTACAGGCCACACCCGGTATAAGGAAACAATAGGCATTCAATTCCATGGTGTAAATGATCGATAAATACCATAAATAAAAAATTAAGACGCGAAGGTGCAGCGTCTGTTTTCATTAAATACCCCACCAGGTAAAACAGCTGTAACAGCCATTAGAAAATCATTTCGAATTTGGAATCTATTACCCAGGAATACGGTTAACAATTGAATGATTTTTTCAATGGTTGTTACGGCTTTTACGCGTATTTACCTGATACCATCGTCGTCCGTTTCGGACGGACAAAGGACACGATGAGATCCCGGGAGAATTTAGAATCCCAACATTTTGCGACCAGAAATATACTAAAGCAAAAAGGGCTTAAGTGCCTTCGAATTTTAAGTGCACTTACCCTTTTATTATACGGTGTTATAAGCCGAGCCCTTTACGTGATTGATGTAGTTTGCGACAGGATTTCACACCGAGAAATACCGAGATTAAATCCTTGTGTCATCCGGTAAGTTTATTCAGTGTACAAATTTATGTTTGGAAGTATTTGTATGGGAAAGGGAGCCTGGATTATAAAGAACCTTTTCATGTGAGGCGTTTATTTTTCATCAGCATAATCTTTAGTCTGTTCGTTTACGCCACTTTTCCAGGGCCCGATTCTGATTAAACAACTTGTCACGGTTTTGATCTTTTTTAGTTTATATATTAATAACAACTATTCCCCTTGGTTTGGTTTTTAGATTTTTGTGATATTATAAGAGGAGCAGAAAGAAAAATTTGGTACATACATACAAATGTTTAAAAGTTCCTAACTCTTGTAAATCAAAAAATCGCGATAAATAAAACGAAGACCCCTTAATATTGTATATTACCCCCTTAATATAAATATTTTATATAAATCTATTTTGCCGCAGTAAAATCTATCAAAATCATCACTTGTAACTGTTCACATAAATTACTTAAAACACTGCAAATACTCGCTCCGCCAACTTACAAGTACGTTCAGTATTATGATTTAGGAACTCCCACTTTAATGCAAAGGACATAAGCGCCACTACTTCTTACTCACTTTACGCCGTATAGTGTAAGCAGGATGTAATGAATGGGTACAGTAAGCGCAACTATCTCGATTCCGAACCATTTAACACCGTGAGCCGCTGCGCGAATTAAACTGGAGGAGTATTCTGATTGTAATATCAGGTTATGAATTTGAACTGGAGTTGTTATGGATATGATCTGTCAGTGCAGAAAATTATTCAAATGACATTTGTTTAACCAGACACATCTATTCCTCCCATCACTGGAATTCTTCTAAAACACATACAAGAAAATAATATAAAACTTTAACGGCTCTACACTTTCTGGTACTTGAGATCTTATATCTATTGTCCATTTCTTATTTTTCTTCTTATGTTGACATGCTTCTTAACTGTCAAAACTTTCTCCCTTCCCGCTCTTTTTCTAATAAACTGTACATAATGTCCTTTGTCTGTGACGTCCATAACAATAAATGTTTTTGTTTTAGGTTCCCGACACAATTCCCTTTACTAAAGCAAAATTATTCACCGAACATTTCCTAACGTGCGTGGTACGTCATAAAACGTCAACATTGGCAAAATCCCTCCTGCCAAAACCCAGAAGAGGGGAAAGCCATATACAGGCTGGCCAAAAAATATGTGCGTCCCGTTGCCAGGGAGGTTTTGGGATAATACTGAGCAATTTTTACTATGGGACCAACCAAGAAATCGCAAAAAAAAATTTACCCTCCCATATAAAATGGATCAAACAGTGAAATTTTTTTTCGCGATTTCAGGGTTGGTCCCATAGTAAAAGGTTGCTTAGTATAATTCCAAAATATCCCTGGCAACGAGAATGCACATATTTTTTGGCCATCCTGTATAAAGAAAACGGAGCACATTCATACCTATTATTACAATCAGAACACGCCTCCTGTTACAAATATTAAAGATATCCGGTTTAATGTAGCGGAGTAAGAGACACATTCGAATTTTTCTCTCGATTTATATAATTTAAAGCCCAAGTCATATTTTTTTATATTAGTGTTTGCGCAAATATGGTAAGGTCAATTCGGGTAAGTGTGACTGCGGGATAGGTGTAATTGGCCTGATATCGGTACCTGTTTACATATTAATAAGTGTTTAATAATAGGGCTTTGATACACAAACGCTAAACTCAATATGTGTACATAACATTTTGTCAATGTATTTAGGGTCACCCTGTATGTCAGGTCAGGTAAACTTTTCAGCTTGTGCTTGTGCACAAATTTCACCCAATATAGGTCTACTCGTCTGCACAGAACACGAAATAAATAAATAATAATAAATAAATAAATATCATAGGACATTCTTACACAGATTGACTAAGTCCCACGGCAAGCCCAAGGAGGCATTGTGTTATGGGTACTCAGACACGATGTATATAATATATAAATACTTAAATACATAGAAAACACCCATGACTCAGGAACAAATATCTGTGCTCATCACACAAATAAACGCCCTTACCGGGATTCGAACCCAGGACCATCGGCTTCAAAAGTTCACAGGCAGGGTCACTACCCACTAGGTCAGAGCGGTCAAAATATCCTTTAGGTGATAGTTCTGCCGATAGATTCGTTGATCACACAGCTGGATTACACAAAGCATGAGCCACTAGATAATTTGCGCTCGAATTCCGAATGAACATACAACGGGTTTAAGTGTAACTAACCGAAAAGATAAGGCTACATTGGCAAAGGCTTTGGAGATTATTCATTTTATCATTTTAGGACTACATTAGAGCTAGAATATACTCTTTAAACTCTCGCGTTTTGAACACATATTTAATTATACGAACGCGTGGCCATTGTTAGTGAGCGCATGCCACTCGCTGATACACAATGGTCACGCGCTCACCAACAATGGGCACGCGCACGCCCAAAAGGAACAAAGGCTTTTGTTTAACAGATTAGGGTCTTTAGCGAATAAATCATTTGAGAAGATGCAGACTATACTCATCATCATCATCATTATCATCATCTTGTCGGTGGAGCGATTTCCATATGTGTTGGTCCTCTGCCTTCTCCTTGACAGCCTGATACGACACGCCGTTGAGTTTTTCCTTTACTTGATCTATGTATGTTCTCCTTGGTCTCCCCCTCCGTCGCCTTGCCTCAACTCTCCCGTCAATTATGTTTTTGATAAATTTGTCGTATCGTAGCATGTGTCCAAGCATCTTTCCTCTTCTATTTTCTATGGTTCTCAACAAACTCCTCTTCTCACCTACCATGCGTAAAACCTCTTTATTTGTTTTCTTCTCCGTCCAACTGACCTTTGACTGGCAGACTATACTAGAATACGAAATATAATTTCCGCCGTTTCGCCATGCCCATGTTCCCTAGTGCACAATTTTCCTGAAGCATACTTTATGTATAAGTATGCGACGTATAATAACGTAGGCTCCCCTCCAAACGTGCGGCATTGATCAAAGGCCCCCAACGTCCGGATCCGGTCCAATTTCCACGTACACACATGTTTGAGTTGTCTTGTGATGTGAGACATGTTTTTAGTTTTGTAGCTTTTCTATATGACTGCTCCATTTTTGCTGGGACTGTTATTTTATGTTATGTACCAAGGTACGTATATTATTGACCGTTGACCAAGACTTAGCGAAGGTCTCCTTTTCAGCTTGGGCAAAAATGCTTTCGTAATATGTCCGGATGTCTGCAGGTCCTCTCTATCAGGCTATCTCAAGTATTATAAATCTCAATCGATTCTCGAGAAAATTTTGTAAGCAGGTAGATAGAATTTTTCTGTCGTTTCGTTTTTTGGAAAATGTTCGAAAAATGGCGGACATTGGAATAAAGGACTTAAGTGCCAGTAGGGTCTATGGCACTTAAGACTATTGTGTTTTTTACATTTTTTAAGCTTATGAAGCTGAACGCGAGGTCTTACAGCTCACATAGCCAATGTAAGTAAATAAGTTAAAACTCATTTGAGCCAACCGTTGTTCCCTATACTCGTATCTGTAGCCGAGAGAATACAAGTAAAATCTAAATTTAAACTGTGAAACGTATATAAAAACTATAATTTTTTAATTTACGTTAGCTACTACATACTACATTACGTTCGTTAGCTACGTAATAATGTGAATAACCCTTTCAAACTTCACCAACATATACCTCACGGAAGTTATTAAGTGTTATTTTTACTACACTTGCTTTTATAACTGCAAAGTGGAAACTTCAGCTTTTCGCCTCATGAATGCTGACTAGGTATGCTGTAATGAAAAGTTTCGCGAGTTTTCTTTTAAATTATTAACGGTGAGTCGAAATCTAGCGAATGCAACTGCAAATTTGCTGCACAGGGATGAATGTTCGAATATAAAACTATCGTGAGACATAACATTAAGACGAAAGGGAACGACCATGCAAACGTATTCCCTAGTTTCCTCTATGGACATTAACGTTATTGAAAATATTTTCACACAGTTTGATGTATTTTAATCATAGCTATGCCCGACCGTTCGATTTTTATCCATTTTTTAATTATTATAAGTTAGGAGCGAAAAACAGGTTTCATACAAAATTTTAAAACTGAATGGCGTAATGAATCACCATTTTAATTAGAAACCATTCGTATTAAAATTTGTGAGTGGTGAAATATATCTCTTACGACTTTTCCTGTTTCCATTGCTCACAGACCAAACGCCTCACGGCCTGATTCGAACTTTAAGATACGTCAAAAATTTGCTAAAGATACGATATGGATCGGATGTCAGTCTCAAAAGTGACGTTATTGTTTGAAGATATGTCACATTTGAAACTGACATCAGGGGCCCGTTTCTCATAAGCTTGTAGCCAGTAATACAAAAGCTTTCTAAAAGCTGTCAAAAAGTGACATCCGCTTGTATTACAAGTTACAAGCTTTTGAGGAACAGGCCCCAGATCCATGTCGTATCTTTAGCAAATTTTTGACGTATCTTAACCTCGTAATGCCCAATGTGAATTACAATATACACTCTGCTTCAATCTAATTTGAACCTTACACTAACTGAATTAAGTAGCATTTCTTTTCTTTTAATGTTTTCTAAAACATACGAAAGTCACCCTAATTTTCTATACAACAAGGTTCAAATTAAAAATAGGGAAACTTTGTATGGTGGGCCTTACGAGGGTAAAGTTAATGTTCAAATATCTAAGTTTTCGACTCGCAGAGGCTCGGATAGCAATAAGAATAACTATGCGACCTGCACTTTTAAAATATCATAGTAATCACCGAGCAAGATATTAAATTCCGCGCCAGCTCTATTTCATTTAAGGTTAAAAGTTAAACGGGTTGCCGCTGCCCGCAATGCTTTCAAATTAAGAAAACGAAAAAGTTTTTACTGCGTTATTTTTAACCAATGGTGGGATATGTTCTTCGCTGTATAAGTCTAGAAAATGGTTGGCATAAGATAACATATTTAGCGCGTGTTTTTTCTACTAAGTACGATTAAGATTGGCCGTAAAAAGCCTCTTCCCTCTTCAAAATCTGTTAAATAAGTATATGTGTCATCCATGTAAACGAATTTATTGATATAGTATCATTAACCAAAATGGGCTCATGAGTTTCGATGCCACAGTGGAACTTACCACGCATTCATAACATTGATAAACTGCTAAAAATAACCTAGTTCCCTAGTCGAGGATAAAAAAATGTGCGAAAATTGCAAGGAATGATCATTAGTCCAGCACTAATGATGACTTCGCGTGCTTTAGGCTCGAAGAGGACAGCAACAGCTGCTTTTTAGGGTTCCGTAATACCCAAAGGGTAAAAACGGGACCCTATTACTAAGACTCCACTGTCCGTCTGTCTGTCACCAGGCTGTATCTCAAAAACCGTGGTAGACAGTTAAAATTTTCACAGATGATTTATTTCTGTTCCCGCTTTAACCAACAAATAGAAAAAAGTACGGAACCCTCGGTGGGTGTCCGACTCGCACTTGTCCGGGTTTTTCATTTTAACTTATTTTATTAATAAGGAAAATATTAGGCCAAGATAAGAGCCTTGAACTCAATTTGAAATACGTGACGTTGGCTGAAATTGTAATACGTTTTGATATAAAATATAAATTGTAATTGAGATTCCTTCGCGCGTGAACCTAGATGAAAGAAAGAAAGAAAGAAAGAAAATACATTTATTGTAAGATCGTATATGTAGTAATGTAAATCCCACACAAACTCATATGGCTTCGTAATATTTAAAAATAGTACCTAATAATATTATTAAGTGCACCACTGACGTAAAAATTACTTTGTTTAGGGCATTCTGTCAGTGCTTTTATACATGCTCACTTTGGTGTAACTACACCAAACGCTCATATAACGCGCTTCGGGTTCAGTATAACGATGCGTTCAGAATACTCATGAAACAACCTCGTTACTGCAGTGCTAAGACCATGTTTGCTAATGCGGGAGTACCTGATTTTTAAGCAATCATGCGGTCCCGCATAGCTTCGGTCTGGGCAAACGTATGGCAAAACTCGCAGCAAAATGATATTCTGGCGCTGTTTACTGTAAACCCGAGCAATAACATCCTAAAACACTGGACGGCCGTGCACCTGAACGAAAATGGAAAATAATAATTATCTACTTATTTAAGGTATAATTTAACAAAGGATCTATTTATAGCTTCCGCATCATTGTATTGTATTGTATTTTTAAGTTTTATGTTACCTTATTTTATTTTATTGTATGAGTTTAAAACTTGAAATAAACGATATTATTATTATTATTATTTACTTTTACCTTACCACAACCAAAGCTTAATTTAAAATGCATTTCAAAAAACATCTGTTACCAGGCTAAAATGCCGTGAATTTCCGTCTTGTTTTCATTAACAAAACAAAATCCGAAATCAAGAGCAATCTCAACCGCTAGCACGGCCCATTAGACGACCCCCAATTTGTTGAGATTTTCAACTCCACTTCGCTCGTGGAAAGATTTTTATACATATTGCGGTTTTCGTACGTTTTGTGACAAAAATGCGGTAAAGGTAAAGTTTGAGTTTTATCATGACTCAGCAATTACCTTTTGAAATTCGTACCAATATAACGATAACTAACTACTAGCACCATAGAGCCTAGTGTCCCTTATGGGTTGGTAGCTCAAATGACAATCGCTTTCGTAAAAGCTAGTGGTTGTGGCAATTCTTAGGATTAAGTTGCCGAGCGGATCGCAGGTTTCCCATATATGAGCCATGAACAAAATGCCACAAGGAAGATGATGATATCGATACCTGCTATCCTTTGTCCTCATAAAAGACTTAAAAATGGAACTTAAACTTGGCTCATAATTTCACTTCAGGGTTATAAAAGCCAATAAAAAAACGGACCAAGTGCGAGTCGGACTCGCGCACGAAGTACCATTACGCAAAAACGGCAAAAAAAACTAGTTTGTTGTATGGGAGCCCCACTTAAATATTTATTTTATTCTGTTTTTAGTATTTGTTGTTATAGCGGCAACAGAAATACATCATCTGTGAAAATATCAACTGTCTAGCTATCACGGTTCATGATGAAGAGAAACCCCCCCCAACTTACTTAACTATCCCCCCATCCCTTAATAATTAACCAATTACAAACCCATTATTAACTTACCATATTGAAGAACGATGCACGAGCTTATTCTAATTCCCTGGAGCTTGTAGTTCATCGCTTTGCAGCCTACTTAAAACTAATGGCCAGGCATTGATCGTAGTGGTGTTATTAGGACCCTTTAGATGTGAAAAATAGCAACCCAGGAACTTTAAGGAAGCGATTCGGAGTACCAAAGCAAACAACTGATTAGGATTTTAAAGCATTTATTATCCGAGAAAAGTATTTTAAGTTTTATTAATTTGTTTTGTTATTTTAGTTTGGTTTTTGAGGTTATTGGTTTTTAGCCCTATCAAGTTACCTGCCTATTAACTAACTAAGCGAATGACTCTACCTGGATTCGTAACCTACATTCATCAGATAGAAAGAATCCAGAAGAAAACTATCTGGAATTGGAGGCCTACATCCACAATACATAGAGATCTTCAAACTAGACAAAAGCATAATTGTAATTGCGATAAAAGGAAACATTATACTTTAAACAAATTTTCATTACATTTAGCTAGACTCTACAATTATAATAAAACAAAAAGCTAAGACTGATTTAGGTCCCTATGTAGAGACTTCTGGAGACAGACTATGAACACATCCAGATGTCTTTGATCCTGTAAAGTTATTGTATACGATAGAAATCCAGATATATAACTAACTCTTCAAATTATTCAAAAGAAGAATAAACAAAGCTATATGTAAACGCGAACTACAAGAATCTATCTATCTGAATTAAACCAGAACAAAGCCCATAAAATAAATACTTATAAAATAAAACCTTCCAATTCAAATTCCAAATTCTTTGTTTATAGATATGTTCACAGAAATCAGGTGAGGTTTTATTACACCCAAAGTCATCCAGAGTCGCTCTGCTATCTGGTGAACTCTATAAATGTGAAATCTGACTGGATTCTGGCACTTTTTTAACCAGATATAAACTTTGATGTTTCAATCAAGGCTTCAGTCTAATTTTATTCATTAATAAGAGTTTCTTCTCTCAATCAATTCTTTTCCAAGTTTGTAAATAATTCTGCATGTATAAAATCTTTTTAGTTAGAAGAAATCAAACTTTAACTTTGTATCTTTAAACATAAGCTCATTCATTTTCTTTATAGTCTTGAGATTCAAAACATAAAATTTATTTCCCAAATAATTATCATTTTTAAATTAAGAAATTATAAAATTCGCATAGCAAAAGCAATAAATCAGGACTCTCCTTTCTTCAATATTATTTCAAAATAGTATAAATTCGCATAGCACAAAAGCAATATAAAATTCTCTTTTGTTTCAATATTGTTTCAAAATTTAGTCATTCTATTATTTTAATCCAATTCCTTAGTATAGGTTTCAGCATTCAATCTATCCTATATAAATATATTTATAATTCACATTGCATAGACTCTATTTCCACTATCAAAATTGTTAAATTATACATCCTAAGTGAATACTCAAAGACTCACCGGGCTTCTCGTAGGCTTCTAATGAGCAGCTTCCCGCTGATCTCTGCTTTGAAGTCTCGTAGGCTGTTCCCGGGGCTCTGCTGACGGATACACGTTGCTCTGGTGTCTTTCCCGATGACTCCCGGCTCTGTAGGCCTTCAGGCTGGCTCAGCTTCGTAGGCTTTCTCCGATGGCTTCGGGCTTCGCAGGGCTTCCAGGCGGCCTTAGCTTCGTAGGGCTTCTCCGATGGCTTCGGGCTTCCAGGCGGCCTCAGCTTCGTAGGGCTTCCCCGATGTCTTCGCAGGGCATCTCCGATGGCTCCCGGCTGGTCCTGGCTTCCTAGGGCTTCCTCGACGTCTTCGCAGGGCTTCTCCAAAGGCTCCCGGCTGGTCCAGGCTTCGCAGGGCTTCCTTGACGGCTCCCGGCTGGTCCAGGCTCCTCCAGGCTTCTTTCTTCTTGCTTCTTCAGGGTTTCTTCTTCTTGAGAGCTTCTTCTGGTTCGGCTGCTGGAGACTGAATCAATCTACTGGGAAACCTCCCTTCCTTTTATACCCCGATTTTTGTGGTCCTGCCTGTTCTAGACCGCATATTTGAAATTTTTGTCGTATTTGTTGACAAATACGTATGGTACTCTTCACTCTTTCATTTGGTTCACAATTTTGGGCATCAGGTGCAATCGTCTTTGTACCTTATTTGTATGACATTAAGGTTCATTTTCCTTTGAAACAAATGAATGGCATTTTTTCTATGGGAAACTATTTTTCCAAATTTTGAGCTAAATACTTGTTTTTAGATGAGAAATAATGCAAATTCGGATGTATTTATTTATTATCTATATATTTCTATAAGCTTTTACTCTCAAAACACTTTATTTTTGAAGTTTTGGACCTTACATAACCTAACCAAATACTATCCAAATTTCATCAATTTTCCGATTTTTTCATTACTGATTTTGGTTAAAATTATCTTTAAAGCTTATTTTTCAATTGTTTATACCAATAATTTACAATAAAAATGCTTATTTTCCCAAATTTTTAACAAGGAAATTTTGACAAGAGGGAAACCTATCCTATTACAATATTTACATGCCTAACTTAAGTTTCTTGATATTACTACTGATAATAATGACTAAAATCCTTTCTTAAACTTATATTCTAATTGTTTTCAACAACAATTCACATCAATTAAGCTGAGATTCCTAGATTTCTATCTTCGAAAGTTTTGACAAGAACCTAACCTTTCCTTATACAATATTTACATGTTTAACTTAAGTTTTCTGATATTTACGCTACTAGTTATAGTTAAAACTATTGCTAAAGCATATGATTTAACCTTCCATAGCAATAATGAACATCAATAATGTCTTAACTCTATGATTTTGACATCAAAAGCCTCCTAGTTCATTTCTTATCAAATAAAGATCAAATAACCATTTTCCTTTAACAATTGCCTGACTTTTCTCACAAAGTTTCATATAATTCAATTGAAATAAGCTGCTTATAACGTTTTATGTTCACTTAATCTTACTGTGAATATCAGAATTAGTTGTTTTCTACATCCATATACATACAAAATATCGTTAATTTTCTAAATCCAATTTTACTCTATATAGTAACTTTTTGAGTTTCAATTCCTTACCTAAACACTAATTACATAGAAAACACATAATATGCTTCCTCATTTAAACATTTCCTAGTCAATAATAGTTCCCATACATGAGTCCACTCAATCATCCCGCTTATAACTATTAATAAAAACTATATTATAAAATCTCCTATTTAATAAATTACTATATAATGACTACATACATACACCCATTTTACATAAGAATCATGTAATTCAGTTTCCTAGTTTTCCAGTAATTAACAAAATTAAGTTTCCATCTTTTAATGCGCACTCCAGTGCCTCTTTTCATAGTTTCCAAATAAAGATTAGGTATTATGCTTAAGCTGTCATATTTCACATCTTTACAATATGTTTATCTGTATGTTTATTATCATAAAACAAATTGAGATACAAGATACAAAATTTACTACTTTAGTTTCCAATGATTAAGCCAGGTTTTAGTTAGTATGTGTTTTCAACCTTTTACTAACTATATAACACATAGTAAAGTTATTAGAGAAGAGACAACAGCCTTCTTATATCTTCCATGTATAAGTATTTCTCCATCCTGCTCATATAAAACTACCTCTACATACAATCATGCATATAACACTTCAGTTAATGATACCAGATGACACATATGTGGATATATTTGTTTTCCTTCAAGAGTTCCTCTATGTATCTAATGTACATTATTTTAATGAACGATGACAGAGATCCTCCGTCTCGTTTCAATGAGATACAGCCTGGTGACAGATAGATAGACAGACGGACAGAGGAATCTTAGTAATAGGGTCCCTTTGGTTAGGGAACACTAAAAATCTTAAATACAATTGTATCTGTGTGCCTATTTTCATTCAAATCAAGTTTATTTTTATACTACGTCGGTGGCAAACAAGCTTACGGCCCGCCTGATATTAAGCAGTCTCCGTAGCCTATTCAAATAAGCCAACACTAGAAATTTTAATAGTGAGAATGGAGTGTATCACTAAGTAGGTACCTATGTTACAGAGAGTCTGTGTCGAGTTAGCTTATACCAACTCCCATAGACATAGTATTATATACAAGTAGTTATAGACACGCCACCGAGCGACCGGGGGTAAGAGAAAGAACATTCATATAAAATTTGGGCAGCATAGGATTTTTTGTCTTTCACTTATAAATTTCGGTATTTCGCCATCGCCTCGTAAAACTATGATGCCACCCGACCGGTGATAAGGACAAAGCATGGCACTATTTTTTCTTTCCTCTTATAGGAATCGCAATAAGACTATCTTTCTCTATCAAAGAGTGTCAGGCCCTTGCCAACTGCAGATGTGTTACTTTTTATACCTAGCAATACCTGACCTGGACCTTCTTGAATACAATATCGATGTGAAAAGATTGAAAATCGCGATTTCCTACCAATCGTGCCCTTCGTCATGCAAACTGTCAAGCCCTTTTGCGTCCCTTTGATTTTATCTAAGATATGAAAAATTGAGCTGTTCTACGGGGGCTGATTTGACGAAAAGGTTCTGAGAAAAGTTCTTCGATTTCACCCGGAACTGTTGTTATATTATTTAGATCAACAGCAGATGTGACTGCAGATGGGTTGCTCGTGTTCTTTCTTTGATATGTTACGTTCAGAGTCATTTCACGAAAAAGTAAAAGTGCGAGTCGGACTCGCGTTCCAAGGGTTCCGTACATTACACAATTTAAACAATGTATTTTTTATGTGAAACGTGAGTGAAAGGATCTATAAGGATATAAGAAGATTTTATAGTCAAAATTAGTATTTAGCTTAATAATTATTCCACGATAATGTTGTGTACAATTGTAATCGTAATGTAAGTAATGTGTAAGTTGCTTATGTAAGAAATATTTTACAATGTTGTTTGCCTGCATTATGTTATTGTACCCATCAAAATAAAATAAAATAAAATAAAATTTCGTTTTTTGCCATTTGGCTACGGAACCCTAAAAAGTAACACTTATCTGGAGTTAGTATAAGCTAAATAGCACCTAAATGGTCGCGTACTGTGCGGTTTAAAAGGAATTTTCTTCCGCGTACGCTTCGGCTGTGGAATGAGCTCCCTGCCGAGGTTTTCCCGAGGGGCTACAGTATGGGGTTCTTCAAAAAAGGAGTGTACAGGTTTTTAAAGGGTCGGCAACGCGCGTGTAATATCTCCGGTGTTGCAGGCGTCCATAGGTTACGGTAACTGCTTACCATCAGGCGGGCCGTATGCTTGATTGCCACGGACGTGGTATAAAAAAAAAACATATTTTCAGATGAATGTAAATGTTGTATTCACTCGTGTAAATGGGCCCACTGACTATCAATCCGCCGGACGACATCGGCCTGTCAGTTAGAACAAAAATTTGACAGTTCCGAACAACTGACAGTCCGATATCGTCCGGCGGACTGATAGTCAGTGGGCCCCTTACGAGCCCTTGAAGCCTGGGTACTTGCAAACAAATTTCATTTACTGACTAGAGATAAATTATTGAACAGTTAAATTTGTATCATGAATAAAAGAAAATGTACACTGATCCTTCAGATCATTTTAAACACCTCTCACACTACACCACTACACTAGGTACCTTTTTTCCCTTTTCAGTAAGTCCACGTTAACCTAAAGTATTTGATATTTGATTCTAGCATCAATACCCAACTAAATCCTACAAACAGTTTACAGTTTCATACGAAAATAATAATAGTATAATATCGTAGCAACCGCAGAATCAAGACAATATAAACAAAACGCAAGACAGAAAATATTGAGAGAGATTTCTTTAGGGAATTGAAGTTGCCTTGACTTGAATTGGATAGTGAACTAAAGCTTGCCTCGGTCTTATTTTTACCTCGGTTGAGCGGGAAAATCCTTTCCGCCGCTCGACTATCAATCAAGATTTCATTTGTATAATTTGCCTTTTTTTCAGCGACGCGTTCTGTTTTACTGATGGGCATTTTTTCGATGCTCAATGTTTTGTTTGGGTTGGAAAGGATAGCACGTTTTATGCACGCACTAAAAGTAATAAGAACGCCATTAATAATATATGAACTTTTGTTGAACTTTTACTCAATACTTGACATAATATGTTAACTGTAAAATGTGATGAATGATTCCCAAAGCTCCATATGGGCGGCTCCATAGTTATGTTAACTTAAGGGGTTTCGGGAGATGACAATATTCCGTAACCAAAGAGATTAAAGTGCTTAATTTCTGATAATTCCAGCCCAAATTTTTTAATCAATTATAAACTTTATGTAAGTATGTATGTAACTCAAATATACGAGTAAATATGGAAAATAAATACTAAACGCAAAAAGATGGAAAAAAGGTCTAAATTTACTATCCGTACGTACATTATTCTTTGGTAACAACCATATTAGTCACCGTTGACAACGTTGACAATGTCACGTCAATTAAATGACAAACATTTTTTTAGTATTTAACACGCATTTTCTTATTTAATTATTTTCTTTTCAAATTTATAAAAAAACTTTTAAATTATGAATCAGGAAACGAAAAAAATCCTACCCAGTTTTAGCAAAAGTCCGACATGTAACGAGAAAAGTAGAGTGACTTATTGTACCGACCTGGAAAAGTCCGTGATCATCTCCAACTTCGAGCGCAGAGGCTGGGTCCAGGTGGGCCCCGACGACGAGTGGAACTTCTATTGGTCCTTCACCACCAACTGTCGGAACATATTTAGCATTGAAAGCGGATACAGAATGAACGACAACCAAATTATAAATCACTTTCCAAACCACTATGAACTGTCCAGGAAGGATTTACTCGTGAAAAACATCAAGCGATACAGAAAAGATTTAGAAAAAGAAGGCAGTCCTTTAGCAGAAAAGGCCGAGGTGCAACTAACGAACGGTCATGTCGGCACTCGATATATTCATCTAGATTTTATACCTGTAACGTATGTGCTGCCCGCCGACTACAATATGTTTGTCGAGGAATACCGGAAATCTCCCCAAAGCACTTGGATAATGAAGCCGTGCGGCAAGTCTCAAGGCGCCGGAATTTTCTTAATAAATAAACTTTCCAAACTAAAGAAGTGGTCGCGTGAAGCGAAAACCCCCTTCCACCCCCAATTCAGCAGCAAGGAAAGTTATGTTATATCACGTTACATCGACAATCCGCTTTTGATTGGCGGAAAAAAGTTTGATCTGAGGTTATATGTGTTAGTGGCGTCATTTCGTCCTCTTAAAGCTTATTTATTTCAGCACGGGTTCTGCCGCTTTTGTACAGTTAAGTATGACACGAGTGTTACGGAGTTGGACAATATGTACGTTCATTTAACTAATGTTAGCGTACAGAAGCACGGCGGAGATTACAATAGTCTGCACGGCGGAAAGATGAGCATTCAAAATTTCCGTTTATATTTGGAAGGCACTCGCGGTCGAACGGTGACGGATAAATTATTTGCGGAAATGCAGTGGCTTATAGTGCATTCATTGAAAGCAGTTGCGCCCGTGATGGCGAACGATCGACACTGTTTTGAATGTTATGGTTATGATATAATTATTGATGATGCGCTCAAACCGTGGCTGGTAGAGGTGAATGCTTCGCCTTCGTTGCAGTCTACTACACACAACGATAGAATTCTGAAGTATAAACTGATTGATAATATCGTATCAGTGGTTGTGCCGCCGGACGGCGTTCCAGACGCGAGATGGAACAAGACCCCGAGCCCTGACGCGCTCGGTGACTTCGATTTACTTATCGACGAGGAGTTCATGGAAAAGGAAGAATGTAATCTTCGTCACTACATGGCGAATAGTCGCCGCTTTAGACAGTGATTATTTAAGGTTATCGTAATTTTTGTATTGTGATTTTTAAGTAAAACCTTGAAAAACTACTCTCTGGACTACTGTTTTTTATCTATAAACATCCCTACTTTTTGCAGATAGGTTAAACCTACCATAAAATGAACTAATGTTTATATCGCCGCTCTCAATAGTGAATTTTCAGAACTTTTTCTACTTACAGGTTACAGTTTATAAAATAAAGACATTTAATTTAAGCAATTTTTATTAAATATAATAAGTACGTATTCATATTTTTGTTCACGTTTAAGAAATATCTCAAATCAAATATGCTTGTTCAAACATATTTTTAGGGAGTAACACCTATGACTCTTCTGTACATAACCTACTTTCATCTATTAGCAATTCAAAGTCCCCCAAAGCTCTGTCGCTCGGCGTCTTTTTCCAGCGGGCATCAGGTATCCCACTGGGAGGGAGTATCACAGACAACATGTTCTCCAGCAGTTTCCTCTTCAGGATGCCGTCGTTCCGCGTCGTCGGCGTCATCGATGGCGACGCATTCACTTCGATAAGCCACGGCTTCAAATCCCCATCTATGATAATATCGTAACCGTAACATTCGAAACAATGGCGGTCGTTCGCTATAACCGGCGCCACTGCTTTTAGGGAATGCACTATAAGCCACTGTATCTCGCGGAACAACCGCTCGGTTACTTCACGACCAAGCGTACCTTCTAAATATAGCTTTAAATTTTGAATACCAAGTTTGCCGCCATGCAAATGATTGTAGTCCTCACCGTGCTTTTGAACGCTCACATTGGTCAGATGCACGTACATGTTGTCCAGTTCAGCGACACTCGAATCGTACTTCATCGCACAGAACCTGCAAAAGCCTTGTCGGAACATGTAAGCCTTCAAAGGCCGAAAAGACGTAACGAGGACGTAAATCCGCAAATCGAATTTCTTTCCTCCAATCAAAAGCGGATTATCTATGTAGCGCGATATTACGTAAGAGTCCTTGTTGGTGAATCGATGCTGTAAGTATTTCCTCGATTCTCGAGACCATTTCTTCAGTTTCGACAAATTGTTTATGAGGAAAATGCCTTCTCCTTGTGATTTGCTTGTTGGTTTGAGGATCCATGTAGTGTTTGGGTAGCGTCGGTATTCCTCCAGGAACAGATTATAATCTGATGGTAAGACATAGGTTACTGGAATAAAATCTAAATGCACATAGCGGGTGACTTTGTAATCTCCTTGTATAACTTCACATTTGTCAGCGAGAGGGTTTCCTTCTTTTCCTAATTCTTTCCGATATTTCTTTATGTTTCGGACTAGTAAGTCTTTACGAACTAATTCGTAGTGTTTTGGGAAATGGTTGATGAGTTGGTAGTCGTTGAGTATGATGCCATTATCTACGTTGAATATAGAACGGCAGTTGCTTGTATTCGCCCAGTACACATTCCAAGCTTCTGTGGGTTCGACTTGCTTCCACCCTCGTTCGATAAACGTGTTAATAACTATAGTTTTGTCGAAATCCGTGCAGAATGTAAGCTGCTTTGGTGGTTTGTTGTTGATTGATTTTAGTTGGCCGTACATGCTAAACCCGTGTGAAAATGAAATCATCACGAATTAATATTTTGGCAATCTTCTAATCATTCAGTAACTTAGGAAACGTATAGTTTGAATGTGCAATAGATAGTTTTTTTTGTACAATATTTAGTAAATATTACTGTCACTTGCCATATTATGCACCGTAGACATGTGACAAATGACAGAGTGACAATCATAATTTTATTTTTAATGTTGCCGTTAATCGTTCGGAAATTCAAGTAGGCTAAGAATCAAGAATAGGCCGGTTCAAAAAAAACCTTTTTTTTCCGACGGGGCACCCCCTTATTTTCGTACACTTATTAAGTTTTGTAACTTTATCTCAACTACAAGGGGGTGCTCAACCATTTTTTATGTTATATGAAATCCACAAAGTGCAAAGGCCTTCCACAAGGATCTCCACAACGTTATTTGGCGCAGAGTATCATTGTTGAATTTATGTATTTTCGATCACAAGATAGCACGACGCTCCAACAGATACATACAACCTCTATATGCCTTGCTGTCCGATGCTACATAAGTTTGGCAACGCTCGAGTTTGCTTGATATATAGCTATTTCATCTTCAAACTAACATTAAGTATCTACAATCACACTAGTCTAAAAGTTTCTCATAAAGTTTAGTCAAAATGACAGCGTGCCCAATGAATTCGCAATTTAAACGATGATACTAAAGTTACAAAGGTGGTTAAACAAGTGTCAGCTTCAAACCCAAAGAACTTTTGATCGAACTTCACTTAACTCGGGACAACCATAAATTATGTTCTCTTCGATGAACCACTGAGATCTTAAGGACGCCATCCATCTTGTATTTAAGACCTTCATTCCGTCAAGGTTTGTCGCGGTATCTAATAATTTCTTGTAACACTTTAAAGTAATACTTTAATAACCCCATCCGTTAACCAGAAATTTATTAACACATTAAAAAGGGGAGAAATGTTTACACTGCAAATGCAAAATAATGTTGTCCTTAAGAACATAACCACTTGTTATTACCGCTGCACGCTGTGGCTTATTACACTAATACTACACTCTGGGTATTGTAGTATCCAGAATTTATCCATCGCTACACATTGGATATTTTATTGAACACTAAACGAAGCACATAAATAAACTGTATTTAAACGGAAATTACAATTTACAGGTCACGTTGATAGGAAGATGTTTTTTAGACCGACATGGTAACGTATTCAAGCTGCTCATTTACAGTGACATGGTTCTAAAACCGTATATAAATAATATACGAAAAAACGATAAATATACCTTTTTAGTTGAGCAGAATATGTCATATGTCTTTATAAGGTCAGCTGGGTTAAGAAACATAGTTTATTTTGCTCGGAGCAAGAAAAACAGTAGACTGACCACGCTTGGTCGGCTCTGAGGATTCCCTATAAGTTTTTCATTTGCCCCTGTGTTTATTTTACCCCACATTCACTTGGTATAATTTTACAGAGCAGAATGGGTTAAATTCCTAAATTCCTTTTAAAAGTATAATGTCGCATATTGTCTTCTGTATAAGTACGTAGTAAGTAGTAGGTATAGCTAATGCTTTTTCATTCGAGGATAATGTCCCAAAACCATAAGCAATTTGAGATGTCATAAAGGGGCCCACTGACTATCAGTCCGCCGGACGATATCGGCCTGTCAGTTAGAACAAAAATTTGACAGTTCCAAACAACTGACAGGCCGATATCGTCCGGCGGACTGATAGTCAGTGGGCCCCTTTAGTTACGAAAAACAAACGAATACCTACCGCTCTTACTGCATTCCACGAAATCTTGAAATACGAAAGCGAAACACGTTTACAGGACATTAAACGCTTTAATTTTTATACGTTCGCGAGATTGAACATTTCCGACTCACGCCTCGCTGTCGCAAAGCATTCAAAGGACTCGTAGCAATGTAATAACTATTTGGAGCTCGCATAGCCCAAATGGCGTTTTCAGACGGCTTTCTGCCGTAGGATTTTTTACTTCCCTTGTACTGAACACTCGACGGTCATAACTAAGCGGCACCCAGTCTGATAACTTCCTCCTATAAATTTAAACCAACTTTGAATTCAACAGCTCGAAATGCCAGCATACCTATTGTGAATACGGGTAACTTCTATTGAATTACGGAACACGAAATGTTCTATTTTTTTAACGAAAACAATGAGCGCGTTTTAATTGAAAAATATTCGTGATTAAAGATTTGTTTACCTAAACAAACTTTCTCTGATTATATTAAGAAATTATGGGACTGGAACCCACATCCTTGGATTGCCGGTCCAATGCGTTACTAATTGCGCCAGCTGAACATCCGTCAATCAACGTGAATTTAGTCATTGCAACTGTGACGACGTCACTAGCGACATCTGTATATTAAGGTTCACAACCTGGACCACCTCTAAGGACATCCCACAATAAATTAAAGGAAAAATATATTCAAAATATTTATCAGTACGGTTTTTACTCACTATTATTTTTAGTCGCTTTTAGCGACATGTTGATGGCGATGTGTTGTGACGATCGCGGGGACATAGTGCGTGCAGTGTGCTTGACTTCGTTCGATACAGCCGCCCTACCAGACCTTCACTTGACGACTCCATCTGCGGACTGCCCCGCGCCCCCCGCCCTCGCCCCATCAGCGCGTGCGCAACGAGCGACGAGGCGGGCGACGCGGGCAGTGCACGACGTACAACCGCCGCGGACACTCGTGCCTGAGGATGGATTCCCAAAGAATCCGAAACATGTCGCCAAAAGCGACTAAAAATAATAGTGAGTAAAAACCGTACTGATAAATATTTTGAAATATGTCTCACGATAGTTTAAGTGCGAAAAATATATTGACATTTTAGTACCTACCACTGAAGACAACATGGCGAAGACAAAATAAATCTTGTCAAGCATACGCATAAATAAAGCCTTGATAGTGACATAAATGAAAACATGTCAGCCCACAAACACATGTTTTGCATCTGCATGTTAACATGCCTCGTCTAATAATGCTGGAGCACTCCATTTATCATTGGAACCATATTTCACGAGTTTGCGGCTGTTTGTCTTCTCATATAACCCTCCAGTCTTGCGTACGGCAATTGTTTATCCACAAGCTCGCTTTTGGTATTGTAATATCCGAACCGATTTGTTTCTGCTGTGTGCAATACTTATTCACTAATGGGGCTCCCACATTAGCTTTTAAAAAATGTTATACAAGATCGTGTGACAGGGACAACGTAATAAAACACTATCAATACTACCATGCTGTCACTGTCACACGATGTTATATAACATTTTATGACAGCCAATGTGGGAGCCGTAAAATTATAATATTCCCTATCGCCTCAGTGAAAACACATTTTCACTAGTTATAATCAGTTATCCGATCGCCTCGGTGAAAACCAGTTTTAACTGAGGTTTTTCAGTCAAATTAGCTTTCGTAAAGATTTTTGGTGAAAACTAGTTTTGACTAATTATTTAAAAAAAAAAAAATTCGAACCGATCCCTGCGAGAACAAATAACACAAATGAATACAAAAAACCGGTCAAGTGCGAGTCGGACTCGCGCACGAAGGGTTCCATACCAATACGCAAAAACGGCAAAAAATCACGTTTTGTGGTATTGGAGCCCCACTTAAATATTTATTATATTCTGTTTTTAGTATTTTTTGTTATAGCGGCAACAAAAATACATCATCTGTGAATTTCAACTATCTAGCTATCACGGTTCATGAGATACAGCCTGGTGACAGACGGACAGACGGATGGACAGCGGAGTCTTAGTAATAGGGTCCAGTTTTTACCCTTTGGGTACGGACCCTAAAAATGATATGTAGAACATACACTTAATCACAAAAATGCTAGTATGGTTAGCAAGTCACATTTTATCTTAAAAAAACTAAACTTCGACTTTGAATCACGCTCACGAGATTCTCATAAAAGCATTTCAGGTTGTTATTTCTGCAAATGGCATTTGTACAAAAAAACCTTAGCTACGCCAATTTGCGTTCGATTTTAATGGACAATCCGCTCGTAAAGATGTATCCCTGCTTTTTCACTGCAGTTCGATGTTGTGTTTTATTTTGCGAGAATAGATGGGATGCGAGGAATGGTTTTTTTTTTTTTTACCTAGGTACTTGTATAAGTAAGTACCGTGCTTTAGCAAAACTCAAAATTCCGTCATCATTTAAGTAATTTATAAATTGTATATGCAGATGTCAATCATAATAAAAAAAAAAATTACGTAGAAATAAATCCCGCTTCACATTTGTCTGACGTGTCGTGTTGTGTTGTGTCGTGACGCATATCGGTTTCATAGATTTAATATGGTTGCGTTCACATTTAATTGTCTGATGCACGCTGCGTCAGACAAATATGCACGCTATACCATATTAAATGTATGAAACCGATATGCGTCACGACACAACACAACACGACACGTCAGACAAATGTGAACCGGGCTTAACACTTGCACTGCGTGTACTATCAAAACCGTTGCAGACTTATCTTGGTCCAGCTCTAGTAAACATCAATTTTATGAAAGGGCTCATTGAATTTAAATAATAAATAACCAAAGAACATTCTTACTAACTAGTTATTTTAAAAAACCTACCAAATGACGTGACCCACGCAAATTTTTTTTCGAGTGAAATGGCTGTGACAACACGTACGGACAGGCAGACGGACGGAAGTACGGACAAATGGACAGACGGACAGACAGACAGACAGACGGACGGACGGATGGACGGACGGACGAACGGACGGACAGGTGAACGGGCGGACGGACAGACGGACAGCCGGACGAACGGAGAGACGGACATGACTAAACTAGTTCCTTTTGTGCCATTTTGGCTACGGAACCCTAAAAAAATTGCATCAAACAAATGTTTCTTTTAATATGAAAATGCATTAAGGGATCCATTTCACCCACAATTCTTATTACCTCGTATTTATTTTTTGCAGGGCATTTTTACTTACAACTCTATTTTATTTACTGAATTGTATTTATGCATTCAAAGGCTGAGTTTCAGTATAAAGTGGCTTGCCTGTATTTCACATGTTAGAAATGGAAAATACTAAATACTGACTTTCATATTAAATTATGTGGCAAATTATCCAGCAACCGTATTATTATAATCCGTATAAAGCCGGAAACCCACTGCTAGGCACGCTAAGCATGCACACGTCAGATGTCTAGCTGCGTGTGTCAACATTTTCACAGCAAAAAAGTCGACTGCAGCTGCATTACTTGATAATAAAATCATACTTAAACCTCAACCTATTTAACCATTTATCAAATGTCTCGATGAACACTGGTCCAATATTAGATAACCGCAAAAACCTGGCTCCTTAATCTTTTTTGACAGCTCTTTACCCAATCAGAAAACAATTTCCTCCCGTTTTAGCGGGCAAGGTATAAAAACGACAATATTTTAAGGATGAACTCGGGCGTGCGAATGAGTTCGCACATCGCCTGAATCCCGGTAAGCTCCACTAGATGCTAGTAAACAACGAAGACTTATACTCATTAAGTATTAAATAAAAGTAGGTAATGCCATTACCATAGAAAATAAAAGAGGAAAGATGCTTGGACACCTGCTACGACAAGACGAATTTATCAAAAACATAATTGAAGGGAGAGTTGAGGCTAGGGGACGGAGAGGGAGACCAAGGAGAACATACATAGATCAAGTAAAGGAAAAACTCAACGTCGTGTCGTATCAGGCTGTCAAGGAGAAGGCAGAGGACCGACACATGTGTGAGGAGGTAATGTCATTACGGATAATTGTGGCTGGCCTTCACATTAGGACATGTGTGTGTTTATTGCGAGTTTATACATTTGCTACTTGCGTTTCGTAGCAAATGTATAAACTCACTCTAAACAAATGAATGTAGGCTAACACTTGCCTACTTTTGCGTAATTTTTTTTACGCTTTGGTTTTTGTGCCTATGACAGGCAAGCCCTATTTTACGTTTCGGAGTGATAAAAAGCAGTGACTGATATCAAAACCAAACTAAAATGCAAAAACAGTAAATAGTGCCTAAGTGCAGTGAATAGGCGCGCGGGGCACGCGGCTCGCGATGTTACATGGAGGCAATCAGTCTTAATTATTTACTTGTCCCTGTCTCCACCAATCCTCCCATGTGTTTTCCAAACACTTCCAGTTTTATTTTCCTTTGTTTTCAAGGAAATACGCAATCAAGGGGGAAATTCTTAGTTTGAGAAATGTTGAGGCATTTGAAGCCATCATTTTTGCGTGGTCCTGACTTGAATTTATGTGTGTTAAGTTAAGCCGTTACGTGACCCGACTTACGTATCGAGAATTTCACTCGACGTATTCTTTGAGTTTCATATTACGTAGATCTAACATTACAAAGTTATTTTGTCGTGTGCGGACTTCCTGTGTTGTTTTCTACTTTTTTGTCGTTATCCGCTGTCACAACGATC
The DNA here is from genome assembly GCF_947568885.1 of Cydia strobilella. Taxonomy (NCBI): domain Eukaryota; kingdom Metazoa; phylum Arthropoda; class Insecta; order Lepidoptera; family Tortricidae; genus Cydia; species Cydia strobilella. Next base: position 2,065,911 of record NC_086049.1, on the reverse strand, counting down.
CTTTTATGTCTGTGTTTTTATTTTCATGTGACACATGTTGCCTGTCGCGTATTTAAAATGTTTCACATTCTGTTTTTCACGTTTCGTGTGGTCAGTTGCGGGGCCGTAAAACAGAAATAACTGTGTGAACGCTAGTACATATACCTAAATACCATCCTTTGTCAGTTGATTTTCTTTTGACTTTTGTATGTTGATTCTTTGTCAACATGCAGAAACCAGGAATTGTAGGTAGGAAAAAATATGATTACTAAAATAAATTGAGAAATCGGCAAAAACTAAATCCTGTGGTACAATATTGGTCATTATATCAGAAAAGATTCAAAGTAAGTAGGTAAGTACCTAAGTAATATTTTATTAGCGAAACACAGATTATTAGATGACAGTACAGATACAATAGATACAGATACAGTAGTATGTACAGATGAAAGGAACTTAAATATCATTTTTGGTCAAGCGGTACTTAAAGCACACATACAATAGCCCATGTTACTGTTAAGACTCCGTAGTAATTAAAATACAAAAAACTAGTGCTCCTTTTAACCATACAATAAACCATCGTAAGTGTCCCTCATACGTTTAGGTCAATAGTTTTAGGCAGGTGTATTATGTGCTATTCAAATAGGTTTCAAAACACCATTCGGATTCACACTGCACCAACTATTATTTATTATTATTGGGTTGATACAGGCCTTTGAGTGTCACTTCGACCAATCAGTGATCTATTGTGACGGCCCTTTAAAGTTCATTACTAATGTCCGTTAAGTCCGGAAAGTTCCAGATTCTTTGGGTAATGTTCTGTACCTCATAGGGTTGCAGTACGTGCCGCCCTAACCTGTGGCAGCGAGATACTGCAGACTGCAAAAAAAAATCCGGTCATAAACATTGATTTTGATATTTACAGCAGCAATACATTCTGCAGCAATATCGCGCCGCAACACTGCAGCAGTAATGCTGGTGCAGTCTTATTCCGAACGGTACCTTTACTTTACCACCTTATCGGCGAAAGTGTTTCATACTCTCTATGGAACCCCAAAAAGCAAAAAAACAGTTAAACATACACAACATTGATATCATAAACTTATCGTATACTTACCAATCAAAGGCGCTCCACGTAATATAATTAGCATCAGGGCAAAAGCCCCCAGCACGCAGCAGGGCTTCGATAACTTTTATTTTCAATAGACCAATCTATTTCTATGAAAATGGGGGGAGTGGGAAGAACAAGTTCTATGAATGCCTCGCCTTACAGCTAACTAGCTATACAGCAATAATCTTTTGTTTGCTTTATACAAGTAAATTGTACAACAAGAGCATAAAGTAATCCATTGTATCCGAGGCAATTTATCAATCCGAGCGTACTGAGATATATTAAATACTTAAGGTTAGGTTAGGCCACCTGCAGCAGCAGTGGTAGTTTGTATAGCATAATTTGGAAATATATATATTGCTAACTCGATAAAGTAATATATAAGGCACTAATCATATCACTATTGCATAATAAACAATTTTATGCCGGTTACATGCGATCTGATTTTTACGAGCATGAGAAGTGAAAACAGAGTTTTAACATAGAGTAACTTATACTAGAGCGGTACTGTCATAGTAAATGTTGTAACCCCAGTAAATTCACTGCCATCTGTCGACACACTTTAAAACTAAAAATGAAGATTTATAAAAATACGATAGAATGTATTTAAATATAGATAAATGATTTTTTTTATTTGCATTAATTATTTTTATGATTTTGATCCATGTTCTTTCACTGACATGCGTTAAAATTGTTAAATAACAAACGAAACCGTCAACGCCATCTATTCGACTGTAGGCCAAAACTACTAGCGCCCTCTGAACGAGAATCAAATTTTTTTGATTTCCGAGGCACGTTTTTTCCTTAGACTGTATCCATCTATTACGGAGTTATATCTATCTTTGGTTTTATTTACAAGCATAAGTTGGTGTAGCTAGTTCCAAAAGTTTTTTTTTCCGTGCACTATTAACCGAAACCCTTACCACGAGTTAAGTGATAGTACTCGATCCATTAATAGGGTACTTGACAATTTTTTTATTGATGGTATTAGTCGATCAGGTTTGTTTTGAGGATCAAATGTCTGTATGGGTAAGCAATACAAAAGTCACAAATGATGGTCAAAGTCTGGCACCCGCACTTTACTGACGAAACGCTTCTACAAAATGGCAACACATGACAATTTTTTTATTAATGGTATCAGTCGATCAGGTTTGTTTTGAGGATCAAATGTCTGTATGGGACTGAAAGCAATACAAAAGTCACAAATGATGGTCAAAGTCTGGCACCCGCACTTTACTGACGAAACGCTTCTACAAAATGGCAACACATCGTGACATCATAAAGTAACGTCGCTATTGCTTAGAAGCCGTTTCGATGTATGGAAAACAAGGTAATTGCGATGTTGTCGGTGAAATATTGCGTTGGTGTATATTGTTACTATACAATATTTTTTTAATAAAATCTAAGGAATCTAATGATTATTTTTTTCCTATTTGAGCATTACACACTAGAATTACTATAGAAGACAGACAAATTTTTATTAATAATATCAATCGGTCGGGTTTGTTTTTGGGATCAAATGTCTATATGGGACCCATTGCATTAAAGCAATACAAAAGTCAGAAACGATAGTCAGTCAAATTTTGAAACTTTTAGATCCTATATTTTTTTATCATTTCCATATATTATTTTAATATCCACATTATTGTGATAAATTGCTCATTTGCTTTATATTTTACTAGATTTTGTTGTAAAATTCAACATTATTGTGCCGAGAGAACCTCAACGCGCGAGCATGTTGACATAGTCAAATTTTGTAATGGCACGCAAAACGTTTGACATAAAGAATTTAATTTTAGCCAAAACTTTTATTGGCCAATTAAAACTTTTTTAATATAGGGAAATTGTGTATTGGGTAATATGATAAGGAAAAAATTAATAGGCCCTGGAGGGAAAGTGCCTTGAAATCGTAAGTTAGCTCATTTAACTTAAAGGAAACATTCTTTTATTTTTATAAAGAAACAAAACATTTATCAAAGATTTTTTTTTAATTCACTTGTCTCGCCCAGGAATTGAACCGACTAAAAAATCCAAAAAATACTTTACGTTAGTTGCTATTTTATTCTACTAGTTGATACAGTTAATGTTAATGATAACTTTTCTCTAAGAAACATTAGGCCTTACACTCGTCTGGCGTACAAAATATTCACAAAATAGAATATTTAGTAAGTACTCAAGGATATTTTCAGACAAGCAAAATTGAAGAAAAAAAAAGAAATCTTTGAATGCAGTGTTGTTCCTTTTTAAAAATAAAAGAATGTTTCCTTTAAGTAAAATGAGCTAACTTAAGGTTTTAAGGCACTTTCCCACCAGAGCCCATATTTTTTTTCCACTGTATTTATGAAGAAGAGCATATATTCAATGATATGTGTCAGTAAAGTATCAGTCATATATACCGTTTTTCGAAGTCAAAGAGATACTGAGATATTGGTCCATAGAATATGTATGTCTCTACTTTATTGCTTATTATACGTTTGGAGGATAACTTTCATCTGATTTGTATTTCGGTTGTTATGTTGTAATTTTTTTTTTTTTTTTTTTATGTTTCACAAATTTTTTTACATACAAGATATATACAGTGGTACTACGTAAACGAAATTAATAACTAGCTTAAATCTAAAATAGGCCCTTGAGGCATTGTACCAAGGATGCTGGCGGCATTTCCCCGCTGTATCGCAATGCTGATACGTTGTGCGAGAAAGCCGCCAGCTCTTCGGTCACCAGTTACGTCAACCAGACGCTTCGCGATTTCTGCAAACAACTTATGCGCGCTGGGACCCCATGGACCTAGTTTCAACTCCAAATGGAACGAAATGATACTCTCTACCGAGGCTCTTATGTTTATTACGTTTTAAAATTTGTTGTAATTAGAAATTTAATACTCATGGTAAAGGTACGAATTTCTCGGTGAAGTGTAGAATAATTGCATGCATCCGAGTTCGGTCAACATATCCTGCATTAGGCACACAATACAGAATTAACTTAGTTTGAGAACCTAACTACACAATGGACTCAGCTAAATTGGACTTTAAGCTGGGATCAGAACTCGATTTAAGCTACTAAACGTCAGAACATGGGGGACTGGGGGTACCTATTAATTATACATGTAGAATATACAGCGGCGTATACGTGCTACTTATACACATTCTGCATGAGTATAGTTTGTATAGGCCCTAATGATCAATTACAATCTTTCATGTTGTTTATGTTTTAGTAATAGCTACGAAGAATTGCGTAATTAACATTGGCTCGCCATTTCCCATCTCTGTAGGTGGGTAATTATTTTCCTGTCCCGCCCATGATGCCGGCAATCATCTTGGGTCGGCAACGCGCGTGTAATATCTCCGGTGTTGCAGGCGTCCATAGGCTACGGTAAATGCTTACCATCAGGCGGGCCGTATGCTTGATTGCCACCGACGTGGTATAAAAATAATCAATGCCACTATGCGTGGGCGTACAAAAAATCTTCGTCCTTAGCGTCTTTACCTTACGATTGAATTTATCCTTATAAAGTAATTAAAGATGTCATTTGGTTTTATTATAAATATCAACGTTTAGCATCGCCTAGGCAGCACCAGATGTTTGTAACTCTTTTATACATGATTTCACACACGTATTCTTACTGCTATTATCTGTCTCCTACACGCTTCTTACGCTACATTGGCGTGAGAAGATTACATGTGTAAATATTTATACCGCTCGTTTTGTCTGTCAATAACAAACACTGAGGCCGGTTCTGTTTTGGAAAATTGATATCTTATCTTATTGTTTTGGGGGCACTTCGACCTATCGCAATCGACCCTTAAGTATTTAATTCTCGTTATGGCGAGGGCGCGACATTCAGACATATTACTGTCTCTTCCTCTTCATCACACATTTGACAATCGACGTTGTCAGTGTCGCATCTTGGCCATGAACCATGTTATAATTATAATAATAATAATAATAATAAAACGCCTCTTTATTTTCTTATTTTGAACAATTTCCAAAAACCGGATCGATACAATTTTTTATTTAATCATAGAATTTGGTCACAAAATTTCACGAGAATCGGTTGAGAATTGCGACCTGTAGAGGAGAACATCCGGACATACAAAAGCAAAACGCCCGAGTCAAAAAGTAGACCTTCGCTACGCTTTGGTCGATGAAACCGTCTACTAAGAGACAGTTTTGATTGTCATGTCACTAGTGACAGTGTTACGGCATGGTTACGGCCAATCAGAGCGACTAATTTTAAAATAGACCAATAGTATTTCGGGTCGGTGAAATTGACTAATCATAATCTTGGTCGAAGAAAACCCATACCTAAACTTTGATTTTGCAATTGGTCCGCTGGTGAGCATGCGTATTCTAATTTTAGAGCCTTTTATAAGCTGATATTTTCTTTGAAGTTAGTCATCCATGTTTATTATCAATCGTTGTTCTTGCCCCACCACGCCTAACGGTAAGATTTAAATTCATACTGCACCCCAGCGTTACGCAGCGTACTAAGTAAGCGAACAACACGCGAACGCGAAGCGAAGCGATGCGGCGCGGGGTGAATCAATCTTTTGATACCTATAGAAGTGTCCTACGTTGACGATCTCGTTGCGAACGCGAACGCCGTGGGCCCGCCGCGCCGCGCCGCTTCGCTTCGCGTTCGCTTACGTAAGCAAGACGCTGAACGCTACACAGGGCCTACCGCGAACCACGTTCGATGTGTTACCTCTCTGTCAAACTTACGTAAGAGTTTACAAGTGCGACAGAGAGGCAACACGTCGAACGTGGTTGGCGGTAGGGCCTCAGAATTGTATTGCTGCCGGCAGGCATCAATCATTATATCTTAATACCGTACCATTAGGAATTTAGGAAGGAACCTACCGTGTGTACTAAATGAAAAGAAATACGTGAACAGAATACAATTTTTATATATACGTAAAAAGAATGGACAGATAATAATGAAGCTTGATTACAATAATTGGACAATTAATTTTTCTTCTCCCTGTTTCAGTGTTTCGAATAATGATTAATTACATATCGGATTCAAAGTACAATTTTATTCAAATCAGATGGATGGAGTCGTATCACGATTTAGTTTTTCCATCCTCATTATCTTAGTTCATCGATGCCTACATAGAGGCGTATTCTCAAAGTCGATAATCTCTGTAAATTTAAATATAACAAGTTTTTATATACCTAAGGTAGAGAACGTTGATAGGTAGATTTGATACAAGGACTTATGATCTGAATACATTAAAAACAATGGCATTAAAAATAAAAATCTTTCATAAAAACCTGCTAATGACTTAGATCTTCCTTTGTCTTTGTTTCTTTGTGGTGCAATAAAGAATATTTATTATTATTATCCCCAAAATTCACTGCCCTATCAGAAAAAACTAGACATCGCTGTCGCATGTACCCGGCTACCCGGGCATGCAAAAGTGGGCCAAAATGGTGACCAAGTGGGACCCACGGAATATCCTAAATGGTGCAGGCAGACCTAAAAGGAGGTGGCGGGGCGACTTGTACGCATTCTATCCCGATTTGTGGGAAAATACCAGCGACAGGGTTGACTGGAGGAAACGAGGACAGGCCTAAGCCTTTTTTTTTACGAGCCTATAAAGTGTCCCATTGCTGGACAAAGGCCTCCCCCCTAGACTTCCAATCCTCCCGATTAACCGCAGCATCCATCCAGTTTTTGAGAAACGCGTCCAGGTTGCCCGCCATCTCCTCTTAAGCCGACCATGCCGGCGTTTACATTGTGGCACCCACTCCGTGGCTAGTTTAGCCCACCTCTGTGGGTGCATACGTCTAAGCCTTTGTTATTTTAAATTAAAATCAGACAACAAGGCCCATAATTACAGACTAACGTATATATGTATGTTAGAAAGATATGTATGTTATAACTCCGTAACAGATGGATACAGTCTAAGGAAAAAACGTGCCTCAAAAATCAAGAAAATTTGATTCTCGATCAGATGGCGCCACTACCTACTCTCGGATAGATGGCGTTGGCGGTTTCGTTTGTTATTAAAATTTCAGTGAAAGAACATGGGTCGAAATCATATAAAAATAATTAATGCAAAAAAAAAAAATCATTTATCCTTATATAAATACATTTTATTGTATTTTATACATCTTCATTTTTAGTTTTAATCGTGTGTCGATAGATGGCAGTGAATTTACTGTGGTCACAGAATAACTAACAGTACTACACCGTACAGAAAATTCACTCCTTCACAAAAATCTGATTTAGGTATAAAATTATACCTATACTGCCGCCTGCAAGCAAAATTGAAACTTATAACCACGCACGAACCGTAAATCTTCTTTGCGCGCCGCAGTTTTATGACCGAGCTGTGAGTGTCGGCACGGGGTTGCCACTTGGCAAGTTATTGTACCTATACTTACTGATTTATAATTTTTAGGACAAATATGTTGATTCTGTAAACATAAAAAAATTATCCGGAGATAGTATGTCTGATTCTCACGGAAGTAGATATGCCACAGCCGTATTCCTTTGAAGAGCAAGTTTAGCCTGGCCAGCCACATAAGAGCTCATGAGAGGGAAAAACCTTGATTGTTGAGGTCGCCGTCATCGAAATCGATGTGGAGGACTATATTCCTTTGAAAGTATGTCTGTCAGTTCCTAATATTGTTTCTGGGCAACCAATATTCAATAAAATAATAAGGATGTTTATACTAAGTTATACTAAGTAAGGATTACGTTTATACGGATTAGATCGATATTTAGGTTTCGAAGCCATTGGGTATTTTCAATTTTGCGCGAGCGCCAAGTGACGCGAGTATCGTGCGAGCCGAGCGGCAGTCCACTGCCATACGCCTGCCCGGGAGGCGCGCCGGCCAAATGTACCTAAACTGCGTAGTGACACCCCCTGCTGTGGTTACAAAATTTACTACGACAGTACCGCTCTATCCTATTATATCCTCTTTGGTATGTTATAAACTTAAAACCAAACACTATTTATGCGACAAAATGGCGTGACCCCGTTGAATCGGCTGCTTTTGTGTTAGATACGGCAGTTTGCCCCGGAACCTCCGAAACACGACACCCTTCGGCCAGAAGTTTACGCACTCGATGGTTTACTGCAGCGGTCGCGGCACGCGCACCACAAAACAGTTGAAGTGCACGTAGTGGCGCGATCGAAGCTGGAACACCCTCAGCGTGTAACCGGTCTTCTGGTGTACATACACCACCACTTCAGCAGCCGTGGCAGTGTAGTGTAGTGTGTGTGTGTGGTGTTAGTGTAATTTATGTCCCTGGAACAATAATGAAGCCAGTCTTTAAAAGTTAAAATTAAACCGTATGCCCTCAAAAAGTCCTATGAGTGACCTTACGAGGCTTTGTTGAAAAAAAAAATGAAAAAAAAATGAAAATGAAAATATTTTATTTCATTAATAAAATGTTACATTACAAGGTAGTAGGTTGGGACTTCCTTTTAAGTATATTATGCCTGTATCAGGAAGCCCCGCTCCTCCGTAGCAACAAGTAATTTTTAGTTTAACAAAAGCAGAAAGAAAACTTAAGCTAATACAATTTTATCTACATTAAATGTGTATATATATGTGTGTGTGTGTGTGTGTGTGTGTGTGTGTGTGTGTGTGTGTGTGTGTGTGTGTGTGTGTGTGTGTGTGTGTGTGTGTGTGTGTGTGTGTGTGTGTGTGTGTATGTGTGTGTGTGTGTGTGTGTGTGTGTTCATTGAAGACAATTTATAAGTTTCAATGTTCATAATTAATTTTGCAAAAGTGTCGAGCGGTTTCAGAATGAACACCCTTCACAGACATTATCAAAGTGGACCACTCAAACATATTGGACTAATTTGTCTGCTAGTCACGTTCTGTAGAACTCAATCGTATCTTTCATTAAAACTTTGAGAACTTTACAGCCAGACTAAAGTTACTTGTATAAGTCACGTCGACTTTAAGACTAGGGATTTACTTGGGAAAACATGTCCCAAAATATGTGTCAGCGATAATTACATATTAAGGTTAAGGGAAATCGTTTGACTTGGCTTGACATTCCTTAGTAACGAGACTATTGTCTGCAGTAACGTCATGCGAAGTCCGAATTCTCATAACTTCTCGTGACATACTCTGTCACACTTATATTTATCTGAAATTTCAACCAAATGCAACTTATGGCGTTTGACAGAACTGTCAGTTTTATGACGTTGGGAGATAGCAAAAGGACATCCTTTTGATGTAAGTTCGAATTCGCTTTCAGACGTTGACGTGAACACACGGTCGTGTGTTCACGCGTTCATGCATTTTTGGTTTATTATGTTTTTTTTTTTACATTTCCGGTCACAATAAAAAAATACTATCATTAAAAATACTTAAGAAATAAGAAATAATTTACCTAAGCAATAAACTTAACTATAAATAAAACTTTACCTAAACTAACCCATAAAAAACTATTCGAATAACCCACCCCGCATCGCTCCCGATGCAAAGGTGCCCATCACGCTTGCTGCGTTTCCGCGTTGAATTGCGAATGACAACCGTACCGTACCGAGGAGCGTCATCAGGAGCTTGTGTCGACGGTGACGGACCGGTGAAACATGTCGAGCGTTTTCAACTTAAAACACGTGAGTGACCCGTTATTAATATGTTTAATAAATCTTTTACATGTTACTTTCGTGTACCTTCTTCAATTACTCTTACTAATTACTGCAGAATTAGATTTCTATAGTAAGTAGTAAGTACATGCGAGGTTTATGCAGACAAAATGTCTGTGCTCCCCTTCCCTAGCAATCCTTCAGAGCCGTTCCCGACTTATTCGATTATGGAAAATAGCTTGTCTTTGCGAAGTACACGATGCTCAAGTCGAGTTATCAGCACGGCGGCCTACGGCAGGGGTCGTCAAATTCACAAGTAATATGCACTCTTAGGTATATTTGCTTTTACAGTCATCACCCAAAAAATTTACAGGTTTTAGACTATCATCATTTGTGACTTTGAATTCAGAATTCATAAATCTGGCAATGAAGTTGGTTCTTCTTGAAAATTGTGGATTCTTGTGTCATGTCAGTCGCTGCGCAAGTACCTACATCTTTTTACGAAAGCGACTGCCAATTGACCTTTTAACCTAGAGGGTAAACTAGGCCATGGTGGGATTAGTCCGACTTCCTCTCGACGTTTTGCTGTATAAGTTACTTACAAGAAATTCATTAGTACGAGACGTTCGGCTCGAGACTTCTTTCACCTCTGACTACCAAACCTTCATCAAATTCCTCTTCCTCCCTCTTCCTCTTGTTAACCTGTCGTATAATGTGCCACGAATAAACTATTTCTATTTCTATTTAAATTTATTTGGCACTAACTTTTGTTCGCGATTTTTATCTGCGTAGAATTAGTCATGTCTCTATGTTCAGTCATGCGAATTAGTCTCAATGCTCTTCACTTTTAACCAGTCTCTTATATTTCCAGTCCATGATGTGTGCCTGTTACCGCTACCACGCATACCGCGTGAACATAGAGAGACATATAGACATATGGTCGCCGACCTCCTGGACGGAGATGGCACGTGAAGAAGAAGAGAATTAATCATATCGCGCTTATATCTCACCCCCCATTTTAACTTCTTAAAGGAATGATTTCCGTAATAAAATCGGTCCTTTTTCGGGATTCAACCTACCTCTGGGAAACGTTAGTTCTAAATCGGTCCAGCGTTTTAAGCGGGAACAAGTAACAAACAGAGTTACTTTTGCATTTATAATATTAGTAGGGATATTAATAGTTAACTAGGCATTACACACTGTGACTATATACATTTAGGTACTAAGGTAGGTACTTTTTAGTGAAACAAATTTCCTTTATGTATTTAAATCAGTTGCTACCAGATTATACTTGATAAATAAAATTGAGACGAAACGGGACGGTCGCTTCTCCATACAAACGTAGTCCTCATTTTCCTCTTTGGATATTGACATATTGGAAAATACTTTTGCATAATTTGATGTATATTTACCATAAATACCAAAAAAACCTACGTTTCACTTTTTCAAATTTTTTTATTGTTGTAAAAATTAGGAGCGAAAAACAGATTTCATACAAATGTTTAAATGCTCCTTTAAATGTAGGGGCATAGCTGTGGTTGATATACAACCAATTGTGTCAAAATATTTTCAATAATATTAATATCCAGAGAGGAAAATGAGGACAACGTAACGTACTGTAATCTGTTAAACAAAAACCATTGTCTCTTTTGTGCGAGCGGTCGGTCATTGTGTGCCATTGTTTGTGAGCGCCGCACGCGCCAACACACACACGCTCACACAAAAGAGACAATGGCTTTTGTTTAGTTTGTTTGTGTGTCTTAGACGAAAAAGTAATTTGAGATGATGCAGACTATATGAAAAGGCGCTTATGCGCTGGTCCTCCACTTTCGTCTTAAGTAAATTAGTTTATACCTCCTTATAAAGGTTTTTTATTACATCAGCTTGATACAGCAATAGTTCCTATTTATATAGCTTTAACTCACCAAACGACGTTATCAAAATTAAATTTTAAAATTAACTATAGCCACCATTACTTGTAAATATCAGAAAATAAATTTTCCCGCCGCAGCTTTATAGACTGAATTATCGGAGTGCATTATGTGAGGGCAAGTTGAATGGGGGCTTGCTATCTTTTTTATTTGCAGCATAACTGGCTTAAAACTTTAAATTGGCTGGCAGCGTTTACCAGCGCCGTCTGGTATTCCAATAGCGGGTCGAGAGACTGCTTCCTGAGACTATAGTCTGAGCATTTCTGAGATAATATTGCTGCTAAATTTAAAAAATGTAGTTGCAAAGTACGTATCTTCATTCTTTTTTGGAATTTGCATTCTTTATCCTTCCCGGGGAAACGCAAAGTTGGAGAAGGATGAAAGACCTAATTAACCTTATACGTGGACTTGTAACGTATATAAAATATTCATGGGGGTAGGCATTGTACCAAGGAAAAGTTTCCGAAGTTGGCAAATTTCTATAGGAAAGGATCTCATAAATTTAAATTTAGCAAACAACGTAAACATGTCAAGACCTTAATAGATACAGGCATTATTAATAAATATGTCTACTGCTATTAAAAACTAATATTATTTAAAAATTCCCACAAGAATCTTTCTTAGTGGAAACTGTCGTTAAATTCTCGTGTAAGTTTTCAGAAACTTAAAATGTCTATCATCATCTTCCTCGCGTTGTCCCGGCATTTTTGCCACGGCTCATGCGAGCCTGGGGTCCGCTTGGCAACTAATCCCAAGAATTGGCGTAGGCACTGTTTTTACGAAAACGACTGCCATCTGACCTTCCAACCCAGAGGGGGAACTAGGCCTTGTTAGGATTAGACTTATATTGACCGGGATATAGATCGTGATTACCTTTTGTATTTTTGTACTTGTTATGATTAGTTCGGTTTCCTCACGATGTTTTCCTTCCCGAAAAGCGACTGGTAAATATCAAATTATACATAACATCCATACATAACATAAGCATTTATTTCGTACATAAGTTCCGAAAAACTCATTGGTACGAGCCGGGGTTTGAACCTCCGGATTGCAAGTCGCACGCTCTTACCGCTAGGCCACCAGCGCTTAACAACTAAACTTAAAATGTCTATGCATTTTTGAAAATGTTCTGCAACACTTACACATTCATTCATTGCAAGTCTGAGCAATTCCATCACTTATGAGTTAAAAGCGGTGCACAATTCAAAAATCGTAGATGCGCACGGAAATTAGACCCTACACATAGGTAAGAACATTTTTCTGCAATTTACCGAGTTTATTCTGACTGCATATACCAAATCTGTTATACTAGTAATAAATCATTAGCAAAATTGACAACCCGAAATAGAGCATCGCTCTACGCGATAACGTTTCCAACACCACTTACGCTGCGTACTACGTAGGCGAACAAAACGCGAACGCGAAGCGGTGCGGTGGGTGCGGTGCTGCGGCGCGGCGCGGCGGGCTCACGGCGTCCGGCGTTCACGTTCGCAACGAGATCGCCCACGTAGGGCATTTCTTTTTTTTTTTTTTTTTTTTTTTTTATGTGATGTTCAGCAAACGAGCAGACGAGCCGCCTGATGGGAAGCAGTCATCGTCGCCCATGGACGTAAGCAACATCACAGGAGCCACTTAAGCATTGCCGACCCTTGAGAACCCTAAATACCCGCTTCTTGAAGAATCCCATGTCGTAGCACAAAGGAAATACCTCAGGAGGCAACTCATTCCACATTCTGCACGTTCTGGGAAGAAACGAGCGGGATGCCCGCTTATTCATGGTGTGCCATGTGTCTAAGAAGTGAGGATGAGCTTTGCTCCTTTGGCGGGAGGTGCGGTGATAGAAACGAGACGATGGCACCAGATCAAAAAGTTCTTCGGAACATTCCCCATTGTACAGACGGTAGAACATGCAAAGAGAGCCAACGTCTCTCCGAAGACTAAGAGGTTCTAAGCCGTCAGTAAGTTCGGAATTGCCGACAATACGAACTGCCCGACGTTGGATGGAGTCAAGGGGAAGGAGCTGGTATTGTGGAGCGCCAGACCAGAGATGAGAACAGTACTCCATATGGGGTCGAACCTGCGCTTTATATAACAAAAGTCGGTGACCCGGTGTGAAGTACTGTTTGGCTCTGTTAAGCACCCCAAGCTTTTTGGAGGCCAGTTTGGCTATTTCTATAGGTATCAAATACAAATACAAATAATTTATTGAAAAAAGTATTGTACAGAGGTTCATCTTAAAGACTAAGAGTTGTTAGTAGAGGAAAGTGGTTTACGAATGCCTGAACTAGGAGTTCCTGGGTTTCAGGCAGCGAAGGACAAAATTAATCAATTTTTAATTATTCACTTAATTATAAATTAATAGTAGTACTTACACAATAGAAGTCTTATCGCCTTAACAAAATGGGTCTTAAGTATTAAATTTCAAAGTACACAATCATGTTACGACTATTAGTAGGTTCTCTGTATCATCGTACGTCATATTTTGAAGGGCGCGTCGTAAAGGATTGATTCACCCCGCGCCGCATTGCTTTGCTTTGCGTTCGCGTGTTATTCGGCTACGTAGGACGCTACGTTAAATGGTTTTGGCACTTATAGCTGAGGATGCGATTGAAACAACAGCACACCACTAGTCTATAAAGGTTAAACTACGTAAAATAAGAGCTGGAAGGCAAAGTTATGAACATGAAAATGCGAAAAGCTTTCCATTAACTCAGTATACTAGATAGAATAATAGCAAATTGATACAAATTTATCAAACAATATTTGTTACATGTTGAAATAAATGTTTTAAGATTATGTAAGGTAAACTGCCATGTTTAAAATAGGGACTTTAATTAAAAAAAAAAACATTTCTTCAAACTAGCTTTAAATTAACTAGGTAGATATAGTTTTGTCAGACTATATTTAATATATACTCTATTATCGTACAACGTATTTCCTTTTAAATTAGTTTCTAGACAGGGCGTTTTGAATTAAACAGTGAAGATAGCTTCAGGTCGAAAATACAAAATTGGTATTGTTTACACAACTATCAGTGAGTCGAACAAGAAATATCGTCTAAACTATGGTATAAAAGAACCTCATAATATTTTCACTACACTTATATTGACCGGGATATAGACCGTGATTACCACGGTCAGAGGTAATCACGGTTTATATCCCGGTCGATATAAGTCTAGTGAAACCAATCGTGAATCATTCAAAACTGTTACTCATAATATTTTTGCTTAGGTGCGAATAGGCGAACTATTTTGCTTTAGGATTAGGACATTCAAATACTATGAATCAAAATATTTTCATAAACGAGAGAAAAAACACAGAAAACCCCGAAAAGAGAGAGACAGAGTTTAAATTTCGGACCCATGATGTACCTTGTCACAGTGACAATAGTATGAGGTCTCTAGCGACTTTATGATATTGATTGTCACCGTGATAAGACAAGGTCCGAAATGGGTCTAAGCGAGGTTTAGACTAGCAAGAACTTGCATGCAATTTACGTTATATTGCCGACTACTAAGGTAAATTGCATTCAAAATGTTTATCAGATACCGCAATGTAATGAAAATTGCAGCAATTTCTTGCTAGTCTAAACCTCGCTTTAAATTAAAATCTTCAACGTGTACTATTTATACCAAATACCGTCTCCTACTTGTACTATTTATACCAAATTACGTATCCAACTTGTGCGCTTATAGTTATGCTATTGGATTGCACTATAATTGGGAGGTTTTACTAAGTACCGATCGCACACTTACACCAACTGGATATTTCTTCGACTATATTTGGTTAGCCACTGGCCTATTCTCAACTCGCCTTATATTCTGTAACTCAGAATAACACCCACCGCCGTCAAGGTTTGACACCTTGCCCGCCATGAATTTTAATGACGAAGATTCACACAATAATTCCTTTCAAACAAAATGCTATAGTCCCAAAGGATTAACGTTTAGCATTAAACCTTTTGTTGCATGACGCGGTTGAACAAAGAGCCGGTGGAAACAGTGTAAACCGGTTTAGCTCTTTGGCTCTTTTGTATTGGAAATGCTGAAACGATTTGTGAATTCGAATTGATGTGTTTAATTTTGTAGGCCTACACGGGATGTTTAATTTCACCTTAGTATTTTGACAATTGGGTAGCTACCTATTTATTAATTAAAGCGTGAAACGCCCAGATTTGTAGTATTTCGATTTGATTTATCGAGTGTTATTTCTTTAATTGTAGATGTTAAGTTGATGAATTTTTACGTACTGTGTTACACTTAAGTTAATTTCTAAAGCCAAATTCTGATACTTATTATATTCCAAAAAAATAATAAAAATAAGATTATTAATTTTGCTGGAAGATGTTAGGAAATCTTTCACATGCCAATTATGTAACAGTTACAGTTAAATGTTCAAGGCGATTAAATAGGGTATTTGACTGTATTTAATAGTACATTATTGTCGAGGCTCGGAAGTAGCTACTTGCTGGCTGAGGATTCGTTTTAAACGGACGACCTTGGGAGTCCGTTTAATTGAATCCGAAGCCAGCAAGTAGCCTTCCAGACGAGGCATATATAGTGCTTTTCTCAAAAATGGCGCAATAAATGCAAATATAATAGAAATATTTTACAGAAGCAACATTCTTATGTATATATTTTCACAGAAAAAAGTAAAAAGATTTGCTTTGCCGCCGTTTTATTTTTTTAATTAAAAATGGAAGTGTATTTTTCTGCTGAAAATACGCCAACCTATTTGAGACACCTAAATAGTCGCGGTACCAACATTATAATAATAAGTACTAATCATCTGTTTGGCTGTTTAATGGACCTAAGCCTTCATTTGATATGGCCACTTCAACATTTAAAAAGTTTGGAACTCGACAAATAATGAAATTTGTATGCAACATTGCAGTCCCGAAATCAAGACTGCAATGTTTTAACTTTATAATTTTTTGACTGACCATAAACTACGCACTTCGCGACCTACTTTTTAACCGGCAACGGCGACTTTGCCGTCCATTTTTGAGAAAAATAAATTATTTTACACCATGCATGAAATAAAGCACCAGAAGATTAATAGAGACACGTAGACAGCAGTTACTTTTAGACACCATTTCTATTTTAAGACCCGTATAAAACTATAAAGAGTATTTTAGGTAATTTGATTGTAAAGTCTGCGATTTGTTGTGGATTTGGTTGTGATTTGGTTGTGTTGCGGAAGAGAGGGAGACCAAGAAGAACATACGGACCAACTAAAGGAAAAGATAAAAACGAAAGGCTCAGGAAAGAGATACATGGAAATTGCTCCACCGACAAGAGCTAGGCTCTTAAATTAATGATGATGATTGTGAAGTCACATGCTAGTGTTTCATATGAATTCCATAGTGGAAAAATCGTATTTACAGTTCGAAAAAAGATTGGCAAGTCAAATACCCTATTCTAAATAATTCTATGAATTTCGCTGCTTACAGAAGACGTCAAATTAATGAGATTCGTTACATTTACTCGAGAATAAAACATTTCACAACATTGTTGTAATCCAAAATGATATTGTCAGTACCATTCTAAAGCAGATTTAACTTGAAATGCATTGTGTGTACAGTAAATAATAAAAGCCCTCGTAAAAAGTAATGAAATCCCTTTCCCCTAACATGATGTCCAGCTCGTTTTGATATGGAGCTTGAGCGCAATTTTCTGGAAAATGTGATTGTAAAATATCGACGTTTGAGTAAAAAGTGGGGTTTACTTTGGAGTACCGAATGGCCGAAAATCGTCTGGACGCTGGAGAGACTAATTGCAAAAAGACCTAGCGAACTCTGAGCCGTCGACTGGACAGAACCGGCTTTGGACAGAGTTAAGTAGCATGGCGGTCTTTGATGTCGGAGGCCAAGATTCACTTCAGGTCGTCACGCCACACTGGCAGGTAAGTAAGTAAATTCTGGTACGATATTTAACCGACTCTCAGGCGTACTTTCAATTAGCCCTTTACCTACGGGGACTTTGAACACCCAGTCACCGCTCAATACGGGCATGTATTGGCGAGAGTCAGCGGTTTGACATAATTTCACTTACTTGTAACTTTTGAAGTACTACAGCTACGTGCTTGAAATTTCACACACACATTAAGTATAATATGTTTAGTTAATAACTTATCACTTAGTGTATTTATATTCACTAATATTTCTTATTTCACGCTTAATATTAATCACTAAGAAATTGAAGAATGTTAAGTTACTATTAGCGAATTTCTCAAAATTAAGTTTTAAAGTATTAGTTTATTATATATCTAACACAACTAACTACTTGAATGATGATAATTATTGAAATATTGCAAAAAATTAATCACTTAAAATGTGGCATACAAACAAATCTCTGCTACTGACGAAAAATAGTGATGTGCGCATGTCGATACAACTGTCGATATTTCTGTAAGTACGGGATAGAAGCTTAAGAAGTTATGTTTTAGTAAAAAAAATATTATATTCCAATTTTGTAACTATTTGGACCAAGAAAAGTCAAAAAATTAAAAATAACATTCAAAACACCCACACGTCTCACTCCTACAACAAGTCGATGAAATATAAAACAACACTAGGACCGCCATATTGAGTTCAATTATTTGCGCTTCTGCAGTACGGGTGTCAACCCCAGTTGACAGCAAAGAAGCGGTAATTTTAAAAATATGTTTATGTCAATGCCATCTACCGAAACATTATGATATTTTTTTCTTTGCACCTATATTAATCCCAATGCATAATATGACCGCTATTACCAAGACACAAGGTCTCGTTTTGATTTAAAAAAATATTAAACATGAACATAGCTTCGATCAACTATAGTTGACACCCGTACTGCAGCGGTGTTGCTTTACTGGCAACTCTGGTTGACACCCGTAGGTAAAGGGTTAGGAATTCCCTTTGAAGGACACTTAATTTAAAGACATCTAAATACTACCTTAAAATATTCACACTGCGATCTGCGATACCCTACCCTACGCGTAACAGCCGCATAGATATTAAAAAAGTCATTCGATTCTTGACTTTATTCTAACGTAACAAGTTCCAAATTCAAACTGATTTTAGATGGCAGTTACGACTTTTTAATTGTAAGTTGACAGAATGTATTATCAGGATCACTATACGTTGAAACCTGAAACAAAAGAATTTCTGATATGATATTAAGTGGAATTTCAATAGAACTTCGCTTCGTCTATGGAAAATTATTGGTACCTATACGTTCGCTAGTAGGTAAGGTGATATGGGGTTATTCCGTAGACAGTCTTAAATTAAGTTATACTGGTTGTGATTCATTCAAGCTGCGAGAAGAGGGTACCTATGTGGGGCACCTAGTCGTAAAACGTCCCTCCGGGCGTCCCACATACCGCTGGAGTGACGAAGCCCTAAAAGAGCTGTCCGCCCTCGGAGTACCCAACTAGGGCAGAGTGGCCCTTGTGACAGAAGCCAAGATTCTTTTTGGATCACTGATCCAAAGTTAGTGCATGATTCTCTTACAATAATATTTACACGGTAAAAACCCCGTTTTACTTGTAATTATAAATACTCTCAATCCGCCGAAAATCTGTTGAAATAACCCCACACACCTCAATACTTAATTCATATTCCGTTCCCGTTTTGCCGTGCGGGCTGTTGCCGTTAAGTTCGGTTCTGCCTTGTTATTACAATGGTAGGGGACAGGATATTTTACGGGAGACCAGGTTTAGCTGTTAGTAAGAGACAAGATATAATGCTACTGTACATCTGAAAGTATTTTAAGAGGTCGGTAATTCAAACCGTCAATAAAAAATACACATAAATACTCACGTCAAACGATTTTCGAGCTATGGCGTGTCCGCAGTGACAAAAAATTGGGAAATCTTTAAAAATGTAAGGTCCCGCATTTAAATTTTATTGCGATATAAATTGCAAAGGAAGGAATTAATTAAGCTAAAGAGCGTTATATAGGACATTAAAAGCTTTGGTCATAATTCTGAAAGGTAGTATTTAAATTCAAATTAGGTGATAAACTTAACGATCAGGCCGTCATGAAAATGACCCGGAGGCTTATTCCGATTCTAATAACAAATTATGAATTTGATCTGGATTTGTTATAGATATGATCTGCCAGTGTCAAGAGTGACGTGTCTGATTGAAGAAATGACACTTTTGACACTTAAAAATCATATCTAACTATAACAAAACCACATCAAATATAATCTAATAGTAATAACTTGTTATTACAATTAGAATACGCCTCCCTGAACGGCTTTCAGTTGACTCGCTTGCACTTTTTTAGGGTTCCGTACCCAAAAGGTAAAAACGGGACCCTAATATTACTAAGACTCCACTGTCTGTCTGTCTGTCTGTCTGTCCGTCTGTCACCCGGCTGTATCTCATGAACCGTGATGGCTAGACAGTTGGAATTTTCACAGATGATGTATTTCTGTCGCCGCTATAACAACAAATACTAAAAACTAAAAACAGAATAAAAATAATATTTAAGTGGGGCTCCCATACAACAAACGTGATTTTTTTGCCCTTTTTTGCGTAATGGTACGGAACCCTACGTGCGCGAGTCCGACTCGTACTTGGCCCGTTTTTTTTACATTAGTTCCTCGTTTATATATCATATCAATCATCATCATCATATATTTAAGAGTAAGACTCTTGTCGGAGGAGCAATTTCTATGTTTGGCGGTCCTCTGCCTTCTCTTTGACAGCCTGATACGACACGACGTTGAGTTTTTCCTTTTTTTGATGCATGTACTCTCTCCTTGGTCTTCCCTTCTTCCTCTTTGCTTCAACTTTCCCTTCTATGATATTTTTGATAAATTCGTCGTGTCGTACCAATATCAAATCAATAGCATATTGTATGAATTGGAATGGCGCTCTCTAATAAAACGGATCTTCACTAGCTTGTTTATCAAATTTAAATGAATTTTAAAATGGTTTTGTTTTTTTAGCTATAGGTACATTTCGTAAAGTAAAATTAAAATTTTCTATATTGAAGTAATTTGGCAGGAACATATTTTAAGTTTTAATACAGGTTCTTGTCATTGTGTGTGGCAAAACATTGAGAGTTTTATGAAAACGTTGAAAGTTTCTTGCATTAAGAAGAAATAAGTAATGAGTTAAGTATTAGAAAGTATTTTGCTGGGTCCCTAACTAAAGACGACCTAAGTTAGGACTAAGTTAATTATGACAGTTACATGAATAGGTAGTACAACTTTAAGAATTTGAACAAAAGTTGCTGAAGTTAGAAGGAGTCCCCAGTTTAACTGGATAAGTAAAATTTCCCTTGCCATTCCTTGCGATGATTTCAACTCTCATGTCGGTCGTTAAAACCAGAGTTTTTACCCCCTTACTGCTGGATGGGACTTTAATTATTTTGAGCTAAAACCCCTTACTATAAAACGGAACATCATTTTTATATAACATACTCTCAAAACATTCTGCATGTTGCATGCAAAAAAAAAAAGAAAAAATATCCCAATTCTACTGAAAAACCTTCTGTTAATTTGAATTGTTGTTGTGTACAGATGTAGCGTTGTTCACTATTACGTTGTATTTGTTACTCAGTCAACCTCGATACATATTATAGGTAGGTAAGTACAATCTATCTGTCTGTAGTGAAGTCGATTTTTTTTGTGAAAGGTTATTTAGAATTTACAACTATTTAACCAACTAACTATTGCAGAAACTGTACATGTAAAATTAAACCAATCGAATACACATATCATATCGAACATATCGCATGAAAGAGCTCGTTATGAGAATCTCAAATATATATTTTTTGTAATTTTAAAGCCAACCAAATCAAATAAATCAGGCGGGCCGTATGCTTGTTTGCCACCGACGTAGTATAAAAAAAATAGTTTACAAGTTATTTAAGAAAATAGCCAACAAATACTATTCCCCCTTTTATCTTCGAAACTACGGAGTCTAAAATTTTGAAAAAAATATACAAAATAGCTCTTTACACAGAAAAACCTATTAGAAATGTGCAGTCAAGCGTGAGTTGGACGTAATTACAGTTTTTGATACCTATGGTCTACCATAGTCTAAGTTATGTGCTTAATTTGTACATGTTCTTTTTCATATTGGTGAGCAATAAAGAGTTTATTTAGAAACCAAACAGTCATATAAACATATCAAAAATGCGATACAAAAGACGTACCGCAACAAAAGAAAAATTCAACAAAAAAGACCTGGAGGTTCATAAATTGTACATTATGTTAATTGAGATAAACACAATTTTAACTAATGAATATCTATATCAGAATAAAGAACTGCTACTGCTATATGTACTTAGGTACTAAAATAACTTACGTCTAACAATATTTTTAGACTAGCTAACGAATTTGTATTGTAATTATGACAAATTCTGTTTTAAAATCTTTTTACCACCCATAGAGACAACCGCAGAGATATTATCAGAGAGCACCGCAATGAATTTCCACCTGGAGACAACAGTCTTAGAACTAATTCGCGTAAGCTTCACGCTCATCTGTCACCATCCATCAACGGCGGCCCAATCTGGTTTGTACAAAGCTTAATGAATATTACATCAGAGAGAATTGCATTTAAAACATAAGTAAATGCAAATAGGTAAACAGGTAGGTTCTGGATGAGATTAGCTCAGGACCGGGACAAGTGGCGTACTGGAAGAGAGGCCTATGCTCAGCAGTGGGCGATAAAGGTCTGATATGATGATGATGATGATGATGATGCTGAAATAGGTAAAGATATAGATAAAGATAGTTTATTAATCAAATAGGCATATTACAATGCGACTTATATTGATCGGGATATAGACCGTGATTACCTTTTGTATTATTTATGACCTCTCTATATTTCGACGCAGTTACATGCATCTTGTTCACGGTTGACTGAAGATGGCGGATGGGTGCCAAAGTTGTACAATACGACAATGCAAAAGGCGGGAGCTCATAAGCAATACAAAAGGTAATCACGGTCTATATCCCGGTCAATATAAGTCTAGTGAAAGTAAGCGTTAATCATTCAAAACTCTTATATTACAATGCGCTTATGAACTTCAAACGAAGTTGCACCGGCTCTAACCCTATACCTCTGCCTCGAGAAGATTTAAACCCCCCTCAATTGGAGGAGGGTATCCCGAAGGACTGGCAAGAACTTCGGCAGGACACATCAGTATATCACAAAAAAAAAAACAATTAAATGGTGGTGACAATTTTCTTTACAAATGGCGGACTTAATGCCAAAAGGCATTCTTTACCAGTCCACCATAGGGCTAAACAGAGACATAAAAATGGTGCAAGAAGAAAAATAAGAGAAGTAAGAGAATTAAATAAAACCTTGAAACATTATATTTGGCCCTGAGATAGTGTCACTAAAAACAGCTTGCATATTATGGACATTATGAGCGCTCATCATGTATAGTCAACAGCAGAAGTTGGTAGGCGGGCGAGGTGTTCAAAATTACCTTGACACGCTCTTATTCTCTTAACAATAAAAACGCGTCAAGATCATTTTGAACACCTAGCCCGCTTAGTAACTTCTGCTGCTGACTGTACAGGCAAATAACAGTACTCCTCTCTTTAACTACTAATCTCAAAACATTGTTTATTGGAATACTATACAATCTTAAGTTCTTTCAAAATATTGTTTCTTGCATTTTTGACAATCTTTTTTGAGTATTCTATTTTTGTGGCAAAATCGTTTATAAATAATTATAATTGCGAAATCTTTTTTTCTTGTTCACCTACACCGGTGACATTCGATTACTTTCATTTCTACATATTTGTCGAAGAGTAAGTATCTTTGACTATAAACTAAATTAGTACCACTAAAATAAAATGGCTGCCTGAACTAAATGTAATAAATAAGCTAAAAAGTAGCCAGTAGTAAGTCCGTAAATAGGCACTTTAGCTTAGATTTTCAATTTGGACAGTAGCTATTTTTAAAATAAACTAATCGATTTAGCGATTGTAAGGCAGGTATTTCCCGAAGTCTAAAGGTTCGAATTCAGACGAAGTACTCTAGCGTCACTGCTACAGTGAAATTGTTATCAAATGGTTTAGGTCGTAAAATTATATATTCGTTGGCGTGTTCTATATTTTTGGTTGAAGTCAAAAATATAGAACACGCCATTGAGGTCGATTCTGCTTCAACAATTTGTTATGAACTGAAATAAATGTCATATATTAAAGAAAAAGTGACGAAGCCCTCCATTGGTGAAGGCGGGATTCGAACCGGCGTCTTTAGCAATCCGGGCTAACGCCTTGAACCTTTAGGCCACCCCGCCACGGTGGAACCGGTCCCAATTTCTCGACTATATGCCATCAATAAGACTAGGCGTCTTTGATCAACTCTAAGGGCGAGCAGTACGATCTTGCACCTATGCGAATTTGTTATGGTTTGAACTGGTCTTTAGCAATCCGGGCTAACGCCTTGAACCTCTAGGCCACCCCGCCACGGTGGAACCGGTCCCAATTTCTCGACTATATGCCATCAATAAGACTAGGCGTCTTTGACCAACTCTAAGGGCGAGCAGTACGATCTTGCACCTCCTATACGAATTTGTTATGGTTTGAACTAGTCTTTAGCAATCCGGGCTAACGCCTTGAACCTCTAGGCCACCTCGCCACGGCGGAACCGGTCCCAATTTCTCGACTATATGCCATCTTAATAAGACTAGGCGTCTTTGACCAACTCTAAGGGCGAGCAATACGTGCTTGCACCTCCTATATACGAATTTGTTATGTTCTGAACTAGTTTTCATACGACCTTGACTATCGTTCTCTTCTTCTTTATATTTAAGAGCTGTGCGTGTGTGTGTGTGTGTGTGTGTAAAGCAATCTCCAACTCGTCCGGTCTCCACCAACTCTTTAACCTTCTGTTATGACACTACCTGAACCTTTTCTTTTATTTGATTGAAATATTTTTTCTCGGTCTACCTCTTTCTCTCTTTCCTTCTATTTTTCTTTCTATGGTGTTCTCAAGGAACGGGCGGCGCTTGCGCTTAGCCATCGAATCGCTTTGTG
This sequence comes from Cydia strobilella, assembly GCF_947568885.1. Classification (NCBI taxonomy): domain Eukaryota; kingdom Metazoa; phylum Arthropoda; class Insecta; order Lepidoptera; family Tortricidae; genus Cydia; species Cydia strobilella. The sequence continues at coordinate 2,041,333 of NC_086049.1, read as the reverse complement.
ACTCACTCTTCCCTTCCATATTAGTGTGACAGTGACAGTTGCGTTTCGTTCGCTACGTAGCGATAGCGATTGGTTATGTCTACGGGGCCAGGTCGTGTTGTAGCAGATGTCCAATTAGTACTCCTCTATTTTCTACTGCCTTTATTATATTTCTTTTCTTTTTCGTATCGTATCAACACAAAACCAAAAACGTAACAAATTGTTAAATTAGGACCAAGCTCACTGAATCAGTGGGTATCCAATTGACTGATAGACATTTTGATTGCGCTACCTTTTTCTACTCGTTCGTTTCACTGGTCTGACTAATGAATTTTGTTTGGGTCAACGATTCGATAAAATGGTTTGTAACTGTACCTATTTTATTTATTCTAATACTAAGAATATAGCTACATATTATCAAATCTAATCAAACAATAATATAAAAAAAACTAAAGTCAAATCACGAAGTTTCAGAACCTCCAGAAGTAGCGAAAAAAAGACAATTATTGACTTAATTTTAAAAATTAACTCCATTAAAATTTGATGAAAAAATAGTACAAGGTTCTATCGATTTAGTAAGATTACGATGATTTTTACATTTATTATTAAAAAATACAAACGAGAAGGTCGAGTTGAGGAAATGAGGGGATGTCTTTGCCTAAGTGACAAACCAATTCGTCAGTAGAAAATAGTGGCAAATGTAAAATAATTTTTTCCCCTCACTAGCTCGGAAAGCTGTCTTTTATCCTTTAAAACAAGCGGGTAAAAACGCATTTTATCCACTAGTGGGGAAAGTAATTTGACCTTGGATGGAGCGTGTTTAAGTAGCTTGACAGATAACAAAACGTAAAACGTTCATAATAATGGTTCGTTCGATATTAATTATCATTAAACATGTGGTTTGAGAATCTAATAAAAAATACCAAGTTTAGCTTTATTTAATGAGTTTATGTCATAAACCTTAAAGTTTCATAAGAAACGTTTTTTTTTAATAATGAAATTAATAGTTATTTGTTATACAAGGGTGCAAAGTTGTATTTTACCCGCGAGTGTGGAATTGAAACACACGAGAAGTAAAATACATTTGCACCCGTGAATAACACAAAACTTTTCCCCTCACTATAGCGACATCCACAGGCGTTAGATCATCTTCATCACTGGAATCACAATTTTTTTTACGTTAATACGATAATTATAACGGTAAACTCTGGAAGTTGTGTATTTTTATGTGTCGGAGCCGGTGAGAATATTTTTGTTGACAATGTTCACATTTCTGACAATGCGTTTTAAAATTGCATCGACTCAACTTGTGCGTTCTGAATTGGTTTAAAGATATTTATTCTCATAAAAGACATACAAGTCACTTACACGAGAACAGAGTTATAAGTAAAAGTTACACAAGTTAAGTAAAATTACATTCAACATCATCTAAAAAAACAAATGTTTCTTATGGAACTTAAGGTTTATGACTTAAAATCATTAAATAAAGCTAAATTTGGTATTTTTTATTAAATTTTCAAACCATTTATTTAATGATTTATAAATATCGAACGAACCATTATTATGAGCGTTTTCCGTTTTGTTATCTGTTAAAAGATACTTAAACACGCTCCATCCAAAGTCAAATTACTTTCCCCACTAGTGGATAAAATGCGTTTTTCCCCGCTTGTTTTAAAGGATAAAAGACGGCTTTCCGAGCTAGTGAGGGGAAAATATAATTCTGAACGCACAAGTTGAGTTGATGCAATTTCAAAACGCATCATCGACATTTCATACGTCAGAAATGTCAACATTGTCAACAAAATTTTTACCTACTGAAAAACTTCTTACGTAAAAATACAGAATTTCCAATGATTTTTGTTATAATATCGTAAAAAAATGAGTGATTCCAGTGATGAAGATGATCTAATGCCTGTGGATGTTGCACTTTCCTCGCTATAGTGAGGTGAAAAGTTTTGTGTTACACACGGGTGCAAATTTATTTTACTTCTCGTGTGTGTCTCGGGTAAAATACAACTTTGCACCCTTGTATAACAAATAACTATTATTAGAGAGGCTTTAAACCACTGGCCACTTTTGACTATAAAACTATTTTGAGCCATCTCTTCCAACGACGCCTGAACGTGCGTACCGAGTAAACGACCTCAAAATTGTCTACAGCGTCATCAGGCGTGAAAAATAAAGAAAGTTCCTGAAAAATGGTAACGGCTTGAAAGTGAATTACATCACAAGCGGCATTCGAACTTAAAATCTGTTATATTTACTTGTCCATCACTTGGTATTTTTGTCTTGTCTCCACTTCACAAAAGTTGTCTGGAAGAGACCGTTCTTTAGAGTTAAGACGTGTATAAAATAAAATTTTCGTTTCTAATTCTTATAATAATAACCACAGCCTATTTTCTCCGAAACTACTGGACCAATTAAGTTGAAATTTGGTACACATATGTAAGTTTGTGACCCAAAGACGAACATGTAACGTAAACAAATGAATTTTAAACATGGGGCCACTTTTGGGGGGTAAATGAGAGGATTAAAAAATAAAGTTTTTCAAACTACATATATCGTGTTATACTCGTATATCAAATGAAAGAGCTCATTGTGAGAATCTCAAATATATTTGTTTTTATAATTTTAGGGTAAACAATTTAGAAGTTATTCAAGAAAATAGGCAAAAAATGACCATTCCCCCCCCCCCTTGTCTCCGGAACTACTGGGTCTAAAATTTTGAAAAAAATACACAAAATAGATCTTTACCTATAGGTAAATCTATAGATTACAGGAAAACCTATTAGAAATGTGCAGTCAAGCTTGAGTCGGACTTAATTACTTAGTTTTTGATTTTTAAAGCACTGATACAGAGGCAAAATATTCGGCTTCAGAAAGGGAACTACTGAGTGTCGTTTTTGCAATAGAAAAATTTAGGCCGTACATTGATGGGACTCATTTCACGGTTGTGACGGATCATAGCGCGCTACTTTGGCTTCATAAGATGAAAGACCCTCATGGCAGATTGGCACGCTGGGCTATGAAGCTACAGACATTTCACTCACGTTACTCACGTTTCACATAAAAAATACATTGTTTAAATTGTGTAATGTACGGAACCCTTGGAACGCGAGTCCGACTCGCACTTGGCCGGTTTTTTTTGTTATTGGTGTGCAATAAAGAATATTAGTATTGCAATGTATTGGTAAAAGTATTAACTACTTAGCATCACTTTCGTTCCTCGCTTTCAAATTATTATCATTTTATATTCCTTATTATCATTTTCAGTCACATCAGCTAGATGCCAAGACGAGTAATATCAAAATGAGTTCAAATATACGTGAGTTCGAATCGGCAAGGTTCGCGCAGTTGTGCGCGGGATATTACGTAGGCATATTTTAGGAGAGTAGGTACTTCTGACTTCATTTATCACACCTTTATTGTTGTCGTGACATCAACTTCTTTTACTGAGGAAGAAAAGATGGCTTTCTAAACGCGCATTGACGCTGGCTGCTAGGTAACATGTCGCAACTTCGAAATATGCTTGCCCGATGTTTCATTTACCGAATTTTCATTTGACTGAACGCGTTTCTTTTTTACCTTTAACTTTTTCCAAACGTTTGCAAAAGGCATCCTGTAGAAGCCATTGGGTTAAGTTAGGTTAGACTGGTAGGGTATCGGAGGTCTACAACCGAGTTCCCGAAACCCCGTCTACAAAGCGCGCAGCGGAAGACCCCAGGGGGTTTAGTCCGTGGGAGTCGGACATACCCACTAGGCTTCTCCCGGGCCAGTGGGATCCATAAAGGATTCCCCCTGGGTCATCAAAAAAAAAAAAGGTTAGACTGGTAGTGATTCTTCTAAAAATTCAAAGGTTCTTTAAAAAAAGGCGTTAGGGAAAATTAAAATTTAAAGTCTTAATAATTTTAAAGTTTTCGGAGATTAGGTCTTAGGTAATCTTGCTGCTAAGATAATCTTTATACATTATACATGCTTATAGTTGATTACCAAAAAAGGCTCCCAGGAATTGTTGCGATAATTATTATCCCTGTCGCTTCTTTCCGCCATCAGCTACGAAAAAACATTTCCATCTTCACCACTTAGATGATTAGGAGTCTCAACTGTGCGTTTCTTAAGAAACTTCCTGCTTTGCACAGCTAAACTGTGGAATGAGCCTGCGGTATTTCAGGACCGATAAGGCCTTCAGACCTTCAAGACAATAGTGTACTCTTTTCTTAAAGGCCAGCAACGCACTAACAACACGTCTGGTGTTGCGGGTGTCTATGGGCGACGGTAATGGCTTACCATCCGACAATTAATATGCGCGTTTGCCTAGTACGAGGATATCATAAAAGACTGCACAAGTGCGAGTCGGATTCAATCACCGAGGGTTCCGTAATTTTTAATATTTGTTGTTATAGCGGCAACAGAAATACCATCATCTGTGAAAATTTCAACTGTCTAGCATGAGATACAGCCTGGTGACAGACAGGCGGACAGACAGACAGCGGAGTCATAGTAATAGGGTCTCCTTTGGGTACGGGACCCTAAAAAAGGCAGGAAAGTTACATCTTTATCGCACAATTATCTATAGCTGTAGTTTTAAAAAAACATAAACTATACATTATTTTGCCTACTCTTCCAATGACCCAAAAAAAATTCCTTTGCCAAATCAGAGAACAGCAATTTCCTTTTACACTGCCCAAAAGCGTTGCACCAGGTGATGACCGAAATAGATTTACGGGGGAAATAATAGAATTACCGATTTCAGCGCTTCCCGTAGGCAAGACTATTTTCACTGTATTGAGCTCATTTACACAATCTACGTAAAATCAATCTTAAATAGTGTTAATACAGCTTATATTTCATCGCTTTGTATGAGATAGGACATCGATGAAGTTATATCGCATTCATGACGGTTGATGCTGACAGATTCATTTGTAGTGTCAATATTGGTTTGAAGTGGTTGGTCGGAGATTTGATTGTGTTGTAAATAGTTTGTAATGTGGCTAGGTAATCTGGTAACGTTCCAACCGGGCTAGAACATGATTGGCGCGAGAGTATCTCGCCGCGACATAGACTACCCGTCCCTCTTTAATTCATACAGTTAGTAAAAGACGGGTAGTCTATCTCGCGGCGAGATGCTGTCGCGCCAATCATATGCTCGGCCTACAGTTATTCCACGGCCGCTAGTATGGAGAACAGAAGGAATTTATCATAGCTGTTTTTTTAGTGTAACAGATATAATACATATAACATGATTCTCTAGTACAATATAATAATAATAATTCAGCCTATATACGTCCCACTGCTGGGCACAGTCCTCCTCTTGTAACATGTAACATATAACTCTCATGCGCGAGAGGACTTGGGCTATAGTCCCCACCCTAGCCCAATGCGGGTTAGGGACTTCACATACACCTTTGCATTTCTTCGCAGATGTATGCAAGTTTCCTCACGATGTTTTCCTTCAGCGAAAAGCTAGTGGTAAATATCAAATAATATTTCGTACATAAGTTCCGAAAAACTCATTACGAGCCAGGATTTGAACCCGTGGCGCGCCCTCGGGATTGATGTCGGATATAATATATAATTATGTAAACTAGAAATCAACAATAGATAGTTATTTTGACGACCTCTGGCCTAGGACCTAGGACAGTCGGTAAGGGTATTTATTTGTGTGGTGGTTGGTGGTATTTTCTATAGATTTACTTATAACGTTGGTCTAAGTGCCCACAACTTGAGCCTTTTGGAGCTTATTGTGGGGATTAGTCAATTCGTGTAATAATGTCAAATACAGGGAGGAAAAATTTTATGGGCCCTGGAGGGAAAGTGTCTTAAAACCTTAAGTTAGCTCATTTTACTTAAAGGGAACATTCTTTAATTTTTTTAAAGAAACAAAACTGTATTAAAAAAATCATTTTTGTTTCAATTGCATGTCTAAAAATATTCTTGAGTACAAAATTTAACTAACTTAGCGGTTTCACTTACGTATTTTTTTAGTCACTCGCGCGACATGTTTCGGAGAGCCTAGCTCTCCATTTTCAAGCACTAACAGTGCTTGAGTGAGTAGCGGTCACGACGGGTGGGCGTCACGTCGCGCGAGTGACTAAAAAAATACGTGAGTGAAACCGCTAAGTTAGTTGAGTACTAAATATTCGATTTTATGGATATTTTGTACGACAGATGAGTGTAAGGCCTAATGTTTCTTGGAGAAATACTACTATCTATCTAGACATAGCTGTCGCTATTTGTCTAGAGGGCAAGAACACGCTTTATATTTGCTTAACTGAGATGATTGCGACATGCGACTAATTAGTCGCAAGTGGGTCCCAAAACTAAATTAATCGAGCCGATCATTGGCTAATTTGATTAACAGCTAAACCCTACTGGTTAGTCGGGCGGTCTGGGACAAATGATTAATTGGCCTAAGCTATTAAAATACCCGTAGTTTTAGAACTCCAAATCCAATTATGAAGGATTAGATAAGGTAAATTGGGATAACGTTAGAAACAGGTTAGTTTCGAAAACAGCAATTCAAAAATCCCTTTTATCTATCTATACATATAATAAAGCGGAAGAGGGTCGAAAGTCTGTACTTGGAAGATATTCGAAAAAAAAATTGGCTGGGGATACTTAGAATCGATAACAGAACACGTTCCAACATAGAAAGTTTGTCTTTTTATCTGTTTGTCTGTTTATTTGACCGCGCATCACGTGAAAACGGCTTAACGGATTTTGATGCAAACTGCAATATCCAAGGTACTTCCTTTAGATTTTATTTTACATTGATAAATGGTTTTTCCTCCCTTAAGAATACATATAAAATGGAAGAACGTCAAGCTTATTCAATGGTATTGAGAAGGTGCTTTTTATCACCACGAATCATATCAGTTCCTTTTTAAAATTATTTTTGTGTCTACATGGCTCTCATATTACGAAACGAGAATTCACCAGCGACTTCGTTGGTGTAGAAGTTATTAAAAACTTTCAACCCAATTTTCACCTCGCTCTCTCTCTCTAGTGGAGCTCTAAGAGCAATATTCTTTTTTTCTAATTTCAAGGTCCTACTTTCCTTTAAGGCTTTGGTCACACGGACGCACGGACGCGATCTGCGCGCGGATCGGCTGTGTGAGCGATATTCAGCGCTATGAAATATATACTATTATAGCGATGTCCCGTTTGCACCACACCGCCGCAGCGCACCGTACTGAGGGCCTACCGCGAACCAAGTTTGACGTGTTGCCTCCCTCTCACACTTACGTACGAATTTACGAGTGCGACAGAGAGGCAACACGTCGAACGTGGTTCGCGGTATGCCCTCTGTTTAGACTATATGCGTTTGTCACTTTTGTCAGTATTTATATAACTGAACAGTTTGTCATAGTCCCCGGCAAGCTCGGCCGAATTACACCTTCCCATACAAACGTAGTTCAGGTCTCATTTTAAACCTACGTGTTGGATTGCTATGAGACTTTTCACATACAATGACATGATTTATATCTAGGTCTGAAATTAGTTTATAAAACGAACGAAATAGAGCAAAAACCAGTTTTGTATGAAAAACTTAAACACGCTGAATTTTTTTAGCTATGGTATCTGAAGCTACATAAACTAGTTACAGACATAGATATAACTTATTCCATTGCAAGTACAAAGTTTCAGAGCAATCTAGCTAGTCGTTTTAAAATGAGAGCGGAACTACGTTTGTATGGAGAACCGAGCTTGCCGGAGACCCTCAATATGGCCGAAAAGCTGGAATATTATGAAATTATCGGTACGTCCGCCTAAATGACACTAATTTAAAATCATAATAATTTAATTTTCCTCTAATTAACGAATCATTTTAACATACAAAATGCAGCTATAACAGCTGCTTTCAAATAGTTTTGTAAATTTGCGGAATGAGCTTAAAATAAATCAACATAACTTATTACTTTTATTGGATTGATATATTATGGTTTAATTACAACACTAACTTCTGCCCAAAACACACCACGACTTCTTTTTCCGAACACTAACAGTGCGTATTGTTCCAAAACTTCAAACACCTAATATTTTGTAACAATCTAATTTCTAAAGGACGGATAACCGTTGAAGACGTAGAAATGGGTCCCATTTAGAATGAGCCTCAGGTACGGAACTCTAAAAAGCTTTCAGATTATTTAGGGTGTCCGACTCGCAAACAAGTATCTCCATCCAACTGTATACCCTACCACCTGCTACCTCCACACGTCCCCTTCCTTAACGACCGTAATTCCAGCGGAACCCGCAGATGTGGATGTGTTACAGACTACCTCCTACATGAGGTTTTATGAAACGAAATTTTTTCCTCTTGGCGTTTCACTACCTAGATTAGGGCCACCACACAATCGGCATTTGAGTGTCAGCGTCAAGGGCCTGACACTCTTTGATAGAGATAGATAGTCTTATTGCGATTCCTATAAGAGGAAAGAGAAAATAGTGCCATGCTTTGTCCTTATAACCGACCGGGTGGCATCATAGGTAGGAGGCGATGGCGAAATACCGAAATTTATAAGAGTGAAAGAGAAAAAATCCTATGCTGCCCAAATTTTATATGAATATTCTTTCTCTTGCCCCCGGTCGCTCGGTGGCGCGTCTATAACTTTACTACTTCTATATACTATGTCTATGGTCGGCGCCTAGTTAGCGCTATGGAAAATGGCGTCGAGCAGCAGCCATAGAAATTGACGAGACGCCGTCGCTCGGGAGATGCTAGTGTCGGGTGACCCTTATAAGTATCACGTACGCTACAATTTATTGACATTTACTTGCAAAACTCAAACTCGCTTTTAAACAGAAATAGTTAACATACACTAAAGAAAAAGTGACCAAGTCCACGTATATACAAGGTGGCTAAAAAATAAGTGCATTCCCGTTGCCAGAGAGGTTTTGGGATTATACTGAAAAACTTTTACTATGGGACCAACCCCGAAATCACGAAAAAAAAATTGGCTTTTTCATACATTTTGGCTGGTTCATTTTCTGTGGAAGGGTAAATTTTTTTTCGCGATTTCTTGGTTGGTCCATACAGTCCGCTGTCTGGTCATAAGCTCTATCTAGCGTGAGTGCTCTGTGGGTTATGGGAATGACGTTTACGGGCAAATCGCATGTGCACGACGCATTAGGGCCACAAATTGCGTCGCAACCTCGCGACATTTCCATGCATATTCGCAATATGTGCGGTTTTTACATGACGTTGTTTTACATAGAATTTTAGACGATGATACTAGGTTGTATCCCGATAGACTGATTTTGTTCTATTCATTTGTTTGTTGGGTTTAATGTGTGAAATGGCGGTCTTCCCTAGCAAAAAAATCATATGACGGTCTTACCCACATTGACCTTAAGGTTACATTAAAATGACAACTATACACGGTGGCTAAAAAATAAGTGCATTCCCGTTGCCAGAGAGGTTTTGGGATTATACTGAAAAACTTTTACTATGGGACCAACCCCGAAATCACGAAAAAAAAATTGGCTTTTTCATACATTTTGGCTGGTTCATTTTCTGTGGAAGGGTAAATTTTTTTTCGCGATTTCTTGGTTGGTCCATACAGTCCGCTGTCTGGTCATAAGCTCTATCTAGCGTGAGTGCTCTGTGGGTTATGGGAATGACGTTTACGGGCAAATCGCATGTGCACGACGCATTAGGGCCACAAATTGCGTCGCAACCTCGCGACATTTCCATGCATATTCGCAATATGTGCGGTTTTTACATGACGTTGTTTTACATAGAATTTTAGACGATGATACTAGGTTGTATCCCGATAGACTGATTTTGTTCTATTCATTTGTTTGTTGGGTTTAATGTGTGAAATGGCGGTCTTCCCTAGCAAAAAAATCATATGACGGTCTTACCCACATTGACCTTAAGGTTACATTAAAATGACAACTATACACGGTGGCTAAAAAATAAGTGCATTCCCGTTGCCAGGGAGGTTTTGGGATTAGACTGAGCAACTTTTACCATGGGACCAACCACGAAATCGCGAAAAAAAAATTGGCTGTTTAATACATTTTGGTTGGTCCATTTTCTATGCGGGGGTACATTTTTTTTCGCGATTTCGTGGTTGGTCCCATAGTAAAAGTTGCTCAGTCTAATCCCAAAACCTCCCTGGCAACGGGAATGCACTTATTTTTTAGCCACCCTGTATTCTGCAGTAATGTTGCTAATTTACTGCTGTCACTGTTAATTTAATAGATTGGACGTTTTAATCGCGGCAGTAGCATTACGGGAACAGTAATGCAGCTACAGTGCCATCCGACCGTCACCTTTAAGGTGACGTTTGGATTCAGACTGCACCAGCATTACTGCTGGAACGTGCAGCATTGCTGCAGAAGGGTCAAATGTTCGGACATCGACGATATATCTCCTGCAACAGTAATGCTGCAGAACAATACTTGCAGGAAACGTCCGAATGGCCTTACAAATACAAAATACAAATACAAATGTTTATTTCATAGAATATGGTACAAAGATGGTCAAATTACAATAAGTGCGGCTTATTCTGCCTTTTTGATATTTAATAAGAATTAAAAAAAAAAATGATTTTATTTCAGGCAAGCATTTTTAGATTTTTTTAGATAGCTGCTCCATAGCCCCTCAACTCAATGTACCTGCGGCACAGCAACGCAAACAATGGCACATCTACTGGTGTGCCCCGCATGCCCACATCACTGCTCGGAGCTGGATCTGAGGGACGCGACAGCCAGGGCTGTCAATACCGCTGCCTACTGGGCATCCATCGTATGAAAAGGAACCTCGACACGAAAAGAAGAAGAATAAGAATTTCATTCAATTCCAACTTTAAAATTCAGCTTCGTACGCGTACAATAATCGGTAAGTTCGTAAATCCGACTTGAATGGCATTCGGCAAACCTTGACTAAGGCGTCCCAAGAGGCGCGAGTAAGTAATTTACGAATACGCCGAGCTATACGTGTCTCCATAAATTATTCCCTCTTGTTACAAAACACTGTATTTACCTGCTTTAAGGGGACATTCACATTCAGACTGCATTAGAGGTATTGCTGCAGCGTTGATATTATTTTTGACAGCATTGCTGTTATTTAATTATACGAACGGGTCTACCGAGATTTAATTTCATTGTGTTTACCTTGAATTCCGACGTTTCCACTGAGTTGTACCAGGAATTCAAGGTAAAAACAATGAAATTAAATCGCGGTAGACCCGTTCATATAATTAAATATGGGGCATTTTCTATTAAAAGGGACCTTATTGTCGATGGCGCTTACGCCGCACAGCTTCGCGCGGCATTGTATTTATATCGGAGCATCGTTAATAATGGCGTAAGCGCCATCGACAATAAGTACCTTTTTATAGAAAATACCACAGTATGTGTTCAAAACGCGAGTTTAAAGAGCAATGCTGTTATCCTATAACATGGAAAGAATTAACTTCGCAGTTGGACTACACCATAAAATCATCAATATTACTCATTAATCAACACGAATTTAAAATTGACTTTTTATTTCACAAAAATAAATCTCAAAAATTAAACGGCAATAAGATTTTAAAACTATCCAGCCTATGTGAGCAATCATAAAATAAAACTCAGCTTCTTCAGTGTGACTTTATTTAACTTGTACTGGTATTTACTCGTATTTAAATTAAAACTCTATTCAAAACAACAACCTTTAAAACACGCCTGCGTTTGATGTATAATACAGAATTAATGTAGAAACATTTTTCTATAAAAGCATATTTACTCGTAAGTATTCATTTTGAATATAAATAAAATTCAAAGGCACGCACTGAATTCTCGAATATATTTTCTCGTTTGATCGAGATGTATTAAGATTCTGACCGAGCCGTTATTATTCAATCCCGGCTTTTACATTAATGTAATTTGTATCTGTCATCCCTTGTGAAAGTATGAATTTAATTTTTTTAGATTATATATAAGATTTTGTATGATATCTAGTTCCATTATGTATTCTTTTTGTAATTGCCTACATAATATATTTGTTTAAGGTATAGGCGCCTAATACCGTGGTATTTTGAAAATCTTGGAATGTTTCCAAAAAATTCTCGGTCGTTAAGAAGCTGGATATACAAGATTTTTTATTTTATTGGAGTGATTATTAAACTCACCTTCGTAACTTTTAAGACTCATTTTTAGGGTTCCGTAGCCAAATGGCAAAAAACGGAACAATTATAGATTCGTCATGTCTGTCTGTCTGTCTGTCCGTCCGTATGTCACAGCCACTTTTTTCCGAAACAATAATAGCTATACTGTTGAATCTTGGTAAGTAGATGTATTCTGTGAACCGCATTAAGATTTTCACACAAAATTAGAAAAAAAAACATTAAATTTTGGGGGTTCCCCATACTTAGAACTGACTCAATATTTTTTTTTTCATCAAACCCATACGTGTGGGGTATCTATGGATAGGTCTTCAAAAATGATATTGAGGTTTCTAATATCATTTTTTTTCTAAACTGAATAGTTTGCGCGAGAGACACTTCCAAAGTGGTAAAATGTGTGTGTCCCCCTGTAACTTCTAAAATAAGAGAATGATAAAACTAAAAAAAATATATGATGTACATTACCATGCAAACTTCCACCGAAAATTGGTTTGAACGAGATCTAGTAAGTACTTTTTTTTTAATACGTCATAAATCGTAAACCGCAATTTACCTTTCACTTACGTTTCACATAAAAAATACATTGTTTAAATTGTGTAATGTACGGAACCCTCGGTGCGCGAGATCGACTCGCACTTGGCCGGTTTTTGTTTATATTATATTTAAGAAAATAATTATTGAAACCAAAGAACGCGAGTCTTTTATTACCGTGGTAATGACGGGTTGTGATTCTATTACCGCGAATTGAGATTATATTACCGAGGAGGGAATAGGAACCCGACTCAAGATTTGGCACTTAATACCGAGGGTTAAAAAATAATAATAATAGGTCATTGACCCCATCATCTGATGCCACCACTCGGTAATAGATACTTCTTTAAGAACCTATCACCAACCCTAACAAATATTGAATGGGTCGATAATAGATTCCCATACATCCTATTACCGAGGGTCATGTGATCATACCATCGGTAATTGGCTTTACATGGAGTTTCGTAAAACCTAATTCCGACCCATAAAAAAAAGATACAGTTATATTTTCATAACAAATCGAAAATATATTTTACAACCTTACGAAAATTACGTGAGTGGTAAGTACTCTTAAATACAGTTAATTATCTATTAAGACAACTTTTAAGCTTTTAAAATTAAAATACAAAAAAAAACCTTTAGCTATTCTATTGTAATTCTACTCGTACCGTTGTCCTGTAATATCAGTGTTGGCCATAAATGTCTGTACTTAAATATCTTACAATTTGTACCGACGTCTCGCCCCTCTATTTCATACTTATACGGTATTACGGTTTAAATTTAGACTCCCCTTTCAGTTCACACACAACGTCGATACCTATGTAAGTGTATGTAATACCTACCTATTTTGTTAATAATTTGATACGGAGCCCGATTCAGATATAATAACTTGTTAATGTTCTGAGCTGGTTTCGACACGACCTTGATTGGTGCATGCGTAATGAATTGAAAGTCGTGGTCGAGATGCGCGTCAATCACGATCAAAGACGATCGTCAAGGTTCTATCAAAACCATAATAAATTGTTAAATCTGAATCCTTTTTACGATTTTTATCTCATTTTGATACGAACATTTGTGTCATCAAACTTCTCACGCGCACCAACAAGTGCGAGTGAAATACCTTATGAGATGACTACTACTACTTTTTTTATTTGTGAAAAACTTGCGGGTGACCCCAAAATGCTCACAAGATAATACAAGATAAAATTATCATACAAACAATGTCAACTCAACTTACCTAATAAATAAATTAAATAACCGAATTATTCGATTAATTTCGTAAGGACTAATCACCGTAAGCCATTAGCGCTGATTGGTGCACACAGTAAAAAAAACCGGTTTACATTTCCTACCTACAATCTACAAACTTTTGCGAAATTTATCCACATCGTTCGTTTACGTAACCAACTTGTTATTTAATAAATCAAGTTTTAAAGTGATGGAAAATGTTTTGTCTATTTTTATAATTTTTTTCTCCAGCAACAGACTTTATTTTTTGTATGTCATTAATCTACATGGGTGTCGTAGGTGTATCATCCAAACAAAAAGGTAATGTAAAAGAGATGAACAATGCTTTCTCCATTTGTTAGTTGGCTTCAATGGCTTCAATTGTTACCTTTGCAACCAACAATAAAATTGAAAGCATCTCGCTGTCTTTTTACAAGAATTTTCTCAAGAGTGAAACATTTATAATATATTTTTCTCTTCGACACCTTCAGCGATGCATCAACCAACAATAATATCAGATCTCTAGCGACGTTCACTGCAGAGGGGTTACTACAAACGAATAACTTGTTTTATGCCATCCTTTTTCCTCCTGAGATTCTCTACAGCGAGTGACCGAGACACAATCATAGCTATGATTTCGGAAATTTGGAATGATCCAAACTGCGGTGAGCACGAAATCGTAAATTTATTTTATATTCCGAGCATGCTCTAGGATATATTGACGAAAGCAGAACACAAACCGTAGAGTTTCAGCGTGATCGTAAACTAACCGCTAGTGGATATTTCGTATTTTTATTGCATAAAAGGTTGATATAATACAAGTATAGAATGCTGCTCCGTTAAGCGAGGCAACGTATCGTATAATAGTTATTCACGATACAAGTGCGAAATTCGCAACGAGTGGTGAATTTTAAACTACGACACGACCAAAGGAAGTGTTTTAAATCGACCGGAGTTGCGAATTACCTATTCGCATGTGTATCGTACAACGTTTTACAGTACATATACTATAGCCATATTTTCGACGTAGCTACGTAATGTATTATTATAGCATGGTATCCTGGTATATGATTTAATCTTTTATATTTTGTGTTCTTAATTATTATTGGATATTTGAAATTGATTATTTTTATATTGTTTTATTTTACTGTACTTAATTAATGATTATTTTAATGAATTGAATATATTACGTAAATCCAATTATGACGTGTAATATGTAATATTATTATAAATAAATGAGTATGAGTATGAGTATCGTAATGTAGCACCAGATGTACTGTAAAATATAAATTATAACACCTTAACCTCTCGCGTTCTGTACACATATCCGTGGTCTTCTCCGAGACCACGGGGACAACGCCGTCCTCGAAACGTCGGAGGTAAATTTAAAACTATTTTACGCGATTAAGTCCCGTGGAGATAAATAATAATTGAATATGTGTACAGAACGCGAGAGGTTAAGGTGTTATAATTTATATTTTACAGTACATCTGGTGCTACATTACGATACTCATTGTCCCCGTGGTCGGCGTTGTCCCCGTGGTCTCGGAGAAGACCACGGGGACAAAGCCGTCCTCGAAACGTCGGAGGTAAATTTAAAACTATTTTACGCGATTAAGTCCCGTGGAGATAAATAATAATGAGTAAAAATCGTGAAAGTTTAAATCACATATTCAATGACCACAGCTCGTGCAACGTCAAATGTAAGGTGATAATAATGAATTTATATCGCGTTATACCCGTTAATGTTACTCTTGACAACTATATAACAAAGTGGGTTTTAGGTTTAACTTCTCACAGGGTTTAGTACCTAAAGTAATTAATGACTTTAGCCGCTCGTGACAAGGAGCAATATCCGTAAACCAACACGGCAGTTTACACACTTAGTGCACCACTTCATACGATCGATTTAACAGAGTAGAGGGAGTATTAAACCCCGTCGATACGTGACAAATGTTCACATGTTAAAAGGAAATTGGACTACCGTTTCTTCATATCAAAGTAGTCCCCAATTTTCTGAAGCTTCAAAATTCTAACATTTTGGTTTTCGATCATAACTCAATCAAAAAAATAGGAAGTCAAACGAAGGGGCAAAGCATTTAATACACGAAATTTTGTAAATATATTTTCCATAATAGGTCTCAAATCGCCAGAGGGCGCTGCTGTCAATCACATTCAAATTGAAACAGCTGTGTTATATTTCATTGATTATAAATATTTTATTGGTATTTTACAGTATAAAAAAATTACAACAAATTACAGTTAAAAACAATAATTATGGGTGGTATAGAAAGGATGCCAATCTCTTATGGCAGAATTGTTGCAAAAGTGACCGCTTTCAGCTTTAAATAATAGTTCCTAATCTCTCCGGTGGCGCTAGTTAGGGTCTGGGACATGAACCATATAAGGCAACAAATAACCCGACCAAATTACGTAGGTTGTTTTGTATAATATTTCGGTGTATGGTGGCACCGCCTAATTACTGTTTTTTGATGGACACTTTTCATACATAGAGATTTGGCTCCTTTACATAGTCTCCATGACAATAATAATAAATGAAAAGCTATACAATTATGTCAATGTCAGATGTTTTATCTAGGTTATGGCTAAGCCTTCATCGAGCAATATATTTTAACATGGAGACTGTATAAAGGAGCCAAATCTCTATGTATGAAAAGTGTCCATCAAAAAACAGTAAAGAGGCGGCGCCACCATACACCGAAATACTACCAAAAACAACCTACGTAATTTGGTCGGGTTATTTGTTGCCTTATATGGTTCATGTTATACTCATGTCCCAGAGCCTAACTAGCGCCACCGGAGAGATTAGGAACTATTATTTAAAGCTTAACGCGGTCACTTTTGCAACAATTCTGCCATAAGAGATTGCGGTCCTTTCTATACCATCCATATATTTTAATCTTGATTACAAATTGACGTTCCGACGTTATTGGTTGAAGTATTGGTTAAATACTTGTACCAGACAGATTTTGACTACACATTTTTCATATTGTATGAAGCTAGGAAGTAAACAAAGTCCGTCTTAGATGTCTGCAAGTCTGGCAACTTTGACGTGATAATGTGTGGAAGTTCCATTATATTTTTATAGTAAATTGATGTTTATGGTGGCATTACTATGCTCTGTTGCTGAACGTCAGAGTATTTTGCACAGCAGTGTGGTTTTGCTGGTTAATCCTTTAAGCAATTTTGTCGCACACGGTTTGTCTTGTATTAATTGTCGCAAAGCTCGACTATTTCCGTTAATTGCTGCAAATGGAACTTTGAACTAAATACAAACTACAAAGCACTGACTTTTGATATACCTTATGCCTACGTAATAAGGTTTAGGAATAGTTAAAATGGAACCAACCGCAGAATTTGGACAAATGTAAGCGGTGATGTAATGGGATTTTAATGAAGCAATCGTGAAGACTACGTTCAGGGAAAGCAATTTTGGAGTGGAATAAATAGGCTGTTTTGAGTTTATTTAAAGATAATGTTAAACTGATTAGTGTGTGCTGACCTCTAAAGCAAAACGTTGGACCCTAAATGGCTCCTCTACACCATCGGCAATGATGGTTGATTACAGAATGGGCGACGATTGCACGCGCACACTCATGGCCGCCACTTCCTTTGATGTTTGCGCTAAAACCGACAAAATGGCGATTACGCTCCATCATCAGCGATCATGGACTACTGTAGGCCATTAAGCCGTCCACGCGATCGGTATCACCTGCAATTGGCCATCATGGTCAATGGTGTAGAGGAGCCATAATAAATTAATTTTTACATGGAAGAGATCCCTCAAAGGGATAAGTTCGCCTTTATTATTTGTACCATGTAATTTTTAATATGTATATTAAAATTTGTACAATAAAGAGTTTACTATTACTACAAAATTATTCTTATTTAATTATTTTTATTTCTGTTTAGCCCTATGGTTGACTGGTAGAGAATGCCTATAATGGCATTAAGTCCGCCTGTTGTACACTTTTTATGTGCAATAAAGTTTAAAATAAATAAATAATAATAAATTATAACACCTAGGCAGGATATTTTGAAATCCAAATTAATACTTAGTGGGGATAAAATGGAGTTAGTAGGATAATTCGGTGCTCTTCAATGAAGTAGACGGTTTGAAGTATATATAGTATAATCAACTTCCACAACGAGTATAAATATAACAGAATTTGGTGTATGTAATATTTAAGTACAAGTCAGCACTTGATTGTACCGTAGATGGATAGGTAATGACATTCACAAGGTCATATGCCCTCCCGCGTTTCTGACCCTTCTCTCGTCCAGCAGCTATGGTGAGTGCAGACACAGCAGATTTTTTTTTACTATTTCGACATGGACGAAGCCGCGGGTAGGGACTAGTTTCACATAATCCCATCGAGTAATCTTCCCATTCATAATTAGTTTTGTTAACAATTCGATATTAAAATTACTAAATTAATCAGGTTCGGGTAAATTGCTATCTTATCTTCAGTAAATAAATAAATTGAAATTGTATTAATGCCCAAATGGTAATTAATTGGTTGAAGAGAAAATTGGAAAACAGTAATTAATGAGAAAACGTGGAAAACATTGAATGAGTTAATGGTTTATGTAATTATTGAAATTGGTTTTTACTAGGCTGGTGGCCTGGCGGTAAGAGTGTACGACTCTCAATCCGGAGGTCGCGGGTTCAAACCCCGGCTCGTACTAATGAGTTATTCGGAACTTATGTACGAAATATCATTTTTATATTTACCAGTTGCTTTTCGGTGAAAGAAAACATCGTGAGGAAACCGGACTAATCCCAATAAGGCCTAGTTTCCCCTCTGGGTTGGAAGGTCAGATGGCAGTCGCTTTCGTAAAAACTAGTGCCTACGTCAATTCTTGGTATTAGTTGTTAAGTGGACCCCAGGCTCTCATGAGCCGTGGCAAAATGCCGGAATAACGCGAGGAAGACAAGATTGAAATTGGTTTATACATTTTATAGAAGGTAAAAAAAACTCATCTAAAGCTCCAGATTCTGGACATTTGCTGCAGAAATGCAGTCGACAGTTATGTCGCGCCGCAATACTGCTGCAGTACACAGAATCCGAGTGGTATCTACCTTTAAACTATAACTCTCAAGTCAAGTTTCATATTAATATCAAATTCAGTTCTATTTCATACTTCGAGTAGGCATCCAGTATCGTTGGGCATTAGCCAGTGAATCCCCATGGCATTGAGGCGTCTATAGGCTATATTAATGGCTACCTGCCCGACGGAGACGGATGACGCCTGACACCTACCTCGGCCTTGTTACCAGACTCGAATTAAGTGCTTACGTCATACGAAGTACGAAAGAGCGCGAGAGGCGATACATCAACATGAAACATCAACATCAAACATTTATTCAGCAAATAGGCCACAGAGGCACTTTTCAATTTTAATTCTTACAAACAATAAAATTAACCCAAAATTACAAAAAACAATTACATAAATATAAATGTCAAATTACACAAAAAACTAATAAAAAACATACAAACAACAGAAGTACTAAAATTGTTTAGAGATGTAAAAGTCTCTAGGTGTCAGAGATAAAATGTATATAATAATAAAAAAGAAAAAAAAAACAAGCGGTTGTTTGATAGTAAATTGCTGTTTTTTTAGGCTCAGTGTTGCCATATTTTAGTTTACTTTACATTGCTATACACTGCTTGCCCAATTGTATTTACTATATTTATTGATCCACGCCTTATTACAGCTAAATTTATAGCAAATTAAATGTAATTACCCATATACGAGTATTAAATGTAATTGCTGTTATACGAGTTTTATAAGTGCTATGTAACGTCAATCTTAGCTTATATTTTGAGGTGAATATATTATTTAAATATAATATATTATAACGTATTAACTATAAGAGCCTCGGTAGAGAGTATCATTTCGTTCCATTTGGAGTTGAAACTCTAGGTCCATGGGATCCCAGCGCGCACAAGATGTTTGCAGAAATCGCGAAGCGTCTGGTTGACGTAACTGGTGACCGAAGAGCTGGCGGCTTTCTCGCACAACGTATCAGCATTGCGATACAGCGAGGAAATGCCGCCAGCATCCTTGGTACAATGGCTCATCGACGGCCTATTTTAGATTTAAGCTAGTTATTAATTTCGTTTACGTAGTACCACTGTATACTGTATATATCTTGTAAATAAAGAGATTTTATCTTATTTAAATATTACATTTATAATATATAGGTACATATTCCAATTTTGTATATAGACTATCAATACGTATACAAAAATTATTTTTTTAAGATAAAAAGAACATACCTATACACATAACTAAAACTTATAAAAGTTGAAAACTAGAGGAGTTTATATTCAATAAACACACACAACATGCTAGGTTTTTAGGGTTCCGTACCCATAGGGTAAAAACGGGACCGTATTACTAAGACTCCTCCGTCCGTCTGTCCGTCTGTCTGTCACCAGGCTGTATCTCATCAACCGTGATAGCGAGACAGTTGAAATTTTCACAGATGATGTATTTCTGTTGCCGCTATAACAACAAATACTAAAAAGTACGAAACCCTCGGTGGGCAAGTGCGACTCGCACTTGTCCGCTTTTTTTTAAATACATGCCTACTCTAGGTACTTATATAATTATTCACTGAAAAATAACTTTTACAACCAGTCTTACAATAATATGTTATTAAATAAGCCATATATTAATATATACTTAATAAGTCAAATTGAAATAGGTACCTACCTAATATTTATTTGTAATATCTGTTCTGATCTCAATTTAGTTTAACCAATGTTAATTAAGTTTACGTGCTGACGCGATCGCTTGGACAGGTCTCCACGGAAGACCACCGTCAAGATACCTGAAAGGTAACTTGACATCAAGCTGAGGGGAGACCTTTTCAGTGACGTTTATGTTTTATATTAATAAAAGTGTATTACATTTAAGCAATACTGTAAGCGTCCTGAATAAATTTATTTTCTTTCTTTCTTTCTTTCTAATGTCCTCAGGCCTGCGAGAGTAGAGTGGCTAACGGAAGTGGAAGTAAGCGGATGATGGTTAACAACCGGGCAGGGCAACTAATTGCACTGAGCCGGTATTACACCTTTCCTTAAGGCCCCGCGGGTTCAGGTTCTTCTCACTCTCACTAAGCGTAATTCTAAGCGAGATGGCTGAGCGTGC
The DNA here is from genome assembly GCF_947568885.1 of Cydia strobilella. Lineage (NCBI taxonomy): Eukaryota > Metazoa > Arthropoda > Insecta > Lepidoptera > Tortricidae > Cydia > Cydia strobilella. Next base: position 2,020,301 of record NC_086049.1, on the reverse strand, counting down.
CCGGGATCGCGTATGTTTTTTATTTTTATTCGATGAGTTCCATCAAAAATCAAATTGCGAATAGCTTTTGTGTAAAATATCCATACTAATATTATAAATGCGAAAGTCTGTCTGTCTGTCTTCCTGTCTGTGGGTTCCCTTTTCACGCTTAAACCGCTGAATCAATTTAGATGAAATTTGGCATAGAGATAGGTTGAGTCCCTTAGAAGGACATTGGATAGTTTCTATCCCGAAAATCATCCCTTAAGAAAGTAAAAAGCGGGGTAGAATTGAGATAATTAATGAAGTGCCTGCTAATTTGTGTGCATAATATGCTCAAATTGAATGATTGCTATGAGAATTTTTCCAGGCGCTACTTACTTTAGCTGCTGTTACTAAGTCCACGCAGACGAAGTCGCGGGCAAAAGTTAGTGTTTAATATTTTTAAGGTGCGGCTTGTGCATACTCTATATTATATATTTCGAATGCTCTGTGACACTTTCCTAGCTTCAAATAAGTAATTAGTTGACCTAGAGAGATACTCGTAAACTACAGCCCCTAAATTAAGGTTGATCATCATTTAATCAGCGGGTAAGATCCAGGCCGCCAACCCGGGCTTAATCAGAAAAGCGCTAAGGTAAGGTGAGCTTAAGTATTATTTAGATCGTCATCTTCCTCGCGTTGTCCCGGCATTTTGTCACGGCTCATGGGAGCCTGGGGTTCGCTTGGCAACTAATCCCAGGAATTGACGTGGGCACTAGTTTTTACGGAAGGGACTGCCATCTGACCTTCTAACCGGAGGGGAAACTAGGCCTTATTGGGATTAGTCCGGTTTCCTCACGATGTTTTCCTTCACCGAAAAGCGACTAGTAAATATGAAATGATATTTCGTAGATAAATTTCGAAAAACTCATTGGTACGAGCCGGAGTTTGAACCCGCGACCTCTGGATTGCAAGTCGCACGCCCTTACCGCTAGGCTACCAGCGCTTTTTCTGTAAGTATTATTTAAGTATTATTTAGATATCAATGGAATAGAGGTTGAAAGTTCATACGAAATACTAAGCTCGTATGAACAGGCGGAATGTTTCATAACTTTCATACTTTTCACAGCTTTAATTATGATTAAAGCTGAAAGATGAGAAGAAACCTACATTTCTGAAAACGGACACGTTTATTTGACAAACGATTTACGTGAAAAGTGCGAACATTTTAAAACAGTAACAAAGTGAATTTGATCCAGGCAATATTCTGTTTTTCACGCAGTATCAGAGTAAAAGAACTGGATACTCAAAGCGTTCTGTACTCCAATTTTGTTAACGAATTCAAAGCTTTAAGGCGTTCATTTAGTGAATTTACTTTTTTTTCGACTATTTTAAATCCTGACTGTAGCCTGGGTTTGCATTCTGGTTGATTCGCGAGCGTAGGTGAACTGATTAATTCCTACCTAAAAATGTTTATAGAAGAATCCTGAACATAGGCCTACCCTCTATCCTGCCATTTGGACCTATCTAATGCACACTCGCACCTCAGTCTTTGCAAATCTTATTAAATATATTAATAACGGGTCACTCTTGTATTTTAAGTCGAAAAACGCTCGACATGTTTCACTCCGTACCGAGGAGTGTCATCAGGAGCTTGCGTTGACGGTGACGGACCGGCGCCACTCTTTGCAATATGCACCTATCTTGTTGGTTGCCACGCCGTCTCCGTCTTGATCTTTCTCTGCCTCGATTTCTACGTCGTATCGTTGGGTTTAGGCCCTTTGTCATTACGATCAATTATTCAGTACCGTGAACGATAAAGTATTGGCTATGTGCGAAGTTGGTGTGGGGGAAATACAAGCGACTCCAATGCACGAGGTGACAATTTCACTTTCATGGGACGACATCTTCATACTATTTGTCAGCTACCAACTGTCAAACAAGCAATATGTCCCACACCCACTAGAGCGGCGCCACCGTCATGCATGGAGCAAATAAAATTTTCTACGTTGTCGTTCCACTGTGTCGTTCCATTGGAATTAACCCTATGCTTCTTTCGTTCGTATTTTTATTTCCCACCATGTTTTCCACTGAAGCGCCAGGAATATTTATTTTCAAAGGCTCCAAGCCCGTATCTCGAACGAATGTGTGTAGAACGTAGGTAAATAAAAACGTTTTATTTAAAACATAGTATTGATAGTATCTAGGTACTTTAGCGGGATTTTATTTAACTTGCAATGTTTGTATTTGCGTTGATCCAATTTATTTTAATTTATTTTGGGAGTAGGTACGACTGAGCACCATTCACTATTTGGTGATTGGTAATGCAATAACGATTTTGCTTTCGTACATTAATATTTTTATCGATTTTCAAATAACATAAAAACATATTTTTATATCTTGCATTAGTTACGTACCTAAAGCTAAGCGATGGATTTAAAGCCTTGGATTCGAAGAATTGAAGAGCAAAGTGGACTACCGTACCTCTCCTCCATATAAACTTAATCCCCATCTTCCTCGCTAGATATTAATTGTTATAAGGGTTAGGGGCTTTCAAAAATAAATTCGCATTTTGATTTAAACTCTAATAAAAATTAAACAGTAAACGAAGGGGCATAGATATAGTTAATATACATCAAATAGTGTAAAAATATTATCCGCAATGTCAATATAGAGAGAAGAAAATGGGGACTACGTTTGTGGGGAGACGCGGTCCTCCACTTTCCCCTAAAAGTAACGGATCTAAGGAAATAACATTGCCGCCATATAACATTTAAAGCTAATAATGCAAATTAAAGCGTACTCCGGCCAACGTGACCGGAATACACCGTAGGCTTTATCCAGATGCATTAGTGTTACAGCTCCGTCCATCGGTCTTTGCAGAGTCGAGTTGTATTGAGTAGGCCAACTTCAAGCTATTCAAACCACCAGTATTTCATTCAGCATTCTGTATTGTTTTCTTTTATTGAGGTGTGGAATAAAGAAGATTTGTATTGCATTGTATTGTATTACTGCTGCTGATAGTAATGCGGGGCGACATTGCTGGTGCTCGAAAGACGTGAGCCGCATACACCGTAGACTTAATCTAGATGCATTGGTGTTCCGGCTATGCGATCAGTCTTTGCAAAGTCGAGGTGTATTGAGTAGGCAACTTTAGGCTAAGTATAAGAGGTTTCCGAGATTGCACAGCACCCACATGCTATAGCACGATATCTTACAACTATATCGATGTTGTGTAAAGATGTCGGCAGCTGCTACAGGTTGCCATCCGAATGTTACCGTTAATAGAGTGTGCGGGAAGACAAGGGTCGTGGAATGTATGAGGCCCAATACATTCCACGACTCTTCTCCTTCCGAATAGACTCTATATCCTACGTGTACATTAAAGAGTCAGAATCAAGCATTTTACACAGCCCTAAATAAATATAACATAGTCTAAGGGATAGGTAATTAGGAAAAGAAAGTCAAACTCACTAAGTTTTATTACAACCTACGAGGGTACAGCTAGCCTGGGTTTACCTATATCGAACGGTGCAAGTGTTTGAATGTGAATACTTAAATAATATATACTGAGATAGATTACTCGATATCTCCATACTCTGGTGTGATTCTCAATTCTTAATTGTAACCTTACGTTAATAATTTTTAGCGTTAATAATTCTGGTTGTCAGTCTAATTGGAATCATTGGTAAAATCTGTATCCCGACTTCATTTAATAACATATAAGTGATGGTCTTCTTTCAATTGGCTTACTTTGTTTTATACCACGTCGGTGGCAAACAAGCATACGGCCCGCCTGATGGTAAGCAGTCACCATAGCGTATAGACGCCTGCAAGGAGGCAAAGTCTCTCAGACTTAAAGGTTCAATATCGCTTGTAAGTTTGCATCGTCGACGATTCGTACAGCGCGCCTTTGGACTGAGTCGAAGGGTCCAAGATGGCATCCAGATGTTCCTGCCCATAAGTGACAGCAGTACTCCATATGAGGTCTGACTTAAATTGCGATACAAACATTCCTGCCATGATATAAATTTTTTTATAATGATTTCGATTGAAATTCAGAGAAAATCAGAGAGAAGACCGAGTACATGCACTGCAACTTTAGTGGCGTCAACAGCAAACACACCATCTGTCTGCAGAACACCCAGCTAAAAGAAGTGGACAATTTCAAGTACCTAGGGTCAGTCATCAGTAAAGATGGGTCAATAGACACTGATGTCACCCATCGCATAAATACCGGGTGGTTGAAATGGAGAGAACTAACCGGCGTGCTATGCGACAGCCGAATGCCCGTGCGCATAAAGGGACGAGTATACAGAGCAGCCGTCCGACCGGCCATGACATACGGAGCCGAATGCTGGCCACTCAAAAAGCAGCATGAAAATCAATTACACTGCGCAGAGATGAAGATGCTCAGGTGGGCGGGTGGTGTAACTAGGCTGGATCATGTCAGAAACACACACATAAGAGGCACCTTCAAAGTGAGACCTATCCCAGATAAACTACAGGAGAGCCGTCTGCGGTGGTACGGACACGTTATGAGGCGACCATCCGACCACATGACCAGGAAAGTGCTAGATATTGAAACTAAACCCCGAGGACGAGGAAGACCCCGAATCACATGGATGTCCGTAGTAGATAAGAACCTCAAAGAAGCCCAAGTCAACAAGGAGACGACCCAGGACCGAGCTGCCTGGAGACGCATGATACGGAGGGCCGACCCCAAATAAAATGGGAAAGGGCCAGGCAAAGAAGAAGATTTCGATTGAAATTCGATTTTAGAGAAAATTTGGGAACAAAGTAGACAAATTTTACGGCACACGTTAAGGCCGTTCCATCGGTTTGCCGCTGTCACTGTCACATTTCGCAAGAAAGAACGGGATAGATCATGCGCGCCAAGTGTCAATTTTGATCGAATTTTGTCGATTTTTATTTATTTTAAAAACGTTACCTTACAATATCGAAATTCGAAAGCTATGAAATTACTATTTAAGTTAAGATTCTTCTTTTTTTGTTTATAGTATCACATAATAAATAACCGAGTAAAGTTGGATTAAAAGTCCGAGTTAGAGGTTACTTTGGGAATTAGTTGTATCGAGCGAAGTGTCATAATTCGTGTTTCGCTGCTATAACTCGTATGCTGCTTCGTATAACTTTTAAACATTTTTTATACTAATTAATTACACAAAAATACGCATATAATAATCGTCTCTTTCCGTTCATAAAATAAAATAGGGCTCCACATCAAAGCTAATTAAACTTCCTTAACATTATAATATTAAGCACCTCCAAATTCAAAGAAGACGTTATGAGGTTTTAAGTGGGTGGAAATGCGGTGAAGGAAAATAATCGAAGTGCTTTGATCGCTCACTGTAAAGCCCCTTAATAAGGGTGATGTCTTTGACAGGGTGACATGGGATATGAGGGAACTTAAGCGTCGATAGCTTGTACGTATTCTCATGTTATAGAGCTTTAGCGCTAAGGAGTCGATACGTAAGTTGATAAGGAGTCTAGGATATTGTGTTTCAGTTGAATGATTTAGATTTAGGTATTTATTCTCATAATATAAAATTACAATATAAATTATCCTAGACTAATCTACACGAACACAACTACAACTCAATAATGGCAACTATAACTTAGAGTTTTGAATGATTCACGGTTAGTTTCACTAGACTTATATTGACCGGGATATAGACCGTGATTACCTTTTGTATTATTAGGGAATGAGGGTAGACAGAGCGCTGTCTACACAACTTTGACACCCACCCGCTATCTTCAGTCACCCGTGAACATGATGCATGTAACTGCGTCGAAATATCGGGAGCTCACAAATAATACAAAAGGTAATCACGGTCTATATCCCGGTCAATATAAGTCTAACTATAACTTAATATCCACTTTAACTTAATAACTTAACGAATATAACTTTGAAGACTCAGATTCAGATTTTTATAGGTAAAAAGAATAAAAAAAATTACACGTCATCTTTCTTCATTATAAATACATACTCGTAGGTATGTACAGATTACAGGTGTACTGATAGTGCATAATCTTTTGCCATCGTATTTTCTCAAAAACGTTCGTATTTATCATGCTACTTCAGTCAACCTCAGTACTTTTTCTACTGAGATTGACTGAAATAGCATAACATGTTCGTGCGTTTCCGTGAAAATACGATGGTAAATGATTATGCACTACATCTGAACGTTTCGATATATTATGTCGACGTCGTCAACTGATTTGCTTAGAACACGCGTTATCTACATAGGTACCCTTTGATACGCATTTTTTGATACACAGTCTTTTATAATTGCCTTTTACTTTCAACCCAAAACTTTAAAATAATGTAATCTATCTCATGTAATTAAATGTAATGAAAATAATAAATAAATAAATAATTCTTCTCGAGTTCTTTTTAATGAACCTAAATTCAAAGTGTTTATGTCTTTCCATCAAGGAGTTCCGCTCCATGTATGCATATTATTGTATTGTCATCGGAAATACGGAAGTACTTATGCCAAATTTGAGCTCAATCGGACACCGGGAACTGGTTCAAAATGTTCAAATTCAAGTTTCAAGATTTGAAGAAGCACAGATATATACAAATATATACGCGGTGAAGCTAAATAAAAGTGTGTAATCATAATAAAATACTCTAAGAAAGCAATCAAGATAAATAAAATCAATCGGACACCGGGAACTAGTTCAAAATGTTCAAATTCAAGTTTTAAGATTTGAAGAAGCACAGATATATATATACAAATATATACGCGGTGAAGCTAAATAAGTGTGTAATCATAATAAAATACTCTAAGAAAGCAATCAAGATAAATAAAATACTTCAGTTGTTTTTATCTCGCATTTATATTTTAATCTTTCTAAACAGCACAAAACGCAGCGGGACGATAAATCACTCCGAATAGCTTTTAGCTCGGCGCGAGTTTTTCTTCTCGTCAGTACATACGTATAGTTTTATTGTGTTAAGAGTGATGTATGTGGGTGTGTGACAGGACGGAATTGAGGGCGTGGTGTCAGTGCAAGAGTCTCTTTCAATGTAGCTAAATGGTAATGTTACGTTTAGTGTCGCAGGGCGTTCGCTAGCAGTAGGCCAAGCACATGATTGGCGCGAGAGTATCTCGTCGCGAGATAGACTACCGGTCTTTTATTAACTGTATGAATTAAAGGGGGACGGGTAGTCATGTCGCGGCGAGATACTGTCGCGCATCATGTGCTAGCCCGGCTGCGCGGTTGCACGCAGCAGGTGAGCAGTTTACGATCTCAGTTGAGAGTGCTAGTTCAGTTAGGTTACGGACTTACGGCCTAATACTTTTTATAATTTGATTATTATAAATTTTTCAATTTAACTCGAGTAGTTTGTCTAACCTTTATTAATCTATCCCACTAGCTGGCTCGGATGCACGGAGCGGGCGCACGCACACGGGTTCTGTTGTAGGTAAAATCTGTCGCACGCGTCCACGCCAGATTAATAGCGTTGCTCATACTGGTTTTTGCTAACCCGCTTATAATTTGCATCTTCTCAAATGATTTTTACGTTTATAACGGTAATTTGTTAAACAAAAGCCAGTCTCTTTTGTGCGAGTGGTCGGCCTTTGTCTGCCATTGTGTGTTGACGCGTGCCCCGGCGCGTGCGGCGCTCACACACAATGCCACACAATGGCCGACCGCTCGCACAAAAGAGAATGGCTTTTGTTTAACAGATTACCGTCTTAAGGCGGTTCCCTGAGCCAGAAGGCGAAAAATCACCTTATATGATCATGTTTTTCTAAGAGGCGTTGATATTCGTAGGCGTGGAAAAAATATATGTAGTTCTTGACTATATTATCTTTAACAACATAGCTTCCGATACACGAATTATGACACTTCGCTCGATACAATTAATTCCCAAAGTAACCTCTAACTCGGACTTTTAATCCTACTTTACTCGATTATTTATTATGTGATACTTACTATAAACAAAAAAAGAAGAAAAAACAATCTTAACATAAATAGTAATTTCATAGCTTTAGAATTTCGATATTTTAAGGTAACGTTTTTAAAATAAATAAAAACCGACAAAATTCGATCAAAATTGACACTTGGCGCGTATGTTCTTTCCCGTTTTTTCTTGCGAAATGTGACAAAGACAGCGGCAAAACGATGGAACGGCCTTAAGCGTAAAAATCATTTGAGAAGATGCAGACTATGTCCGATCCTAATACGATAATATTTGTTTGAGTGAGCGTATGTGTAGGCGTAATGTTTATTGTAGTGTGCGTGGCCGCTAAAAACGTCGCCCGCCCGGGGACTACGCGGATGTAGGATCCTAACGATAACGGACCGGACCATGTGAAAACGCTCTTACTGCCCCATATAACGCAATCCAACTCGCTAACACTAAGACGTACGACGGCTTAAACGGATCAGCGAGGTCGCTGAAATCCATCCATTCACATTACGTGGCTGCAAAAGTCTAAGTCGGTGTCAAGGGGGGTTTCAAACCGCTAAAAACGTCAGCCTATGTATACCTACATATAATGCCTCCTCTACGCTATCGGCGAAGATCGTTGATAGTATCATCGTCTATCGTTGGTAAGATCATCGTGCAAGCATCCTCATGATCGCCTGTACCAACAAAACCAGCCGAGAGCTTTGATGCGTTCCCAAAAAACAGACAACTCACTGGTCACGGGCGATCCTTGACTATGATAGACGATGACTGGCGGGGACTGCCGAGTATGCCCTCTACACTATCGTGCCCGCGAGTCATCATCTATCATCGCCGATAGTGTAGAGGAGCCATAAAGGTAACGTTCGGATGGCGACTGCAGCTGAGTGATTTTCCTTCGTGTAAAATTCTGACAGGCACATACTTAAATAATTTAGCGTAAGATCTTCTAGAAATTTATGCTTAACTCACTCAAGTGTGAGTTTAGGCAATTAACAAAAGTTTAGAAGTATGAGCTTAGTAATTCATGATTTTTGTTTAATAATTCATTTTAGATTTAATTATTCAGCTTAGACTCACATTGAAACCTATAACCATAAGTTACGTGTGCATTATAATTTACTTAATTTAATTGATAGGATTGATCGATCTACAAGTACAGTCGCCATCAGATATATCGGAGCGGCCAAGGTGCTCACAAATATCTGAACACGCCTCTATTTTCAAGGCGTTAGAGTGCGTGTTCAGATATTTTTGAGCACCTCGGCCGCTCCGATGTATCTCATAGCGACTACTTTTATGGTGCGATTTCTCATAAAGCCATTTTGTTCTTTCTTAAAGACGAAATGCAAATATTTGAATGTCTGATCGACAATGGGAGGATTTATAATAGGAGATTTACTTATAAAATATTTACATAACGCTTTTATATTGAATATGAATTGTCAATGTTATTTCAGACCCAATTGCCTCAGACTTACGAGTAGCAAGACGAATTCTTTATTCATAAGGAGTTTGCAGTTAAATCAAGTCTAATATTATACATTTTCGGAATAACGCAGCGTACTACGTAGGCGAACAACACGCGAACGCGAAGCGAAGCGATGCGGCGCGGGGTGAGGTGAATCAATCCTTTGATACCTATAGAAGTGTTCAACGTGCGTCACATTTTTGTGAATATTCCATTACGTAATACGTACACTTTTTTGCAATTCACTCAATTCCTTTGTAAATAATAAGCAATAATGAAAGGTCCGATGAGTTTACATTGTGGTCCACACCTTCATTATGTTCGGGTAAAATAACATAATGCGTATTTAAATCCGCCGAGCAAAATATGGACCAAGTCTGTTGGAAATTTAATTCATCATCATCATCATCATCATCATGTCAGCCGATAGACGTCCACTGCTGGACATAGGCCTCCCCAAGGCTCGCCACTCCGACCGATCCTGTGCCGCTCGCAACCACCGAATTCCCGCGACCTTCACCAGGTCGTCGCTCCATCTCGTTGGAGGCCTACCGGCAGTTCGTCTTCCGGTACGCGGACGCCACTCCAGAACCTTCCGGCCCCACCGGCCATCAGTTCTGCGAGCAATGTGCCCCGCCCACTGCCACTTAAGGTTTGCAATTCTGCGAGCTATGTCGGTGACCCTAGTTCTACTGCGGACTACCCTAGTTGTACGTTAACATATTCGGACGTATTATGCTAGTATGCTTACAAAACAAAATGTGCGGGAAAAGGGCCACCTTAAATAAGAATCGATATTTTTAGTTCATTCCAAATTTCAGATCGTATCAATTCATCCCAATGACTACACTGTCAATAGTAAATGGCATTACTTAAAAATAAAGTCATGCTTATTGTGTCTGTCTGTATCACCTACTGGTAGATAGGTTATTGTAGACAGGCTCAGGACAGGGACTCGTGGAGGAATATGGGAGAGGCCTATGCCAAGAGTAACAGTGAAAACCTATAATCAATTCAGCGTGTATAGGTACCTAAGCGAGTACCTAAACGCCTGAAGGTACATACGAATGATACACTGCCAAGACTGTTATAATTCTATTAAACTGCTTGCTGATATAGACTTCGATCGGATAATAACAATAATGGAAAAACCAAGCGCGTCGAGAATCAATTCCGAGGCAATTTCAGAACTTGGCGCTCGTAGTTTATGTGCGAAACGTGGTTTAAAGTTCTGGACATTCATCCTGTTTCATAAAACCCTCACGCTCGCTCGTTATCTCGGGATGTGCGACTATTATGTCCGACTGTAATATATACCTACCTTAATGGTTGAAAACTTCTAAAAGCCTTTCGGTCACGCTTTTGTTTGTTATTTTAATTATGTCAGTGCAGGTTAATTCTTTTAGGTATATTCTATGGTTGAAAACTTCTAAAAGCCTTATTAATATCTGTTTGTATGTGTTATTTTATTAACTTAATGGTCTTAAATATAGTATAGGTTTTGAAGGGGCCGAAAATATACGCGTTGAATAGAAAATCAAATCAGTGAAAAATGTTTGAATATAACCTTAGCCAATTTAAGGGAAACCTTACCATACTAACTTATGTAAGGGAAGTTATAATTGAACATGATCATTATACTTTCAGTATGAATACTGGTACCTAAGTACGTATTAAAAATATTAGGTAGATAGTAGCCTTAAGGTACTGTTTGGATTTAGACTACACTAGCATTACTGCCGCAGTATTACGGCGCGACATTGCTGCTATCTGCATTACTGCCGCGAATGTCAAAAATCTGGGAATCTTGGACATATCTACAGGAACACCAAAATCACCAAATATGCAATATTACAATCATTATTTAGGGATTTTTTCATGGAAAAAGAGGTAGAGAAAGACCCAGAACATCATGGTGCGGTAATATAAGGAGTTGTACCACCACTCTGGGCAGTGGCGAATCAGAGAGGATTTTCGCATTGTGATCGCCGACATCCTTTAGGACATGCCAAGCTGAAGAAGAAGATGATGAAGTAAAAACATATGTTAAATTAACAAAAATGGTAAATAGCCAGCCGGATATTCAATAGCTTTAGCCCTTCAAAACCGAATATTTCACTACTTTATTCTAAAAATAGCTATTTGCATATGGAAACCGGCATATCGTCCAATATGTTCGCACAATATCCGGCGCGGTGTACGGCGGCGGGAGTTCAATAACTGGCGCAAGTTTAACAAAATATTTGTAGCTTCGGCGCGGAGACGAAATTTATTGCCCAACTGCGACTTTTTCAGTAGCAGCGGGCGTTATACTGCAACGGTGCAGTTGATAATGTAGTTTTAAATAAAATAAAAAAGGAAAACGTCACCACTTCGTGCAAGAATCGCACTTGCGTCCTAGCTTGCTTATAGCTCAGTTGTTTAAGCGCGATTCTTGCCCGAAGCGGTAAATTTTATCATTATTACTATTTCGTTAAATTTAAAAATATGTGTGATTGATAATAAAAATAGTTTATTATAATTTGTTATAAATAGATATTTGTGTAATTTATATGAGCAAAAACTATACCTGTTATGGTATTTTTTATATTTGAAATTTAAGTTTAGTACTTTCAAATCTAAGGCGGAGTGCTGTTTAACAATATATATGTGTGTTTAGCCATGTACTGAACTGCGACTTTTTCAGTCGCACCGTTATATAATTAGTATATTGCTTTATTTTATAATGTAGCTTTACACTTGCTTGCTTGTTTAGCTATTACTGAAAATTTAAACAAAACAATTTTAGATAGGGATAGGGGCTGCGACCCCCGTTCCGGCTCTTACCTGGTCCAGCAAATATCGCTGGCCGTGCAACGCGGCAATGCCGCTAGCATTTTTGGCACGTTTGGACCAGGTGACAGTCGGAACGGGACATAGGCCTTTTATATACCTACCTATACATTGCCTGTTAGTTTGCTAAAATTATAATTAATTTTATTTTTAGCTTTAGTACTTCTACCTATAGTTTTAATTTTATATTTATTGTATTTATAATACTAATTAATATACTATTTTAGATTGAATAAGATAAGATAAAATTTATTTCATTGAAAAATATCCAAAAATACAAACAATCGTAATACGCTTAAATAGTTACTTAAATACTATCAATGTACAATCATGGTTTACAAAAGTAAACATAAAATTTAAGATCTTGTAAGCAAAAATTGTAACTGGCTCTATCATATTTTACATCAATTCCTATATAGTATGAGAAATTTTACTGAATAACTGTTAACCACGGCGCGTACAATTTTATAGCCGAACTGCGACTTCTGTAATTTATAAACTGTACAGTTGTAGTTACTGGCAATTTATGAAAAATTACTATTATTAATATGTGTAGCAATCAAATATTTTTTAATAAAATTAGTTCGACTAAATTCAATATTAACTAAACATGGAGTGGATATTACACTTTTTAGTCGCAGCGAGTGCGGTTGCGAGCGGCCAATTAGAATTTTCAAAATCTCAGCTTGATATTGACATCTAATTGAGCTTATTGTTATAGCGTGCTACATCGACTGTTAGTAATTTCGAATAAATATCAAATTAAGTTGAGATTTTAAAGTTCTAATAGGCTTTTGCGTTACCGGAACGATGCGGTGAGTAGTTGTTATTAGGTTGCAAAAAAATTGGGTCAAAATTCTTTTCGTTGTCTTGTTTCTGACTTCTCTGTCACGATCCTATTTTTGACTTTTATCAAATAAATAAAAAAAGTTGAGTGCTATCGCATGTCTTTCTAGCTGTAGATTATAATAACGAAAATATTAATAAATATAGAAGAAAATAAATATTTTCTTTTTATGCCATTTAGTACAGCTTTGATGTCTACCGTTCTCCAATTCTCCCTCAACTGCTCAAAGGTTAACTGGAAGAGATCCCTTAAAGGGATAAGTTCGCCTTTGTACAATAAAGAGTTTTACTACTACTACCTACTACTAATATGAAGCCTTTTTAATTATTGTAAAAATTACTGTGCTATTCTAAAACGAATTTACCTAATGATAAGTAAGTGCGCTACGCACACGAAATTTACTGAACATCGAAATATATGTAGACCAAATGTAGACCGTATTAATCTGCTGCCACACTAACATAAAATCAATAATTGTAACTACATGCAAATGGGATACTGTAAAATCCTTTAATAATTATCATGAATCAATATTGTGATCGAATTAATGGCAACGCGTGCGGTAAGGTAATAATGGAATAATTAATAATGACGGAAACAGCATAGTAATAATTACGTGTTCCGATTTCAAATCAAACTTACGTTAAGCCGGCTTAGAATTTGCTTCATTAACATTAAGTTGACTTAGGTGAGCATTATTCAGAGTTAGTTTTGCCACTACTGTGTGATGTTACAATGAGATTAATAAAATTATTCATAGAACAAAATTAATTATTTTCTATGAACATATTTATAATTTATTTTGACCTATGCCACCGTGACGTGACTGACGTGTATTTTTTTCCTTCGTATATGACATTTATTTCGGTATAAAATTATTCATTTTATGCATCAAGCTACTTTTTTTAATTATGTTCCTCTCATTTATGTAGTTACGAGCAAAGCGAATAATAATAATGTTAATTCAGACCACTGCTTGCTGCCTGCTGCTGTATACGTACCACTGCTAGTCTTAAGTCGTCTCTTATGCACGAGATTACTTAGGAGTCCCCACGCTCTCTGGCCCAATGCGGGTTGGCGACTACAGACTACCTTTGAATTTTCTTAGCAGATGTATGGTAGTAGTAGTAAGTTAAATGACGAACATCTCTGGTAAATCGATTCCAACCATTGTGGTTGGGAACAAAAGACTGGAGGTGGTCGAGCAATACGTGCATCTTGGACATATTCTATCATTTTACAAAACACATCAGCAGAAGATCTCCAAGAAAATCCAGCTGGGTTGGGCGGCATTTAATAAATTAGCGGACATCCTCAAACCCGTTAACATTTCACAATGCCTGAAAACTCGCCTCTTTAACCAATGTGTCCTGCCCACCATGACCAACGGTGGCGAGACATGGACGCTCACCTCCTTGGCTGTGCATAAAATCCGAGTGGCACAGAGAGCCATGGAGCGCGCTATGCTCGGCATCAAACTTCAAGACCGAGTGAGGAATGTAGAGATCCGACGCCGCACCAAGATGCAAGACGCTGAGTAGAGTGCATAGCCAAAATGTCAATCATTTATAGAGAAACACAAAGCGTTTCGTTGTGCAAGCGATTGTCACTTTGGCTAGGCATCTAGGCCAATCTTTTTTTTCTTCAAATTTTCTGGTTTTAAGCCCTACCAAGCTTTTACCAAAACCATTGCGTTTGTTTAAATCAGAACCGGCATCTGGGGTGCCTATATCCCAGTAATTTCAATTACTGGCAGATACCTAGCTCTCTGGCCGGTCTCGTTCGATGGCTCGGTAAATTTGTCATTGGCCCGACCTCTCGGAAAATGCAAAATCAAACAGCTCTCTCGTGTACAAATACCTTTTACGAAATGAAGCGTTCGGTAAAAAACAATGGAGCTGAATTAATCGGTTAAAAAAAGTTTTGTTTGGAATACGGGTTTATTAAGCGTTGGTAGGATCGTTTATTGCATGTTAGCATTTTAATTAAAGTCTCGTAAACCAATTTTGCTAGCAGCAGTAGAATTTTTTTTTCTTTTGCTTTTTGGGGTGATAAATCCAAATTATATCGTTCTCGTTGACAAGATTCGCATAGGCAGAGAGATTTACAGTGTTATTTTCTGCTGGTAGGCCAATCAAATTTTAAAGAATTAATTCCTAACAAGCTACATTTCAATCTCTTCATTTGGTCCTAAATGCGTGTAATCCGAGGTTGCGCAATACCAGGAGGAGGTGTGCATGCATTTTTGCTCTTTTTCAGTTTTTTTTGCTTGTAGATATAATACCGTACGTGCGACGGAAAATTTGTTTTTTTTTTATAAAATAAAACTATGAAAACGGATTATATCGCGTATATTGAATTTATAATACATCCCGACGTTTCGAACTCTACAGCAGCTTTTGTTTTTTTTATAGTTAACATAAAACTTTATTTTTGCATTCAATCCAACTGCACACCTCTACGTGAAAATGTCTTGAATCTGAGACGTAAAAATAAGTTTTCCCTCCCATATTCAGATAAGAACAATTCTCGAAACTGCAAACGCCTCAAAGACAAGGCTAAGCTTCCGTCGTATTGTACCACAGATCATTTACATTTCTAGGCTTAACTACTGATGCGCCGTCTGAAACTTTCCGAAATTGCGAAATCTCCGCATGGAAAATTTCGGAAACCTCTTATTTTTGTATAGGACCGAATTTTTCCACTTCTAGCATGAAAGCTTCCATTGTTTTCAAGAAACTTTTCTGAAATGTCTGAGAACCGTAATAACCGTATCCGTTTCTGTAAACAGGATTAAGTGAACGAAAATTCAGTTATTGGAGTAAACATAGACTGTTGTATTTAACAGTTGCATCTCATCATCATCGACTCACCGGTCAATTCGAACAACGTGATAATTACTAGATACGAGAACAATACGAGATCTAATAGATACGTTATAGTTTAGTTCTCAACTAGTTATCTTTTGCAGTACGATTCGAGAAACCAATTGTCATTTCATGCTACAATTATTGTGACGTTTTGGGATATCCATTAGATATCAATTGGATGTCTAAGTAATATCTTAAGCAAATCTTAAAGAGATCGTTCAAGAGGACATTCGGAATCGCGGAAATGTCAAATTTGAAATGACTTTCTTAAATATAAATAAATAAATAAAATAAAAATGTTTATTGAGTTCGCACAAACAAACGTAGTTATAACTGGGCAGGTGCCTCTTTTTAAGCGTACAATGACACTTGTGTCAAGAGACACCGCTCTCCCGTAGGTGGTAACAGAATGTATATAAAAGCAATAGCTGTGGCTTAAAACTAATGTTTCTTCAAAATAACTAAAAATAGAAAGAAATTAAGTATATAAAGCTAATTTTAACAAAAATCTGTTCTTAATAGAGGACCTAAGCCTTTTTCTTTTATATAAGGTACAATGAGGTGGACTACAATTTTAATAAAGTTTTAATAATCGAGGGGATGTGTGTGTGTGTGTGTGTGTGTGTGTGTGTGTGTGTGTGTGTGTGTGTGTGTGTGTGTGTGTGTGTGTGTGTTTCTGTTTCTGCGTGTTTATTAAATTTATGTAAATTTTCTGTGTGCGTGTGTATAGGTTCTGGATGCGTAAAAATGAATCTGAAGACCCATGCATTAGCTGCAGGAAGTTTTTTTTTTTTTTTTTTTTAAGATGTAGTATACAGTATACAATTAATATTATTATTAATAGACGACTCCAACTAATATATTTTCAACATCATTATAGCTTTTAGTGTTAATCCATGTATTTAGTTTACTTAAACATTCTTTAGAGCTTGCGGGGTAAATATTTAACAACTTATTTATATAATTATACAATTTTACCGACTGAGCTACGTACTGCCTCTTTGCGAATACGGATTTAGGTACAGGAGCGGATATTACGTCGGGTTTTCTTCTTTTAGATTTATTATCGTCTGTTTCAGGTTTGTATACGGTTTCTTTATGCCTTCGTAAAACTGCATTAATTACATATAGCTTTCTAACTGAGAGCAGGTCCGAAATTTGGTAGAGCTCGCTGGTAGGGAACATATAGGGCTTAAAGTACATTACCTTGATTAACGCTCTTTGAGCTCTTTCTAACTCCAAAAACTTAGTTTTTGTGGCACCGCCCCAGATTGGAATACAGTAGGCAAGAACCGACTGAGCGAGAGAAATATAAATCTGGTTAAGTAGCTTTTTTGTTGCTACGTGTCGAAGATTTTTAAAGATCCAAATCATCTTTCGAGTGCGCGACATGATTAGTTCAATATGTACATGCCAGGTAAGTCTCTGATCTATCATAACGCCTAAATATTTTGTGTACTCAACTTTGTGGATTTCTGGGCATGTACAATTTACATGTAGGTCGTTACAGGTATGTATTCTCAAAGTGAAGGTAGACTTGGGCTGCGTTCTTTTGTATTTAGTGAAGCATATGAAGTTCGTTTTTGCTATATTTAATGTTAATAGATTATTTTGTAGCCACTGAGCAATTTTTGCTAGTCCAGACTCGGCGGATCTCTTTACATCTTCCCAGCTATCCCCCCAGAACACAATAGCTGTATCATCAGCGTAAGCAAAAATCGATCCGTTATCGATTTTAAGTTGACAAAGTTGATTGACGTATATTAAGAAGAGAGTTGGTCCGAGAACACTTCCTTGAGGAACGCCATAACTTATGTCGCATTCCTCACTAAGATATTCACCAATCTTAACTCTTTGCTTACGGTTATGAAGGTAGCTGGTAAGTAGCGACAGTGGTACTCCTCTGATTCCAGTGGCTTCTAAGGATCTCATTAGTATGGGAACAGAAACAGTATCAAATGCTTTCTTTAGGTCTAAGAACACGGTAAGTGATTTTTTATTTTTGTCTAGTTTGTCTATTATTAGAGAAGATAGAGCTGATACTGCGTCTTCTGTGGAGAGATTTCGTCTAAACCCATATTGGACGTTTGACAAAATGTTAAATTTATTTAGGAAGTTTAATATTCTGGTATTTATGACTTTTTCTATAATTTTTGATATGACAGGTAGGACCGATATAGGTCTGTAATCGGATATACAATTTCTGTTCCCACTCTTAAAAACGGGAGTGATGATAGCCTGTTTTAAAGAGTCGGGAAAGATACCACGACTGAAACATAGGTTCACTAAGTGCGTGAAGATCGGAACAACAATACCACTAGCCAGTTTCAGGAACTGTGTAGAGATGTTGTCCCATCCAGGAGCACTAGTCGATTTTAAATTTGAAAGGGTAGTATATATCTCATTTGGATCTGTGTCGTAGAGTACAAAAGAAGGCATACATGTGTTAGTTAGATTGTGATTTATGTGGCTTACAACATTATTATTGGACAATATTGTTTCAGCAAGAGACTTGCCAACGGTTGAAAAGTACTGATTTACTTCATTTAGAGATTCGATGGGGGTATTTTTAATGTCAAGTAGTTCAACGTTTTCTTTTTTATTTTGTTTTCTATTTGTTATATTATTTACTGCCTTCCATAGTGTTTTTGAGTTTTTACCAGAGCTAACCAAGTTATCTCTGTCGTATTTCCTTTTAAGCTTTTTTATAAGGCCATTGCAGAAATTTCGGTATCTTCGATATGTTGTTCTAAGAACTACATTATCAGGATCCAGCCTAAGCTTTCGCTGCATATTATTTCGGTTTCTGATGCATCGGAGAACTCCCAGAGTTATCCACGGTTTTTTAATACGATTATTTCTAGGTACAAGTGTTGTTATCGTATTTGTAGCAAGACATTTTCGAATTGTGCTTATTATATAGTCAGTAACATAGTTGGGGTAATCATTTTTATAAATGTCTGTAAAGTTTACTTCTTTTAAGCTACTTAATGCAGTTTCAAAGTTTATTTTGGTACTAGTTTTTTGAAGGATTTTTGTAAAGTTATTCATACCAAGCCTTAGTAATATCGTGTAGTGATCAGTGATAGTCGTGTTTAAAACTAGTATATTTGCCTGCGAGTGTTCTTTGTGAACTTTAATCATAATGTGGTCTAAACATGTTTTATTTCTGGTTGGCAAGACATGTCCTGGGAGTATCCCATGCATTGCAAGCATATTTAAATAATTTAACCTGTTAGAACGCTCGCAGGACTGCTGATTTTCGTGATGGATTAGATTTATATTTATATCTCCTGTAATTATAATATTTTTGCATGTTTTTATTGTTTCTAAGTGCTTGTTTAGTGAGTTAATGAATTCATCAGCATTATTAACAGATGGTGATCGATAAATTCCAATTATTTTTTTATCTAAGAAACTTATTTCTAGTCCTGATGCATGTGTAAGTTTTATTTCTTTTACTTTAACCTTGTGTGTCATTCCAACATAGGCGACTACTCCGTCATTTTGGTTTAAATATTTGGTTGTTGAGTAAGTTGAATAGTTTTCTAATGATGGCACAGGTTTGTCCGGATGTAATCTACATTCACTAAGTACTATAATATCAACATTAAACTTAAACTGTGCTAGGGTTACTATGAGATTATCTAAGTTACAGTAAATACTTCTTATATTTTGTGCTAAAATAGTAATATCAGATTGTTTGACTTTTATATGTTTTAGAATGTCTTCTTCATTGCATTCCACAGATTGCGCAACAAGTAAGTCGTCAATTTGGTTAAGAGTTGAAAGGGTGTCATCCATTTTGGGTATGTTCGAAATCAGTTGTGGTAGCTTTTGATGATGAGCATAAGTATTTTTTACTAACTTTATCGGGTGCATTTGGTCTATAGGATAACCTATAATTAGTATGGGGTTTTAGGTGATATTTGTGTAAGATATTAGTTTCATGTATATATTTTGTGTTACAATAAATAGTTATGTGGAGTATGTGTGTGTTGTACGTGTAAAGCGAGAACAAAAAAGTAATCCAATAGTATGCAGCCAAACATGCAATAGAGTAATAATAACAAGATATACCTAGATTTATAGCTAGTCACGTCTCTTGAAGAAGTCTCTGCACCTGCGCCTCACTTGTGATGTTAATTATAGGTGATGATTTCGTTTTTCTAACAAAAACTTTCCCAAAAGACGTCCAACAGAACTCGTATCCTTTTGAGCTTGCCAAATCTCTTGCTAAAAATCGTAGTCGAGCTGCTTTAACTGTTAAGTTCTCCGTGACGTATATTGGGGTCTCCAGTATGTTATGTCCGAGTAAGCCGAGATGCTTAGCGCGTAATTTGTTGCTAGAGTTTGTCAGGTTGTAATCTTTGCATTTCACTAGAATATCAGTTTTCTGTATAGCCGATACCATTTCAACTATAATGGAAGGGTTTTGCTTGTCATTCGGTCGGCTACGTACCCTATGTATGTCCGAGATATCCGAGGGAGATATAGGGAGCCCTATGGTCTCTGACAGCTTAGTGACCATGGTAACTAAGTCTCCTCTAGTCTCTTTCTCAAGTTTTGGGACATTTTTAATTTCAATATTTTTCTTTCGACTGTCGCGCGACATGTCCTCCATTCTATTTTCGAGGAGATTTATGTACTCCTTGTCCTTTCTTCTGTCCTCCTCAAGCTTCTCCACTTTCTTTTTTAGTTCCTCATTTTGGGCTACTAGAAATTTTACCGTACTATCTATACTACTATTGGAATATCTCGTTATCATTTCTGTTTCATATCTAGTGGATATCTAGATCATTGTTCGAATTGGCCCGTCAGTTAGGTACGGCGTGGAGAATTTTACAAGTAAAGAAGCTCATACTAATACTCGTATGTTGTGACAAAGTGCTCTCCAAAAATATATTTCAAAGCGGAGTCTGAAAGTTATAGTCTATGCTTGTGACCGAGTTTAGTGTTGTCTCCGTAACATACACCCTGTATATACAGCATGTGAATAAGAACCTACTTCGTTAGTTTCTCAAACAAACAGTGACGGAACAACAACAAGAATAACTTCTTATACCTACAAGCGTACTTTTATCGAGTTTATAAATTAAATTTATCTTATCTTATCTTAATGATACAGGAGGCCGATTCTGGATATTGTTTTGATACGACCTTGACGATGGCTCACGCAGATTGATGTCGTATCAGAATCGTACCATTAGGCATCTTGCTCGGCGTGAGACGCCTTATACTTATATGACATAATAAGTAACAACTTGCATTATCAGAATTGGCCTCTAAGTGTTATACCTTTAAACGAGCAATTCTTGTATATATTCAATTCAATTGATTTTTTTATATATTTATATATTACGGGGATCTCGTAAATGGCTCTAACGATTTCGATGAAATTTGCAATATGGGGGTTTTCCGGGGGCGAATAATTGATCTAGCCTAGGTCTTGTCTCTGGGAAAATGCGCATTTTTGAGTTTTTATGTTTTCCGAGCAAAGCTCGGTCTCCCAAATATTAAGTATTAGTTGACAAAGATAAGCTACAGACCTATGGAATTCCCTATATGAGTAAATCCAAGTATTGATTTGTATAACAATTCCATAGATATAGTACTTATTGGTTAATTCGTGTAAGATTTCCTCTGAAATTAATTTTAAATTTCTCTGATAAAAAAATATTTCCTTCATTAATGTGGTAGGTAACGGAAAATAATGCAAATGCGAAATAATGGAAATTATTTTTTTAAATGAACACTAAAAATTCTGTTAGCATTTTACTGCACAGCAAAACTCGTAATCTCAGGGGGAAAAATAATAAATTATCATACTTTTTATGTATTTTGACATAAATAAAAGGACAGCGATCGTATAATACAGTGAAATTGAATTTGGAAAAGAATTGTTACGCTTCTGTTTTTATTTTCATTATATTGGCTTAACGCGGGGGGAAATAAGAAATAAAAGATACCTATTTCTGATTTAAATGGCAGTTTTGTCCCTAATGAAAATAGCAAATTTTTAAGATTTTATTTTCATGATATGTTTAGACTTTGGAGCCTTTAAGTACCTTTCATTGTTCCTTTTCAGACTTAAGTAGTTTCAAAGAAATATACACAAATTAATGAGAATTCGTAGAAGTAACAATTCAATAATATACTTGATTCAATATTATTAAATAATATACTTGAATGTATGTACTATTAAACTTTATGTGACTTGTTATAAAAAAAAAATGTGACTTGCATGTCATATTAATCGTTTTAATAAATTTGTTTTTCAATATTAATTTTGAAATTGTAATAAAAATTCTTATTTAGTTTTAAATTTGCATGCCATTTTTTGGCTTAACATGTGATACTAAAATTAATTTATAACATCTGTATGTAATTACCATGTTTAAGCAAATAAATATTTCATTTCATTTCATTTCAATATTTAAGTCTTATAATAAATTGTAGGTAAGATTAAGCTACATGTGTAAATTTGATTCTGTTAACACATTAGCTACAGCAATTAATAGTTACACAAACCTAGCCGCTACCACACAAACCAAGTTACGCTCACATTTAACGATATGCTTAAATTATATTAACATGAACATTTGCTTAACATTATATTTAATAATGTCTTCGGTTACCGCAATAGTTAACTCATGAAAAGAAACTGTGAATTCGGATTATATTGCGTATATTGAATATATAATACATCCCGACATTTCGAACCCTTTACAGCGTTCGTGGTCAACGGGTGACTGAGGAAAAACTACATTGTGCAAAAGTACAATGTGCAAATAATGAACCATAATAAAATATAAACTTTAAGTCTGGTTATATAGTTTATTATGGTTCATTATTTGCACATTGTAGTTTTTCCTCAGTCACCCGTTGACCACGAACGCTGTAAAGGGTTCGAAATGTCGGGATGTACTATAAATTCAATTTTATCCGATTCAATCCGATTTCAGTTTTATTTTTTATTATATTCATGTATTGTATTGTGCCTTCTAACTTTCATGCCTTTCATGTAATTTAATTATGTAATTTCAAAAGGAGAACGCATCATCAGCGGCTTTTTGGATACGGGTTAGCATTTTATTAAAACGTTCATAGAATTATCTAAATGTCTAAGTACTACAATAACTTTCAATTAAGTACTTAAAAAGACTAATTTCAAATTCACCCGTTTCAATAGAGACGTGATTATAGCCTTGAAAATTGACACAAAGGCTGAAACTGCAGCTGCCATAACAGTGATAAGCTCCACGAAATTGGTTATTACGCTGCTCGTATTAATCGAATAACGCTCATGAAGGGCACGTACAAGACATTTCTGTTAGGTAGCTTAAGTGGTAAAGGATTACTCACGCTAGACCGGGCCAGGGCCGGGCCGGGGCCGGGCCGGAGCTTCCGGCGGTTCGTTTTATATTGCGAGCTCCACGTGATCACCGATCAGCCATCATAGAAAATGACATGTCGGACGCCATGGCCCGGGGCCCGGGCACGGCCTTTATTTCCTTATTTCTTCTTGCTTAAGACTGGTGCAAAAGAGCGTTTACTTTGGTACAACAAAGCAAAAATTGTGCCGTATGTAAGTATGTATGTATATGCTTTATTGCACATAGTAAAATAAATAATAGGAACAATGTTATAGAGTAAATTAAATTCAACAAAGGCAAACTTATCCCTGAATGGGATCTTTTCCTGTTAACCTTTGAGTAAATGAGTAGATACGAAGTAACGATGAATGACAAACAAAACCAAAAAAATAGTAACACTAGAAGTAATGAAATGCAAGTTTTGAATACACATTGCTACTAGTATAGCTACTTAAACTTAAATATAATTAAATAAGAGCAGTGTTACTACTCATTCCTTATTTTATGTTAATGTAATGTATGTATGAAGAGTACTTACTTACCATTCAATCGGGAACTTTAATATATAAAGTTAATATTGACCGACTGCAAGCTTTCAGCAAAAGGGTAAATATGCTCAGCTCTCAAGCCGGAGATATCAGAGCGCACTATATGGATCCCAGATGAAAAAACACGTTTAATCGTATTACTAGCACTCTATTTAATAAAAGGGGTTAGACTGAAGGATTGGCTTTTTGAATGATAAATGCTTTTAAACTGGATTTATGGTAAGATATTAGTAAAATATCTGGCGGGCTGAAATGGAATTGGGTACAGGCACAGAGGTGGGCTAAAGCCGAATTCAGATTTGTCTGTCGTGGTCTTGATGCACGCTGAGTCAGACAAATGTGCAAATCTTATTAAACGTATGAAACCGAATACCGTTCTGATACGACACGACACAAGACAACACGACACGTCAGACAAATTATGTGTAGCCGGCTTAAGATAAATACATACGACCGATACGACCTTCAAGAAAATAACTTAAAGGCCGGTAACTTACAACCCCTCTGGTGTGGCGGGTGTCCAGTGGCCACGGTAATCACCTACCGTCACGGTATTCATCTCCTCGTTTGCCTCCTGTATCATAACAAAAACAATGTGGCAACACATTTCTATTTCAGAAGCTATTCAAGCAAATTGTAGTCCTAACTAGACAAACTAAGTAACTATATCAGCCTTTTACTTTCCGCAAAAAAACCTTAACAAAAACACAACGCGCACATTTTATTCCAAGCTAACAATGTTCCGAAACGTCACTATTGAAGTATTTATGGTCAGCAAAAAATGTCGGCTGAATTTGTCCAAGTGCTCGATGCTCATCAACAGATTTTCTGTTGCTCGTTTTTCAGGCCTAGAATGTACACTGATATCTGAATGACAAAATGATGTCATTCAGATATCGAGGATTTCGCTCGTACTTGTCCGTACCTACCTACATGCATTGGCGCGAACGAGACTTACGTTAACTAAATGACATCATTCAGATACCATTCTGATGTCAGTGTACGTTCGAATCGTCCGATTTGTCGCTACAAAAGCTATAAAACTTGTTTCCTGTGACAAATGGAGCACAAAAGTGCTATAAAATTGGACCGTTTAACGTACGGCCTGCAATTAAAATGGATTAATTCTTTAACCATATATGTGCAGCTTGTGGGTTACTAGATTTATGAAATTATATGTTTATTTTATTAGAAAGGTGCGTTCATAGATTAGTTTTTTTGCACGCAATAGTTTAGTTTTGTTTTGGTTTTGGTTTTAGTATTTTAATATAGCACGCAAACGTACATTAGTTATTGTTTTTAGGGTTACCCAAAGGGTAAAAACGGGACCCTATTACTAAGACTCCGCTGTCCGTCTGTCCGTCTGTCCGCCTGTCCGTCTGTCCGTCTGTCCGTCTGTCCGTCTGTCCGTCTGTCCGCCTGTCCGTCTGTCCGTCTGTCCGTCTGTCCGTCTGTCCGTCTGTCCGTCTGTCCGTCTGTCCGTCTGTCCGCCTGTCCGTCTGTCCGTCTGTCCGTCTGTCCGTCTGTCCGTCTGTCGTCTGTCCGTCTGTCCATCTGTCCGTCTATCCGTCTGTCCGTCTCTCTTTCACCAGGTTAAAAAAAATAGGTATACCTATTTTTATAGTTAGGTATGAGATTTTCCTTATTATGGTTAAGTTTACGTCAGAATAGGTATTTAAAAAAAAGCGGTCAAGTGAGAGTTGGACGTTTGTTTGTTGTTATAGCGGCAACAGAAATACATCATCTGTGAAAATTTCAACTGTCTAGCTATCACGGTTCATGAGATACAGCCTGGTGACAGACAGACAGACGGACAGACGGACAGCGGAATCTTAGTAATAGGGTCCTCTTTTTACCCTTTGGGTACGGAACCCTAAAAACAGAGCTTATAAGCAGAACCATAAGATATTATGAGTCAACATACACGAATTAACAATGACAATATAGGTAATTTAACTAACCAGTAGATTGGACTAAATTGCCAATAACGTAGTTCATATAGTTAATTGACTGTAGTCATGCGCAAAATGTATCACTAAAAAGAAAAGATTGATATGCATCTTTCATACGATGTGAAGTACTTCACTCTTTTAGTTCACTAGTTCAGTTTAGTTCAGTAGCTCAAAAGATTCATCTATGATTCATCTATATCAACAGTACTGGTTTTCTATCTCTCATTCGCAGATATATTGAGTTGAATGAAGGATTCGATTGATAATTTCATTCAATATGAATCACTCAAATAAATGAATTTATGAATCGAAGGATTAAACGTGGCGTCCTTGTCGC
The DNA here is from genome assembly GCF_947568885.1 of Cydia strobilella. Taxonomy (NCBI): domain Eukaryota; kingdom Metazoa; phylum Arthropoda; class Insecta; order Lepidoptera; family Tortricidae; genus Cydia; species Cydia strobilella. The sequence continues at coordinate 1,994,159 of NC_086049.1, read as the reverse complement.
TCTTTAGACGAATGAGCAAGTAAATGAAAAGATAATTAAACTAAACTGCTGAAGCAAAGAACTAAATAAATCCGAACTTCTTCTTCTTCTTTTTTTTTAAATTATGGCTTCAGCCCAGTGGGACTATTTCGCCAGTATCAAGGTATTAAGAGGTTTAATAACGACAAAAATTGTACGGTTGTACAAGACAGTGTACGGTGATTTGTTAGCTCTTGTAAATCGATAGCTAGACTTTACAAGAAGCACGTGGACTACCGGCCGTTGACTCCAAGATGGTGGTTAAACGCGCTTCAAAATTAATTATCCATTCACTGCACACTACCACATTAGTTTACTGTATAATAAGCTATCGATATTACACTTTAAACAATATTAATGAGCAAAAAACAAAGTAATTAATCACGATGCTAACTATCAAGATGGCGCTCGAACCGGAAGTCTTCAAAATCCGAACTGAACTAGTGAATGAAAGAGTGACATCAAGTGAAGTACTTCATTTGAATCTTTCATTCGCGAACTACTCATCAGTGATTGACTGCCGATTACCAATATCAGCGGTATCAGCATGGTTGCATTTTTATCACCTGTCACTATGCCTGTCACTTTCGCACTTACATACATGTTAGAACGTGACAGGCATGGTGACAGGCGATAAAAATTGCTACCGTGCTAAGCCCGCAGTCGTCGTATACCGATTGTTATAAGTTGTTGAAAGTTATGAATTTGATCTAGATTTGTTGAGGATATGATGATAGTGTTAAAAGTGACTTCTTCAACCAGAAAAGTATCTCCGTCTGATGACGATTACGTCATCACAATCAGAATACGCCTTCCGAACGTCACATTTATACTTTTTTATTTATTTATTAAGACAAAAGGTACATGCTTACAAACAAAATTTATAGCATCGCCAAGCTGTAACCAGTTTGTTGGCGATTGAAGCGCTCAATTACCTAATCGAATTATGCACCTAAAGGGGCCCACTGACTATCAGTCCGCCGGACGATATCGGCCTGTCAGTTAGAACAAAAAATTGACAGTTCCGAACAACTGACAGGCCGATATCGTCCGGCGGACTGATAGTCAGTGGGCCCCTTTAACAAAACAATTAGCAGCTTAAACAATAATCCTTATATATAATATAAAACCGGCCAGGTGCGAGTCGGCCTCGCGCCCGAAGGGTTCCGTACCGTAACGTAAATATTAATTTTATCTGCTTTTAGTATTTGTTGTTATAGCGGCAACAGAAATAACTACATCATCTGTGAAAATTTCGACAGTCTAGCTATCACGGTTCATAAGATACAGCCTGGTGACAGACAGACGGACAGTGGAGTCTTAGTAATAGGGTCCCGTTTTTACCCTTTTGGGCATGGAACCCTAAAAACTGTTTAACCCTTAAATGCATGATTTTTTGTATAACTTTTTAATAAATTGAAATAGATGTGTCATGTTGTATAGATTGAGGGAATAATATTTTGGATAGCTGCATATTGAGCCACGGACCATCAAATATACGATGCATATATACATCATTATGCATTTAAGGGTTAAGGCACAGTATGTATGTTACTCTATGTATGTATGTATGTTACGATAATTGCCAGTGGTGCACTCTGGCGGCAGAATTGCAGTGATACCCCCTATTAACTTGCAAATTCCCCTTTGATTAAATTTTTTGGATTTAGTTGGATAGAAGATGAGCTCTTTAAGAAACATTTGTGTAATCATTTGAGAGATTAAACTAAAATATAGACAAATTGTTATACTTTAAGGGAGAAGTTTCGTGGTTTATTGAAGTAATTTGTTAAAGTTAGATTGAATTGCTTAGCGAGGCAGGGATAATATCTCTGAGCAAAAAAAAACATAGTTAACTTCTTTAGCGCGACTTGCACTATCCCACTAACCCGGGGTTAAGCGGTTGAACCGTTAACCAAGTGTCAAAGTGCACTAGTAACCATGGTAACTTCAGGTTTAACCGGTTAACCCCGGGTTAGTGGGATGGTACAAACCGCGCTTAGTGGTGCTATATTTTTAGTATGTTTTGTGAGATCTAGGATAATTGCCTAACCAGTGTATAATAAGTATGTGTATAAGCAAAGATAGATAAAACTCCGTAATAGATGGATACAGTCTAAGGAAAAAACGTGCCTCGAAAATCACAAAAATTTGATTCTCGATCAGATGGCGCCACTAGTTTTGGCCTACACTCGTATAGAGGGCGTTGACTGTTTCGTTTGTTATTTATAATTTTAACGCATACCAGTGAAAGAACATGGGTCAAAATCATATAAAAATAATTAATGCAAATAAAAAAATCATTTATCCATATTTAAATACATTTTATCGTATTTTTATAAATATTTATTTTTAGTTTTAAAGTGTGTCGACAGATGGCAGTGAATTTACTGGGGTTACAAAATTTACTATGCTACGCTCTAGTATAAGTTACTCTATGGTATAAGGTTGTCATCAAAAATAAAAACAATACACTTAGATAGGTGCTAAACATATATGTTATAGCAAAGATATATGGAACTCCGTTTAAGATAAGTAAAGTCTTAGAAAAAACGTGCCTCGGAATATCAAGAAAAAGTTATACTCGAATAGATGGCGCCACACCTTTGGCCTATACTCTTCTAGATGGCGTTGATGACACCGTTTGGTATTTAACAATTTTAATACATATCAGTAACAGACAATGGGTCAAAGTCATATGGCGTTCTAAAAATAAATAAAAAATAATTTATCCATGTATACAGGATGAAGAAAATTAATGGGCTCTGGAGGGAGAACAAACGTTCGGTTCAATTCCCGGGCGAGACAAGCGAATTTACACAAACTTTGAATGCAGTTTTATTTCTTTTTAAAAATAAAATAATGTTTCCTTTAAGTAAAATGAGATAACTTAAGGTTATGTTATAAGGTACTTTCCCTCCAGGGCCCATTAATTTTTTTCCATACTATATACAAATTTTTGATATAAAAATCATTTACATTTTTAGTTTTAATCGTGTGTCGATAGAGGGCAGTAAATTTACTGTGACTACAAAATTTACTATGACAATAATCCTCTATACTATCTGTTCTCTTTGGTTATAGCAACGAGTTGCGGGAGTATGCAATTCACTCCACAAAGCGAAAATTAAGGAAATAGGAAGAGATTGTCTAGGAGTGTAACTCTCAACTCTCAACCAAGCCTCCTCAAACAGAACCTCCACGTTTTTTTAACGTTCAACAATGAATAAATGTGAAGAAAGAAAATCTTAGCTTTCCCTTCAAAGCTTATACGTCTAACATAATATCATATAACATATCTATTCATAAGGTCAGCCAATTCAAACTGGATTTGCCACAATAGACGCTCCAATATTTCATATCAAAGAATATAAATATCAGCGAGTGCATTCTGCTAAGATTCGTATCTTTAACACAGAGTGAATTTAAAATTGAGTAGTCCATCTTCAAATGAGGATATGTAAAAGCGCGGGGGTTTAAGCAGAATAACAAGTTATAAATTGTTCTACTGTTTGTTTGCTAGTTAGTTATAGCAGGTGACATATAAACTTTAATATTATTTGCAGCACATCTAGCTCGATTTGCATGGGCAAATAATGTCATATAGATGTTAAATTAAGGGAGCTACCAAGATAAATAAATTGCATTAGTTATAGGTACAAGGTTGACAAGGTTGTATTAAGTAAGCTATGGTCATTCTTAATATACCAAACATAAGTAACAAAGAAGCGGGTATGTAGGGTTCTCAAAGGTCGGCAATGATTAAGTGGCTCCCTGTGATGTTGCTTATGTCCATGGGCGACGATGACTGCTTCCCATCAGGCGGCTCGTCTGCTCGTTTGCTGACTATCACATAAAAAAAACTGTTTCTCAGTATTATGATGCATATATTGTGAATTCCTAAATAGCCAGAGATAGATTGCTGTAGGCACCCCAGAGGTGTATAGGTTCTTCACAAGCTCGCGCCAAGCTTTTCCTATCTTTAGCGACCTTTCTGGCCTCCGACCCGACCGAGTCCGACCGTTTCTAGCTTACTGTCAATAGACTGTCAAGGTTTCTACGTAAATAGAAAGATTACTGTTATCATTAAGTACCTATACTGTGGTCCGACCAAAATGGTTTGTGTAGAAAATATTTCCAATTCCATTCAGCCAGTGCACGGAGCTCAACGTCGTCTTAGAGCCATCTATTATTATTGTATTTCCACAATGGAAATAAGAGTTCATAACAGTTTACTTTGACCATTATCCTTTGTGATCGTTGCAATGTTGAGCTGCCCAGAAGCTATAAACTCTCAGCTAAATGCCTTAGTTATATTACAGTGCTATTAGTAAATATGAGTGCTGCAATTTATAATATGTTTACCATTAAAACACTCAGAACAACTGTTTTAAAATGCGGACCATTAATGAGAACGATTGTAATTTTGAGTATTGACATTATTATTGACCCTGATTGGAATAAAGTGAATAATCGCATACACTGCCAGTGCGAGCTATACGCCTATAGCCAATAACACGTTATTTCTGCTTTGTAGCTAGCGCCTGCGAATAGAAACTGAGTAAATCAGTTAATTGGGATGGAACGAAGTAAAAACAATATTAAAATAGATTATTTAAAGATAAAAGAAAATAGTCCAGTCATAACATATAACTGTGTTACGTACGAAGTCCCAGATACAGTTACTAATCACACAATATTATAACAATTAATATATTTATATAATCGATTTTTTATATTCTGAACAAATCTCCTTATACTGGCAGTGAATAAGTTAATTGGGATGGGATGAAGTAAAAAAAACAGGTTATTTGAAGATAAATTGTGGATATTTTTATATTATTTTTAACAAATTATAAAATATATGCAAGAAAAGTGTCCTAAGTATAGCACAGCACTATTTTTAATAATAAACAAACTTTTTTTATTGATACATACTCAATAAACAATATAAAAAAAAAATTACAAACTAAATGAAAAACTAAAATTAAAAACTTAACTTAAAAATAAACTATAAATAAAAAATTTGCCCCAAATCACCAATCAATTTATTCACAATATTGTATTCTAGGGAATAAAACGATCCATTTCAGGCGAGGTGTGCATACAGCTACCCGAGACGGAACGGCGAGGGTCGATAGGCACAGCGAGGTTAAACGGGGTTTTATTACCGAGTTATACAGTCTACTTTTCACTTTGAATAAAAAAAATAACAGGTAGGTACTTATTTTATTTAATATTTTATGAAATATTAAAAGTACAATTGGTACAATTTTTAATATATAGAGCTATGTTTTTCCCGGGTAGATTAATTGTATTCTGAGTCAATTGTGGAGGCGAAAGAGGTATTCCGGGTAGATTTATTTAAATTCTGATTCGATTCAGAAGTAAATGTAGGCGAAATCAAAAATATTTTCCCTATGGACTAAAATACGATTTTTGCCCCGCTTTGCAGGTCTAATATGAATCACTTTGAGAGCATGAGAAGTGAAAAGTATATGTCCAAAGAGTCATAACGTATAGGGACCGTACGTACGAAACCCCACATACAGTTACTAATCTCGTATGTAATCGATTTTTTTAAAGTCCAGACAAAACTCCTTATCATGGAGCGAAACATTTCGAGCGATATTTGACTTGATTCAGGCTTTGTATTATCGCAATATGTTTATAGACCACAAAATATTTACAATTACGGCATTGTGTTTATATCTATGTCAATCAAAATAACTATAGAAAAGCTGAAGAAACCGATAATTTTAATATCAGAAATTAATCAAAATTTGTTCAAACTAAATCTAACTTTATCCATTAATTTTCAATAAATTAAGTAGTGACATAAAACAATGTAGTGAACTAAGGACCTTTGATATTAACTTAAGAGATTATTTCATTAATAGACCATTCTACACAATTGAAGAATATTTTCCAACGCACTTGATTAAAAATGAGTTTAGGAATATATTGTAAAGTTGACTTTTTTATTTTTTATATTTACATAATAACAATATTTGACATTCATATAACACCTGACATTATTTTATACATTATATTTTTAGCTAGATTAAGTAAGTAATTGATGTAAACATTCATAATTGTATATACTGTATAACTGTGAAAAAGGAAAAGGCGGATGGACTGTGTGAAAGCTGATATGAAACTAACGCATGTAGATGATGAAATGACGGGTGACAGAGAGGTATGGAAGAAAAATACATGCTGCGCCGACCCCAAGTGAATGGAACAAGGGCAAGCGAATGATGATGATGATGATACTGTATAACTGTATTTAGGGTTCCGTACCCAAAGGGTAAAAACGGGACCCTATCCGTGTCTGTCTGTCCGTCTGTCTGTCACCAGGCTGTCTCATGAACCGTGATAGCTAGACAGTTAAAATTTTCATTGCCGCTATAACAAATGACTATAAAGTGGGAAAGCCTCGGTGGGCGAGTTCGACTCGCACTTGTCCGGTTTTTTTTTTCATTATACTATCGCACTCGTGCGGTAATGTATGATAATCTGATCGAATTAAGATTGTAACTAATTGCTAATAATATGTATGGAGTCGGATCCTTCTTAAATTGGTCGAGTAGATTTTACAACAAGGAAAGAGGGCGCCGGCGAGGCGCCACATGCAGGGCCAGGGGAGCACCGGCAGGCAGTATGGCAGATGCAAGACGCATACTAGCTGTTTTAACAATTAAAATTTGATTAATATGAATGTTTCGTTCTTTTCCTCGCAAGTGTGTTGAAAAACGTCGTATGAAACACGTGCGTATTGGTCATTACACACGTCGGCTTTCTTATTGCGCGATCGCTTTTAGCACGCGCGCACAACATCGCCTCGTGTGTAATGACCAACGTAACACACTTGTATCACAATGTATTATAATTATAATTATTTAAAACATACACTACAACAAACAATATTTTCTCAAATCTGTCAATAGTATTGGATTGTTCAGGGATCAGCTAACTTGTTTGCTCGTTATTGGGACCGTGAACGACGACAGCGCCATATACCGGTTACAATATAGGGAATGTACATGCACTTAACGCAAATAAATAATAATCTGAATCTGAATCTGAAATATGTTTGATTCTCGCACAAGCGTTTAGTATTTGCCATTTTGTTACAAATTCTAATTAAAGTTTGCAAGATGTACAAACTCCCGACGGGTGTCTCGAGCTTTCCCCCTATGTTAACAATAACAACAACAATAAAACAGTGTGTATAGCGTGTACAGTGTTATTTTCTACTGCAGAACATTAACGTTACGGAATCAAGTTGAAAGTTTCACCACATTTCGCGGTAGAATGCTAACATACTAAACGCAGTTGGTAGTAACAAAACATTACAAACGCGAGAATGCTATGTAATTCTGCTACTAACTTTGCTACATAAGTTTATATGTTCGACGACCGGTCTGGCCTAGTGGGTAGTGACCCATCCTGTGAAACTGATGGTCCTGGATTCGAATCCCGGTAAGGGCATTTATTTGTATGATGAGCACAGATATTTGTTCCTGAGTCATGGGTGTTTTCTATATATTTAAGTATTTATATATCATATATATTATAGTTCTGCCGTGTCAGACGTATCTCTGCTATCTCAAAAAACACAGTTTTGAGTAAATCGAGTTTAAAGTTTTCGGTGAGCGTGAAAACTAATAAACTCATATATTTCGTGAGTTTATTGAGTTAAGTCATTTTTAATATGTGTTTTGTGTTTCAATAGACGTGAAGAATAATATTTCTTTACTTTTTTTTGTAAAAATACATAGTTTTTGAAATAAACGCATAAACATAGTTTGGCGTAAACACTGTTTCATACATTTGGTGGTTGCGCGTAACTATGTTAACTTAAAGTTAGATGAGTTCGTTGTATGAGCGCTCATAATATTTCGCGTGGCCACGGCTCGCGGGCTTATTGAGGTTTTCGTTTATCTAAAGTTAGAAGACTGTATCAACTTCTAGTAAAACGTGTAACCAGGGCATGGGGAATATTGAGGTGGTCACACGTAGTTCTTTTATCTTAAGTTGTAAGAGTTCGTTGTATTAGTGCTCCTAGTAAAACGCGTAACCAGACTACACAACATAATCCATTTTATAATGTGCTAACTCACATTACATACAAGGAGCCCGATTTCCATCAGTCCTTACATCATTGGTTATAAAGTAGATCAATCGATTGGTGGAAAGAGCCTTATGTTTAATAGCGTATGCATGTATTGCATGTATGTATGTGTGTATGTATGTATGTATGTATGTATGTATGTATGTATGTATGTATGTATGTATGTATGTATGTATGTATGTATGTGTGTGTTTGTTTGTATGTACCTTATTTAATATTTAATCCCAGTAAGTGTAAAAGTCGGAATTAACGGCAGAAGGTCAGTTACTCCAAAATGTTTAACCGCCTTAAAAAAAAGGGTCTCAGTTTGACCCGTATGTTTGTCCGCGATTATCTCGCGTTTGATGCGGTTTTCAGAAAAGTATTTGTTACATTCTGGAGAAGGTTTTAGTATACATAGAGCTGAGCTGATGCTGAACCCTGGCTGTACCTAGTGGAACTCAGGTTTGGTGCAACATAGGCACACGCTGTTTTGGTCATCCAACACGTCTTAATGAGCACTTGGGGGAGCAGTACCCAAGATAAAGCTGATGCTGAACCATGGCTGTACCTAGTGGAACTCAGGTTTGGTGCAACGTAGGCAAACGCTGTTTTGGTCATCCGACACGCCTTGATGAGCACTTGGGAAAGCAGTACCCAAGATAGAGCTGATGCTGAACCCCGGCTGTACCTAGTGGAACTCAGGTTTGGTGTAACATAGGCACACGCTGTTTTGGTCATCCAACACGTCTTAATGAGCACTTGGGAGAGCAGTACCCAAGATAGAGCTGATGCTGAACCCTGGCTGTACCTAGTGGAACTCAGGTTTGGTGCAACGTAGGCAAACGCTGTTTTGGTAATCCGACACGCCTTGATGAGCACTTGGGAGAGCAGTACCCAAGATAGAGCTGATGCTGAACCCCGGCTGTACCTATTGGAACTCAGGTTTGGTGTAACATAGGCAAACGCTGTTTTGGTCATCCGACATGCCTTAATGAGCACTCGGGAGAGCTGTACCTAATAGTGGAACACAGGTTTGGTGCAACGTAGGCAAACGCTGTTTTGGTCATCCGACACGCCTTCACATTTCTCTCACTACACATTCGTAACAAGGCTTTACTTCGTAAAGAACTCATTTTAAAGACTAATTTATCATTAGAGTTTTGAATGATTCACAATTAGTTTCACTAGACTTATATTGACCGGGATATAGACCGTGATTACCTTTTGTATTATTTGTGAGCTCCCGATCATACAAAAGGTAATCACGGTCTATATCCCGGTCAATATAAGTCTAATTTATCATACTTTGAACAAACAACATAAAAAAACACCGGAACGCTAACTTAACCGGGTCAATATTACGTACGTAATGAAATGTAAATGTGACGTTTTCAATCGAAAGGTACCACATTGTCGCTTACCATAAAGACGAAAATTGGTTGTATCTTTATACGAAAAACCTGTCAGAATGTCCTTATGACAAGCGACAATGTGGTACCTTTTGCTTGTAACTACACAAATAAACAAATACACGTGGCAAGGAGCGACGAGCCGCTCCATCCGCGCCCCGCCCCCCGCCTCACCGCGAGCCGCCTATCGCCGTACTACCTGCGTGTGGTTACGCGAAACTATGATAACTCGAGATAGTAGATATCCAGTTTGCCGTAAAAAAACTGCGAAGAGTTATTCTAACTTGAGTTAGAAGAGATACGCATAACTCAATGTCCAAAAATTCGAAAACGTCTATCTTAAAACATTAAATATCTCAGTAACTAAAGACATTTTTTGAAATTTTGTTTAAGTATTATGTAAAGCATAGTGTCTAGTTTCATTTTGCACTGGTTAGGCGAATCTCTGCTATCTAAAGATACAACTGTTGTCAGAGTACCCACAACACAAGCCTCCTTGGGCTTACCGTGGGACTTAGTCAATCTGTGTAAGAATGTCCTAGGTATAATATTTATTATAATAATATTTATTATATCTATGTGAACTGTCTGTCGTCCTACACTGTCTGTCGTGAACTAGTCTTGTCTTGAGATTGTCATGTCTAATTTGGAATTCGAATGTCGGTCGTTCCAAATAACGTATGTCAGTCAGCCAGTCACTCAGTCGGTCTATGTCAGGTCGCCACGGAGGTTAGAAGCCCCGACACTATGCGACTGAATTCCGTTTGGAAATCTTATAAATGAAGGGCGTTTTTACTTAACTGTGTACGGTCGATGTCCAAGATATGTTTACACTTTTGCACTTTATCCCTTTGTAATAAGGCGTAAAATGTAAATATATGTAACCTACTTCGGTTTCTTAGTGTTGGTCTAAATAATTCAAAATTATCCTATCTGAAGTTTTAATGAAGTTTTTCATTTTTTTTAAGCAAAAATAACGTGTACGTAATAACTGGCAAAACTTGCAGAAAATTAAGCCATATATAAGAACGTTATATTCTACGAAACATCAATATAGAACTAAGCATATTTTTGACATGAAAAATAAGTAAGGATACCTACCCTCCTAAGTCCCTGTTAAAAAACACAATCAAATCGAATTTTGAACTATAATGGAATAAAAGTAGGTTCCATATTCAACACTGCAAAAATGGCTACTGTCTTCAACCAGAAATGTGACGTCACTTTTGAGACTGATAGATCACATCCATAACAAAATCTAGATCAAATTCATAACGTGTTATTACAATCAGAATAGACCTCCTAGTTAGGTACGTTTCGTTCTTAGAAAATCCGTAAAACCGATAATTTAATAAAAGCGATACCTTATATATAATATCTTGAACTATATAACATAACAGTATGTTTAAAGCTATTTATGTTCAACAAACAATCCCACGAGCGTGGGCACTATGTTTGTCCAGCGAGATGAAAACAGCGAACAAATGGAGCCATCGATCTGGAGGCCGATGCAGATTTAACAATTTGTTACGATTTTGCACTGGTTTTGATACGACACTGGCGATTATCTTGGTGATTGGCGAGCATCTCACGTACGGTTTTCACTAAATTTTGCATGCACCTACCTGCGTGAGCGATATTTAAGGCCGTAACAAAATAAGATCACCTTAAATGTAATGCTATCAGATCAGTAATGTCACCACGGTATTGTAGCTACAGTAGACTTATATTGACCGGGATATAGACCGTGATTACCTTTTGTATTATTTATGAGCTCCCGAAAGGCCGAAGGTAACCACGGTCTATATATATCCCGGTCAATATAAGTCTAGTGAAACTAACCGTGAATCATTCAAATCTCTAATTGTAGCTACAGTCCTCATCCGAATTTTAACTTCAAGGTTGTGTTGTAGGTATCAAAATTGCACCAAACTGTTTGTCATCGTTAAAGTTCGCTAAATTTGATCGTATGGAAAGTTTGATAGTAAACTGCTGCGGCGCGCCGGGAGACGTTGTTTAGTCTATCAAGTGCGGATGATGCAACTGGCACTAATAGTATCAGTCGATCAGGTTTGTTTTTAGGAACAAATGTCTATATGGGACCCTTTGCATTAAAGCAATACAAAATTCAGAAATGATAATCAAAGTCCGACAGTCGCACTTCACTCGCGAAACACTCCTATAACAAAACGATAAGTGAATGTGACGTCACCGTCCAACTGAGAACCCATCTTAGTATGGAATGGAATTTTTTTATGTGATAGTCAGCAAACGAGCTGACAAGCAGCTTGATGGAAAGTGGTCATCGTCGCCATGGACATAAGCAACATCACAGGAGCCACTTAAGCATTGCTATCTATTTTACTAGATTTTGTTATAAAATTCAACTTGTGTCATCATTTCTATTGTGAAAACATAATCGGCCTCATGTTTACGGCCTCGTGCAGGCTTCCAATCATTTTGCGGTGGCCTTTAATCTTTGCAATTATTGGATTTTACCCAATTTCCTTTTTATTGCATGATAGAAGTTAAAATTGAAATAAATCAAATAATCTGTGATGGCTACTTATTCTTTTATAAATAGGGCCACTTGCACCAGCCACGGTTAATCATTAACCCGGGATAACCCGTTAACCCAGTTTCAAATCGTACTGGTAACCATGGTAACTCCAGGTTTATCCAGTTAACCCCGGGTTAGTGGGCTAACCGTGGATGGTGCAAGTGGTGCTTAGAAAACTTGGAGTAACTTGTACCTTGCCTTCACCTAAATAAACCAGGTGGTTTTTCTATTTTCTATTTTTAGATAATTCCGGAAAATTGGACTTAATCGAATGTAATTAGGTAAAATTACCTCCGATGTTTCCGTAATAATAAAGATACTTATATGTAACTCGGTATAAGATAGAAGTAAAGTCTAAGGAAAAAACGTGCCTCGGAAAATCAAGAAAAAATTATACTCGAATATACTTACGCTTTGCACTTTACTTATATACTTTTCAGCTGAGTTGCACCAGCTGTGGTGTGAAACGTCGGAATTTAAGGTAAAAACAATGAAATTTAATCGCGGTAGACCCGTTCGCGTGGTGGCGTGGTGAAGGTCGCGGGAATTCGGTGGTAGCGAGCGGCACAGGATCGGTCGGAGTGGCGAGCCTTGGGGGAGGCCTATGTCCAGCAGTGGACGTCTATCGGCTGACATGATGATGATGAGACCCGTTCGTATAATTTGTGTTCAAAACGCGAGTTTAAAGTGTTAGTTAAAATGTATTGATAAATACTTACCCCTTCTTATTGCAATAGCAAGTTTCTTCACAAAATTACTGTGCTTATGCAAATTAATTACACCGTAAAGCCCCGCTGAAGAACAAACAAGCAGGTATTAGGTATTTTGCCAAACTACGTTATTTATCACAAGCGTATTGCGAGTTATCTCGTCCTGTGACAACAATAACGGAAATTTCAAATAAGTAATTAATCATTGACAAAATGTAACGAATTTGTCAGTTTTACTCGTGTATTCCCATTGATGGCGCGAGCGCGGTCCTAGAATCGCCCTTAAGTACCATGTATAGTTGGTCAAACCAAATTGTCAGTAAATAAGAACAGAAAAAAACTATACCCATCCTTTTCTTTTGGGTGCTAGTACTAGTGTAAGACAAAGATAGTATGATTCTCTCTGTCTGTTTGAAATGAGACAGTCCTTTGACAAACTATATGTTACCCAGGCAAATTCGAACGTACCTACTCTGATCAGATTGCCATCTTAATGATGTCATTCAAATATCTTGCATTTTGCTAGTACTTGTCCATACATGTATTGGCTCGAGCGACGAGCACGCTAACTAAATGACATCATAATAACAATATCCCATCAAAAACGTTACATGTAAAAAGATGCAAGTCTCGCAACGCAATTTTTCTACTACAAAAAAGTTTTGAGATGTAATGTGAAACCAAGTCGAGTATTTTAGTCACTGCGGGGAGGTGTTCAAATCGGGGTCCCTTTGTTTGACATAATTATTAAAAGTCATAATGTAATTATTGTCATATTCTCATTAGTCATAATTCTGAAACGTCTAACTTTTCAGGAATTCCTCAGGTTATCCTATAGATAGGTTAGGTTAGGTTTGTTTTATGGCCTATCGGCTTAAAGGATGCAAAAAGGCCCCAGGACCAGACGGTGCCCCGGCCGCGTCATGCCTGTAGTGCTGGGTCAGCTAGGAAACCTAGTTGTAGGTATATCATAAACCTACAACTGTAAATAAGTTAAAATTAGACGTTTTCATAATTTAATTTTTAACAAGCAGATGGGCTAGCATAGCCACCAAATGGATGCCAGAAGAGGGGCGCGGACCCGGCAGGCCCAGACGGAGGTGTCTACCTTTCTCAACAACTGGCCGGAGGAGGCACTATATCGGGAGTCGTGGAAAACAAGGGGAGAGGCCTTTGCCCAGCAGTGGGACACCATAACGGGCTAGTAAAAAAAAAAAAAAAACAAGCAGAAACGTCTGCGAACGAACCCACCCCACCTAAGTCGCCAAAGTTAAGTTAAGTCTCAGCTAAGGCAGTAATTTTTCCACTTTTAAATTTGTTTTCATATTTGATTACTAGAGCCAAATTAAACCTTTTACATAATATCAAATTTAACATTTTACTAATATACGAGTAGCTATTTATGTGTGAATTTTTTCATTGCATTTGCCCTTGATGAAACCGTGTAAAAAGTCAATATCAAAACTACAATTTTGCGTTAGCCCCCTCTGAAAGGTTAGGACTCTCTCTCTCTCTCTCTGTGTGGTCGCTCTCTCATGACTGAGGATCGTGATCATCAGTGGATGTGAATGCTCCACACCTGGTTCTTGTGATCTGCCTCCATCGCTGCCTGTCTATCACGTCTCTGACGAACGAGCAAAAGTTGGTTAATGATGGGGCCCCTTTTACTTGATCGCTCCATCTAGTTGGAGGCCATCCCCGGCCTCGTTTGCCCTCCGTGTTTCCAACAATGATCAGCTTTTCAAGGCATCTCCCCTCCTCATTATGTGGCCGAAGTAGGAAAATATGCGCTGCTGGCAGACTGTGGATAGGCGAGTTCGGACACGAAGCTGTGAAAGGATCGATACATTGGTGCGCATGGCGGTCCAGGGTATCCTCAACATACGCCCCTAGCACCACATTTCAAATGCATCGATCCTTCGCAAGCAAGGATCGGCACTCGGCAAGCAATAAAATTGGTCGGGCAAAACAGCTTTTCCATAACATTTGTCGCATCTAAAATACATGTTCATCTGAACCTCTGACTCTCCCTAATTCGGCAACGGATAGGAACGACGTGGTCGTCCGTGGTCTGACGTGGCGCGATAATAATTAATGAACCTATCCCGAAACAAGTCATTAGGGTCCCGGGGGACGCTTATTATACGGTAGGTCACCGTTTAGGAGTGCCTCTTTTGCACAGCCTTCACGATTTTCATGAGGGAATTCTGTCTCACCAAATATTTGCGTTCATCGTAAATATTTTTCCGCATATCCGACATCCGTACGGGATAATTCGGTTGTGGAAATCTATTTCTATACCACTTTGTACCTCGTCACAATGACAATAGTATGAGGTCCCCAGCGGCTTTTATATTGATTCTCACTTTGACAAGGTACCAACGAAGTGGCATTGGAATTAAATTCCTTCACTGTTCTAACGCCAAACGTCTATGCCATAACTAACATTAGATACGTGTGTCGAAAACTTTTTTACAATGAGTTCAGGCTTCTGCCTGTGCACATTAAGAGGCCGTAGTTGATTTTGGAGCAAAAATTTAAAATTGATAGATTTAGTCCTTGAAATTATACACGTTTTGTTACGTAATATCTAAATAACAAGTATTGGTTTCTATTAGCACGTCTTCTCATCTTGCCTTTTAATAATGAGGTCGCGAGCGTGCGTCACCGGTAATATATGAAAAGAAGGGGTAGTTTTTAAAAATTCATCAAAAATGTATGGTAGTAAATTATACAAATTGATGTATAAGAATAGTTTCAGCAAATGTTGTAGATTGTTTAAGTATCAAAACTATGTTGAAATTAAGTCGATTTTCAGAGAAATTGTTACTTGTTTTGAAGTAATTTCTGGAGAAAATTGATTTAGTCTAACTTTCATTAACACTACTTCAAAGTCATAATAATAAAAATGTAGTCTGACAAACGTCAAGTACAGGATAAGTGTAATAAAAAATTACCATGTTTAGCAGTCCAAACTTTACGAAATTTACAAATAAGAGCGACAAAATCAGTGCTTTACGCGCGTTTACCTAAACGTCCATCAGAAAAGCCAACATTACTAATTTAGTGAGTCTGTTTTCAAAAAATTGATCTGATAAAAGGTAAGATAAGAAGACGTGCTAATAGAAACCAGTACTTGTTATTTCAATTAGGTAACAAAAGGTGTACAATTTCACCGACTAAATCTATCAATTTTACATTTTTGCGACTAAAATCGACACCGGCCTCTTAACAATTAAATAGTCTTTAAGAGTCCGCAGCTATACAGACGTAGTTACGCTCTCATTTTAAAACGACTGGCTAGATTTCTCTGAAACTTTGTTTGTACTTACAACAGGATAAGGTATGCCTGTAATTGTAGCTGTAATAATTAGAGTTTTGTTTTGATTACCATATATAGTTAAAAAAAATACAGCGAATATAAGTTTTTCATACAAAACTTGTTTTTGCTCTATTTCATTTGTTTTATAAGCTGGAGCTATATAAAATAATTACAGGCATAGATATACCTTATGCCATGTGCAAAGTTTAATTACAATCCAACACGTAGTTTTAAACGTAGTTTAGTTGCCTACGATGGGTCTTGTAATGATCTAAAAAACTGTAATTTGCTTCCTTATTCGATAAATTGAAAAAAAAAAAAAAAGGAGAACGAAACTCCGTTTGTATGTGTAGGTGAAATTCGGCTGAGCTTGCTGCGGACTCTCTAATCTAATTTTCTCGCTACTTATACAGTCATGTTCAAACTTTCTATTTCTTAAAAGCTGTACGACTAAAGCCTTCATATAATGAAACCAAATAGCTAACGATTAAGTATGTCATCTACAGGACAGGTTCAGGCTTTCTACTCGTAAACGTATTAGACTCACGTGGAAAAACTATCCGAAAGCGCCACACATCCGCAGAACCAACATGCCTTGAATTGAGGTCAAATCAATAGAATCGCATCACAGAATCACTACTTACTTATTTATAGCAGAGCTGTCATTTTCATCCGAGGTTCAGTAATGAGGTTTGCTCATTTTCCAATCCATTTTGCAGTGAAATCAGTAAACAACGACAGACAAATCAGCCCCACTGCTCCGGAATAGTGTATGTGGCTGACAGAGTTTCACCCATGAGACTAGAGACATCTCAATTCTCTCGAGTTTTAACAAATGGAGTGCGTTTTCGTAGAAAATTTCCGATTCACTTGCGGCTTAAAACAACGTGTAAGAAATATTTCCTTCCACCCAAACTTTGCATGGTATTTGCAATAATAAATTGTGGACATGTCAAATTTCTATGAAAATATACATACATACATACATATAATCACGCCTATTTCCCGGAGGGGTAGGCAGAGACCACGGATTTCCACTTGCTACGATCCTGACATACCTCTTTCGCTTCCTTCACTTTCATAACATTCCTCATACACGCTCGCCGGTTTAGGGTGCTCTTGACCTGGCCTTTCTTCAGGATTTCCCCGATCTGATCAGAGAAAGTCCGCCGAGGTCTATGAAAATATGACGTTCTTAATGACATTACTACACTTTCTTCAATAAAAGTCGATGCAAAATAGGGTATTTGACATTTTGTCGATCAGGCGGCCTAGCCAAGGTGACAATCGCTTGCCCTTCGCCATCGAATCGCTTTGTGTCTCTCTATCACTCTTCCATATCAGTATGACAGTGACAGTTGCGTTTCGTTCGCTACGGAGCGTTAGCGATTGGCATCTTGTCTACGGGGCTAGGTTTGTTTTGATCAATGTAACGTAGCTATTGCGAAATATTGCGTTTATGTATATTGTTGCTATACATTTTTTTTATAAAATTTAAGAAATCGAATTGTACCATTATTTTTTTCCCTTTTTGGATGTTTGAAAAAAACTGAAATTTTGAAACTGAGGGCTTGAATTTTATGGGCCATATATTTTTAGGGTTTCGTACCTAAAGGGTAAAAACGGGACCCTATTACTAAAACTTTACTGTCCGTCTGTCCGTCTGTCTGCCACCAGGCTGTATCTCACGAAGCGTGATAGAAACAGTTGAAATTTTCACAGATGATGTATTTCTATTGCCGCTATAACAACAAATACTAAAAAGCACGGAACCCTCGGTGCGCGAGTCCGACTCGCACTTGGCCAGGTTTTTTTTAAGTTACAATTGATTTAGATAAATTGCTCATTTTGTATCTATTTAACTAGATTTAATTATAAAATTCAACATGTGTCAACAACCCTATTAGCTTAGACGGTCTCTAGTGTTTTGATTTCACTGGTAAGGTAAATGAGCTATGGTTACTTAATTATGTCACCGAGCCAATACATGTTAGCAGGCATTGTGAGCTGCATTCAGCCTACGTGTAACAACATTAAGTGACATTTGATTCACTGAATTGTATACCGTACTTTCCCTCAATTAATTCCAGATTCAAAATGGTTTTTCAATCGATGTAATGTGTGATGACGCAGCATTCCACGGGCTTGTGCATATGTTAATCAATGCCTTTAAATACAATAATTGGTACGTTAGTACATTACTACAGTACAGGCTTTGCACGGGTTACACAAAACCTTAGATAACAAATTGTACGCCTAAATCACTCTATGAAAACATGAAAATCCGTTCAGTAGTTTTTGACTTAATCGCGAACAGAAAGACGCGGCGGAGAACTTTGTTTTATAAGGTGTAATAACTGAGTTTTTCATAAAATGATGACGTAATAGTAGAATAATTAATTAAAGGTATCTTTCAGGTGACGCGGGCGATATCACTGTCAATTTTATTGATAAAATGAGTGACAAGTTGAATGTTGGCGTCAATGCTGCAATGGTAAAGTCGCAACAATAACGCTGATGCAATTCCCATACGAATTCCGATACCTCATTTTCTATGACGGGTGATCGGTAAAAAATAAAGTGTCGGACGCCTCGGCCCGGATCTGGACCGGTACCGGATCTACGTGAGTAATTGGAACTCGTAACGTGGAAGTTATTGAACCGCTTTTAGGCTCATAATCCTAGATATTAAACACGCGTGCTTTTCCATTATATTATAGCACTTGTTAGGTAATTAATAATAATCCGACTGACTTAAGAAGGTAACTGATTGCTAATAATATGTATAGAAACGGAACTTCTTAAATTGGTCGAGTAGATTTTTAGATTTTGGTCGAGGGGCCGCAGGCAGTATGACAGATGCAAGACTTTTACTAACTGTTTGAACAGTTAAAATTTGATTAATATGAGTTTTTTTTTCCCTCGCAAGTGTGTTGAAAAACGTCGTATGAAATGCGTGTGCATTAGTCATTACACACATCGGCTTTCTTACTGCGTAATATCGCCGACCAACGTAGCACACTTGTATCACAATGTACTATTATGAAACTCGCTTTCAACTCGTTTCATAAAAACATTACACAACCATAATATAGCAGTTACATAAACTACTGTCTTAAAGCTATAAACGTGTTTCGAACACATAATTATGATTTAAAGTGTGTGAACAGCACTACTCGTATAACCAGACGTCTGGTCGTTCTTGGAAAAATCGAAACACCGATTAACTTTCTTCTGAAACATTTATTGCTGAACTTTCAAAGTTAAAGGTTGACGAACACACGTGCCTTGTTCATTTTTTATTCCATTCGTATTTTTATAAAGTCAAAGGGCATTTTATGAATTTCAAATATATTTCTTGTTATCCTTCAAAGTATTTTGTTAATTCTTTTATGGCAGCTTTTCAACCGTTTTTATTAGATATCAGAAATTTATTGGGTGAATGGGTGAATGATAGATCTGAGATTATATATTCTGAGATGAAAAGGTACGCTTTTTGTATTAAAGTGTAGGTAAAAACTAATTATGAATAGATAAATGAATAAATGGATTTAAATGAAGAAGAACAAGAATTTATTTTCTTACAAATACAAATAGTTTATTTCCAGAAACATTAGAGCATTTACAGTTCATACTGAACCCCACACTAGGCAAAGCCTTTCCCGTGAGGGAAATCATACGATTTACTTAAAGATATACATAAGCGGCTATAGCAACCATGTAGAACCGAAAAATTAAAAGTAGAATAAGGTAATTCAAATTAGTAAAGCTTAGTAATAAATAATACAACTATAGCTAACATAAAAGAGAAACATATACTTAAAGCCTAATTCTGATTGAGTGTCAATGCGTTGCGTGTGTGTGTTACCAACTGGCAGATGAACTTTTATGCTCATAGTGACGGCAGTGGACGTGATAATCAAATTAACACGTAATCAAAAAGTACCTACACTCTTGTCAGAGTAGTTGTGGTCATTGAGGTCGTTGTACGCCTTTTTAGGGTTCCGTGCCCAAAGGGTAAAAGCGGGACCCTATTACTAAGACTCCGCTGTCTGTCTATCTGTCGTCTGTCACCAGGCTGTATCTCATGAACCGCCATAGCTAGACAGTTGAAATTTTCACAGATGATGTATTTCTGTTGCCGCTGTAACAACAAATACTAAAAACAGAATAAAATAAATATTTAAGTGGGGCTTCCATAAAACAAATGTGTTTGTTTTGCGTAATGGTACGGAACCCTTCGTGCGCGACTCCGACTCGCCTTGGCCGGTTTTTTTTAATATATAAAAACAATATTACATCCTCATTTAAGTGTATCATGTAACAACAATATTAATGAACTGAAATAAATATCATATACGAAGGAAAAAATGACCAAAGCCTCCAGTGTCCAGTGTCCAGAGCCTACGGGAATTGTCATATACTTGGAAATTTCGACCCATGCCACCGTGGCCGGATAGCCGAGCGGTTCAGGCACCTGTCCGGTAAACGGGGTACGCTGGTTCGTTTCCAGCTCTGGACACTGGAGGCTTTGGTCATTTTTTCCTTCGTATATGATATTTATTTCAGTTTATAGTTTATATAGTAGTGTGTCTACTTCAAAAACCACAAAATTAAAATATTTTCATAGAAAATAATTTAATTTGTTCTTAACAATATTAATATTGATACTAATGTATATCAACGTACCTACCACAATAGAGTACCGTAAAATGGGGTGAGTAGGAGCAAAACTGACATTCAAACCTCGATAACATTTTATTTTTACATATGCAAACTGAATGGTGTATATAATAAGTGTTCCGGACGTTTGTATTTTAGTTTTTATTTTATTTTGGGTAGTTCCATTTCATAGCTTTGACGATAAACAGGAAATTCCACCTCACCCCGTAGTCCCTCGTAATTGGGGTGAGATGGGATTTCATACAAAGGTGATTTTGGAAGATTGTTGTATCGTTTTTTTTTATTTTTTATCTATTTATTTATTTATTTAATCTTTATTGCACAAAAGAAAAAACCTTACAGTACAAAAGGCGGACTTAATGCCATAAGGCATTCTCTACCAGTCAACCTTAAGGCTAAGCAGAGAGATTGTGGGCGGTGCTACAAATACAACACCAAAAATAAAATAAAAATGACATATAATCACATAGTATATACAAATATAATATACATATATATTATATTATGTGTATTACTATAGCTCCATTATAAATTGGAATACATTATTTTTGTAGCAGTAGCCTTAAAATCCTATCCCACCCCCCTTTCATCCCTTCTCTCCCCATTCATAACCCAACTCTCCCCGCGAACCCTACTCACCCCATTTTACGGTAATTTTAAGATTGAAATTACAATTCCAATTTTCAAGATAATTTTGGAGTAAAGTAGGCGTTTAGTGGTATCATTGACACATCAACCATGTATAACGATTGATTAAACTACTTACTCAGCTATGTACAGCCAAATCCAAATCAATTAAATTCAGCCTAAAATTCCCGTTCGCATTTCAAACAACGAATCCAACCAGTTGTTTAGCCTCCCGGTATTTCAGGAATTATGCCTATTCCAGCACTAAAACTGTCTCCTGCTTGCTACTGCAATTACATGCCGGCGCAAATTTGCATAAAGTACAGTGTTACGTGTGTAAATACAGAGATAAAATAATTACAGATACGCCACACGAGAATCAATGTTTGAAAAATGAAAAAGGGGCATCCCACAAGATTGTCACTTACGAAATGCATTGCCTTGTATGGCACCTACCTCAATCAAATACGTAAAGCTCGAAAATATACTGCCAATTTGTTAACCAAGTCATGAAACATTACAAGATCAAAAATCGCTTTCTCGGCATTTTTAGAAGTACAAAAAGAATGGCATGTCGTAAGCGACATTCTCGTGGAATGCCACAAAAGTAAAATCGTTTATTGGTCACATACATTGTGTTTACAAATGGAAAAAGAAAACCTCCTGGTAAATATACTTGATAATACTTGTGTCAGGAGACCCTATTTTCCAGCACCAAGTTACTTCTATACTAACAAGTAATACAACCAATGCAATGCAATATTTCAATTATTGTTCGCACAATTGGATAGGGTCAATATAAAAAATTCATTGGTATTTCGAATATTGCATTTACATGAGCGCAGCTGATACAGCCAATATTTTAAAAATCAATAGATATTTTAGTTTTTAGTCCAATGGTTTTTATTGCATTAATTTGCAATTTTAGTGATATCATTTGACATTGAACCTTAGTACAAAACTATTATGTTAGCTTTTTGTATATGTAAGAAATCACTTACGCTCTTTTTACAATAGATAACGAATTAACTTATCTTTATGGCTCTTTACCCTTAAGCCGCCAGACAAATTATAATTTCGATGTGATTTCTTTCTGGTGTATCTGTATCTGATCTGCGAGTGTTATATAATCTGCCGCAAAGGTATGAGGTTCTGCGTCGCGGTTGTATAAATTCCTCATGATGCGAAGTAACGCGATACTAGCGTAATCGCACACCGTATGTATCACGGCAATGTACCTAGGTATTAAGGATCCTACACCCGCAATGTCGGGTCACGGGGTGTACTAGGAACGGCGCGCCGCGCCTGTTTCAGCGGTCACGCACACTACATCAAACATTATGGCTACATATACATGCACACAAACAATAAATATCCCTATAAAGGGGCCCACTGACTGACTATCAGTCCGCCGGACGATATCGGCCTGTCAGTTAGAACAAAAATTTAACAGCTCCGAACAACTGCCCCTTAAGGCCTTAAGATGCCTTAAGTCACCCAAAGAATGGGTTAAACTCTATACGATGATATTTTTCACCAAGAGCGGAAAGCTAGTTTCGCTGAGTTTACGATGATAATAAACTTTGTGTCCATCGCGGGTTTAAATCATATTTTATCGCCATCGTTAATTTTAGAATCGTATAGATTTAAACTAAGCTTTTAAAAAAGCTTACTTCTGTGGACAATACAGTTAAATAACTGCATCGACGGTGGTTCTATTTGATGTCTAAAGGTGTCACGAGCACTGGACGGTGGCTAGTTATCGCGTGCGTCACACAAACGACCAATTACGTCGCGCTCTACGTCACACTTGACACGCTCAGGGACATTGTCCTCTTTGACAATGTAGGAATAAACAGTATTTTTATAAAATACACACACTTTTCTTTCTAAATGTTATTAAAAACATTAACCTATACCGATTAAAGAGGAGGGAGAAGACTGATAACATGGAAACGACAAATTACGTCGGTAAACTCCGTAAAGATCCCAATAATCTCAACTGATCTTGATCTTATAAGGCTTAAGGTATGTTTAAGTTCGACTTACCTAAAAAACTTTCCCGACTTTGAATAATTATTAAACTAGTCGTATAAAGCACAACTATAAATAGCAGCCTAGGCAGAGGCTATATTTGACGTCTGAGGGTGTCACGAGCACTGGGCTACGGCTATTTATTGCGTACGTCACACAAACGACCAATTACGTCGCGCTTCACGTCATACTTGACACGCTTAGGGACATTTACCATGCTGTTACTGTATACATATACCTATAAAGTAAGACGATGAAAGTTATTTTTAGAAACTAGTACCGTCTACTAAAATGATAAGATAAGAGATAATAGTACATTATGATACAAGTGTGCTAAGTTGGTCATTACACACGAGGCGATATTGTGCGCGCGATCTGTAAGCGAGCGCGCAATAAGAAAACCGATGTGTGTAATGACCAATGCACACGCGTTTCATACGACGTTTTTCAACACACTTGCGAGAAAAAAAAGAATCTCATATGAATCAAATTTTAAAGGTTAAAACAGTTAGTATTGTGTGTTGCATCTGTCATACTGCCGGCCGCCCGTCGCCCCAGCCGCAGGCGGTCGGGCGCGCCGGTGCCCGCCAGTCTGACCAATTAAAGAAGGCTCCCTTTCCATGCACATTATTAGCAATCAGTTACCTTCTTAACTCAGTCGGATAATATAATGAAAAAGCACGAATGGAATAATACACTGAAAGAGCACGCGTGTTAAATATCTAGGATTATGAGCCAAAAATCGGTGGAATAAAAACGTCGCTTTGAGCAAGTGTGTTGAAAAGATAGGTTATTATTCAAGTAGGCATATTTAATGCGCTTATGAACATCAAATAAAGCTACACCGGCTCCAACCCTACACCTCTGCCTCGAGACGATTTAATAAGTATAAAGCTAAAACATCAAACATCAAATATATTTTTTTTCTGTCAGTCGTGGAGTAAAAAAATATATCAGTATTTAAAAAATTTATTTAATAAAATGTATGCTAGATGGCAAATTATTATTTCACCGCTAATTGAAACAAAAATAAATTCGAAAAATAAAATCTATTCAAGCAGTATTTTACTCTCTTTCATTATCAAGATATTTTTGGATGTATATTTTGGGCACGTCGCGAATAGATTATTAAATATTTTTCGAATTGCCCCTAAAATTGTTTCCTGGCTCGTAAAATTAGCCCCGTACGAAAGCGGAATTCGAACTTAAGAAAATCTGTTATTGACATGTTATTTATACCTACATAGGTACACGTTTTATCACTTACATGATAATATCATGATCATCATTCACTTGCCCCTATCCCATTCACTTGGGGTTGGCGCAGTTGTCTTTTTGTTTCATACTTCTCTATCGCCCGTCATCTCGTCATTTACTTGCTTTCGTTTCATATCATCTCTTACACAGTCCATCCACCGTTTTCTCGGTTTTCCTTTCCTCTCATTACCCTCCACATTGATTCGTAATAATTGCTATACCTGTTCCAAATTTTAGCGATCAACGTCAAACGGTCTCTGAGAAAAACAAGACCGAAGTGATCCCATAAGTTTAATACGGAACACTAAAAACGATATAGGTATATACGTACCAAATAAAGTCGCTAACTTTTATTATATCGTCAACAGGAGTGACCTTTTTCTAAAATGCGTTTGACCCATTTCTCCAAATTAGTCATGAACCCTTTTAGACAATATCAGTTACACGTATTTCAAATAGTAGAACCGGAGTACACAAAACAGTCCAACTCGTCCTAATGAACGTCACGTCATGATAAACAGAACGAATGGAATAAAATAACTTACGGACCGCACGTAAACACAGTGTCCATTAATTTGTTGGGACACTGTGGAATGGCAACGACATCCAATATATGGACATGGACTATTGGACAACCCTTACTTAAGTGACATTATAATAATAATAATTAATTCCTATAGTCGTGCTAGCGAACGGTCTCATAGCGAAGAGTCTCGACCAACACCTAGAGAGACTCTCGCTGGGTGGTTGGATCATGGGTCAGATGCAGAAGGCGGTAATTCTGGTCACGGCGCGTATAGTACGTCGGTTCCTCTCTCTGCGGCCCTGACCACCGGTAGCCTGGGCCCTGCCTCGCTGCCGGCGGCACCATAGGTTAGGTTTTTTATAGTGTTTATACATTTTTTGTAATGTTTTGAAAGTGTTTTTATATTTTACTTTCATACTCACATTGTAAATCCCTAACCTAAAACCCAAAATAAATAAAGATAATAATAAATTTCTTTATTTCGGACAAACGATGTATCCATAGTGTTAGGACAAACAAGCAAATATCTTAACCTAGTGTTAGTATTTATGCATAGAATTCCAAGTCCCAGGTGAATGGGACAAGGGCAAGCGAATAACGATGATGATGATGAGTATTTATACATAGAAATTTTGACCTGCTAATTTATAATATATATTTTTATATACCTACACTACTACAGCATAATGCTACTGTTGGGACTACATCTCACATGACTTAGTAATGAGATTATATTTTCACATCACCAATTCGAAAAAGGGGTTTTTCTTCCCTGCTAGGAGGGATCAAAGTGGCACTTTTCTTCCCTGCTAGGAGGGATCAAAGTAACACTTTTCTGTTCTAGGACACTATTTTTGTATTTTTTTGCACATTATTTTTTTAGTTTTTATAATATTTTTAAACATCCTAATTACCTCATAAGTGATGTGAAAAGCAGTATGTGTCACATGGTAGCAAAATTGTTTCCATCTTGGGCGTAACACATTTGAATCCCTCACTACGCTCAGGATTCTACTTTAGAATCCCTCGTTACTCTCGGGATTCTATTATAGAATCCTTCGCTTCGTTTAGGATTCAATGTACGCCCTCGCCGTAAATATGTCATTTTGCTCCCTTTTAACACAATCTACTATTTTCGTAATATAGTCTGAAAACTATCCGTGCGAGCTGCCACAAACATGCCCGATGCAGAGCGTTGTAGGCTCGTTTCGTGTACCTGACCCACAGGCTGCTCGTGTAAAAGGATGGACAGTACGATTTAAATAACGTGATTTTTTACATCACGTGCGCAACGAGCAAACCTGCGGGTAACCATGTTACTCCGAACCGCCAACGCCCTGCGCTCCTTTTCGATGTCCAAGTCATCCCTTAGGTCGCTCGTGAGGACGTGCCCCAGGTATTTTACCTTATCCACAACTTTTAATGTGCTTAGAGTTCAACAAAAAAAAGTTGGGCTACTATTCTAACCAAGTTACAAACTATGTGACGCATTGCGTGGCATTATGGAAAATATCATGTAGCTCTTTCTACACGTTATCGCGTAGACATCAAGTTGCATAATAATTTAGCCCCAGTCTACTACCACTTTTGTTTCCCCTAGAAGCGGACTAGCGGCATCTGCATATTCGCATTCATTACGTTGTGTAAACAAGTCTGAGGCCGACCATTGATTTTGAGAACCCTGAAGCGCTTTTGCGTTGAAAGCGCTACTGTTGACATCATTAGTTCTTTGCGAAATAAGTAATAAAGCCGATTTAGAGCCATGGCTTATGGTATACCTAGGACTGTAAATAAGAAATGTCTTAATATTGTCTTCGGTTACCGCGATAGTTACTCATGAAATAAAACTATGAAAACGGATTATATCGCGTATATTGAATTTATAATACATCCCGACGTTTCGAACTCTTTACAGCGTTCGTGGTCAACGGGTGACTGAGGAAAAATTACAAAATGCAAAAATACCCACATACTAAAATAATGAACAATCATAGACTACAAACTTTAAGGCTGGTTGTACATGCAAAATCGGTTCATAAGGCTAGTTATACACTATAATTATTTTTCAAGTAAAGATATATATATATACGCGATAAAAAAAAAGAAGAAGCCAATGAAGAAGATGTCACAATTCCTGAGGCCTGTAAAATGCAATACCCCTCTACAGACTACAGGAGTGTACAGGCTGGACTGTGAGTGTGGCCTATCATATGTCGGGCAGACGAAACGGAGCATTTCCACTCGGGTGAAGGAACACATAGCTGATGTCAAGCACCGTCGACCTAGGTCTGCTGTCTGTGAGCATGTCATGGATAAAGCCAATCACTCAATCAAGTTTGATAAGCCTCTGGTTCTTGCCAAGGAGAAGCGTTACATACCCAGAATGCTGCGCGAGGCCATTGAGATTAAGAAATATCCAAACTTTAATAGGGAAGATGGCTTTTCTCTACCACCAGCTTGGGATCCTGTAGTCCACCTGATAAAGGAGCAAGCGAGACATAGACTGTGAGACCGTAGTGTTGGATGATGCTGCACATTCTGATGTTTTGAAAAGATGTGTCCCGCCGAGTTTGTTGCCGGTCCCATATTGGGATACCCTCCTACAATTTAGGAGGGAATTAAATCTTCTCGGGTCCGTGGTGTAGGGTTGGAGCCGGCATAGTTTATTTTTATCGCGTATATATATATATCTTTACTTGAAAAATAATTATAGTGTATAACTAGCCTTATGAACCGATTTTGCATGTACAACCAGCCTTAAAGTTTGTAGTCTATGATTGTTCATTATTTTAGTATGTGGGTATTTTTGCATTTTGTAATTTTTCCTCAGTCACCCGTTGACCACGAACGCTGTAAAGAGTTCGAAACGTCGGGATGTATTATAAATTCAATATACGCGATATAATCCGTTTTCATAGTTTTATTTCAAGAAATGTCTTATTTACTACCCGAGGTGTGTATATTATTTTTTTGTTTGACGGAGCCGAAAAGCGGCAACTTCATTTAGCGCAGCGGGCAAAATTTTACGCTTTGTGCCCCAAGGCAGGCCGGCTGGAGGCCAGAAAAACAAAATAGTATAATCATAGAGTAACTTATACTAGAGCGGTACTGTCATAGTAAATTTTGTAACCCCAGTAAATTCACTGCCATCTGTCGACACACTTTAAAACTAAAAATAAATATTTATAAAAATACGATAAAATGTATTTAAATATGGATAAATGATTTTTTTATTTGCATTAATTATTTTTATATGATTTTGACCCATGTTCTTTCACTGGTATGCGTTAAAATTATAAATAACAAACGAAATAGTCAACGCCCTCTATACGAGTGTAGGCCAAAACTAGTGGCGCCATCTGATCGAGAATCAAATTTTCGTGATTTTCGAGGCACGTTTTTTCCTTAGACTGTATCCATCTATTACGGAGTTATATCTATCTTTGGTATAATTAATACAAAAATATCATTTTGCTAATATGCGAAGATTCACCAGAAGAAAAAAATCACGAATTATTTTTTCGTTGCCGTTGGCAACATGCCTCGCAGAGAGGCGAAACACGTGTCGAATATTATTTGGTGGTGATTTGTTATATTTATTTGCGTATTTATTTTTGCGGTGGGAGGGTGGGAACATTAATTGCATGTAAAAAATACGCAAGTAAGTATAGGTATAACGGGTTAGCACTGATTGACTAACACGTAATCTTTTCGTGGATTAGCATAATAATATTTTTGTATTAATTGATATGCATTTCCACAAAGTAACTCCTGATTCTTATTCATTAAAATAATATAAATAAAACTACACTAGGTGTCTAATTGCCTATCCATTAATAGGTAAACGTTGGTACTGAGCCATAGGAGAATTAAGTTTAGGTCCTCCTCCTTGCGTCGTATTCCTCAATATTGAGGGTCGTGACCTCCCTTTTGTATTTGGGTAAAACTGATAGCCCCATGTGCAGAGCGTGCATGTAAGAAGAAGAAACAACAAAACATATTCTCCTAGACTGTAAACAGGTAGAAGTGTATAGGAGCAAATACCTAGGTAATCCATGCACACTAAAAGAGGCAACTAGCAACCTGAAGACTTTGCTAGGCTTCGTGGAGGAGCTGGGGTGGTTAGAGTAGCGCTACCTCGTTTCACGCAAAATAGGCGCATTGGATGTCGATTTGCGGAAAATGTCCAGCATAACTAACTAACTAACTAACTCCCTTTTGTATCTGTCTCTCTTACGATCTAAGTACGATCAATCTTACGATATATAGTTGGTCAAACGAATTTGTCAGTCAGTAACAACCAGGAAAATTATACTCATCCCTTTCTTTTGGGCGCTAGTACTAGTGTAAGACAAAGATAGTATGATTTTCTCTGTCTATGTTTGAAATGAGACAGTCCTTTGACAAACTATAAGTTTAGGTAGATCCATACATTTTGTTTGTCTCCGTTATGCTAGGTTAATTGCTCATTCCTCGTCAAGCATAGGGATCGGGTATGATTTAGGACACTTCCAACGCCGCGGCGGTTAATTCCACATTTAGTGTTCCAATTTCAAATTGAGGTTGTTTCTGCCCTGTTATTGTGAGGTATAGGTATAACGCTAAAAGGGTATGGAATTGCTACAGACTAGGAAACTAATGTGACTTTAATTGAGGTTAGCTGGGGTAAGTTCAATAACGGGGTATGAAGAACACTGTGGAATTTTTTACAGTTCTTTTTGTAGGGAAAATAACGGAGCTCGATTCTGGTTAAACAATTTGTTACAGTTTAGTAGTAGAGTGTTAATCACTAACATTTATTTTGTTATTATTTTTATACGAACTCGAAGATCACTCGAGCTGACTGGTGCATGCGAAAGGAATCGAAAGTCTTGAGTGAGATGCATACCAGTCACCAAGACGATCATCAAGATCGTATCATAACCAGTTCAAAACTGTAACAAATTTTTTTAATTCGAATCACCCTCCTGATTTTCTTACCACACTTTGTGTCAAATCCGGACGACTTCAAAAAGCTCCGTTGGACGAAATGCATGTTGGACCAAATACGTGTTGGACGAAATGCGAATTGAAATATAATTTGGACGAACTACGTATTGGACGTACAGCTAACAAATCGTTGAGTTGAAAACCGTTTTGTAAAATTTACAAATTCTACAAATCTTGAAGAAAATTGTAGCATTAGTAATTTTGACTTTTAAACGGATTTTTGATTATTGAAAACACCTAATAGATTCAAAATAAATTTTATATCAAAGGTCAATTTAAATGAATGAAGTAAAACTTGCAACGATTCGCAATAAATTCCGTCTACCTGTTAACTATTTTAAAATCAAAGAAAATTGCAAAAATTTCAAAGAACCATAGAAATAACACACAAAAAAGTATTTTCTAGACAAAACTAAATTAATTGTCGAAGTCCTGGAAACCGAGCGGGATGTTGGACCAAATACGTGTTGGACGAAATGCGAATTGATATATCATTTGAACGAACTACGTATTGGACGTACAGCTAACAAATCGTTAAGTTGATGACCGTTTTGTAAAATTTACAAATTCTACAAATCTTGAAGAAAATTGTAGCATTAGTAATTTTGACTTTTAAACGGATTTTTGACTATTGAAAACACCTAATAGATTCAAAATAAATTTTATATCAAAGGTCAATTTTAATGAATGAAGTAAAATTTGCAACGATTCGCAATAAATTCCTTCTACTGTTAACTACTTTCCAATCAAAGCCAATTGCAAAAATTTTAAAGAACCATAAAAACGACATACAAAAAAGTGTTTTCTAGACAAAATAAAATTAATTGTCGAAGTCCTGGAAACCGAGCGGGTGTGAGGTCTTGTAGTGTCGCACGGGCTGCGCGCGCGGCAGGATTGACGCGCGCCGCCCGCCCGTCGGCGCGGGCGCAGCCTCCATGCGCGTTCCGGGCATTATTGAGAAGCGTCTGGAACCATAATGGGAGGGTCACGCTGAAAGTTTTTGGATTTTGAGAAGCAAGGCGATTACTAAACTGGTTAAAGTTAATAATATAGCAGCGCAAGTTTTTAAAACAACAACGTCAACAAAATGCACATCACTAGGGAAAAAATGATTCGTGTTGTTTCAAGTAGAAACACTACTATATAAATTAAAAACTGAAATATATGTCATATAGGAAAGAAAAAGAGAGTTTTAAGAGAGGTATGGGCACTGTGAATGACATCTCGCTTTGTGTGGTAGGGCACAGGACAGCGGATGTCATTCCAGATCTAGAGCAGAGCCCAACTGGGGAAGTACCTCCACCTTACAGAAAACCGCAGCCAAATAACACTAGACCCTACTCATAGTGTTGTGTTCCTGCCGGTAAGTAAGGTTGCCAGAGCTCAACGAGGGAGAGGAGTGTTAGGGTTGGCAACGCGCGTGTAAATCTCCGGTGTTGCAGGCGTCCATAGGCTACGGTAACTGCTTACCATCAGGCGGGCCGTATGCTTGATTGCCACCGACGTGGTAAAAAAAAAAGTTCCCAGGGCTGGGATCGAACCAGCGTACTCTACGTCCCATGACAGGGCAAGGACAGCAAACGCTCGGTGTACCCCTTACATCTCATTAAAGTGTCAAAAGGGTCTCTACGTGTTGCCTTCGGCTCGGCGCACGCCTTCCAAATATCCGGAACACCATTAATGTTGAACACCAACAATTGTTCCGTGATGGGTAAAAAAATGACATGTAGGTAATGATAAACATTTTCTTCAGCTTATTTAACGTCCAATGCTGCTATAAGATTTTGCAGTCCAGTATAAATTTCGTAACTTTGTATAAAGTTTTATCCCAGTGGAACAAACTCTCGTACATGCAATAAACTGGATTTTAGAGTTCCTCGTAAATACTTGATTGTAAAGATATTGCTTTTCTTCAATAATTTTACGGAAAAGGCTTCCAGTAAAACTTTAAAGCCATAACTTTTTTAAACTTACCAAGCGATCATTTATTTTTTATTTCACTTCAGAGTTTGTAAAGTATTAAAATAGTTTGTTAGTATAATATTTGTGTTATTCCTCATAATAAGTGGTACTGCTATCTTGCACTGAATTTCATTCTACACTGTTCATGTAACTTAAGTTTCTTATTAGAAATTTGATATTAACGGAAAAATGAAAAAAATTACGCTTCCGGCAGGACTTGAAACCGCAACCTCTGCAATCCATGCATTGCTCTCAACCAATTGAGCTACGCGGAAGCCTATACCAGAACCTCGCAAATCTTTTCATGCCTTCCCTTTTTCCTTTTTTCCTTAAATATAAAATTTCTAGTATCGCTCGCAGACGTACCTGCTTGTTAATAAATTGGTTATTATTAGAAGTTTGCAATTTAGAACCACCGCGCAATATATTTCCTCGACATTTGTACACAACTCTTTATATGGAAAGCGATACAGTAATTATTTTGTTAATAATTTATTCATCATGCGGCCGATAATTATACACGTTGTACCGATATTGCCGGTATAAATTACAGCTCAAACAGATTCGATAATTTGCGGTATTTTACTCGGTGGCCGTGTTTGCTTTACTTTATAGCTGACTGGCAGAGATAATCAAGTCGTTATTATCTCTGCCTTTGTGTATTATTATCTCTTCCGTCGTACAAACAACTTATAAAAAAATCTACACAACAGCAGATTCGTTTATCTATATACAATTGCTCGCAGAGCTGATGGCCGGTGGGGCCGGAAGGTTCTGGAGTGGCGTCCGCGTACCGGAAGACGAACTGCCGGTAGGCCTCCAACGAGATGGAGCGACGACCTGGTGAAGGTCGCGGGAATTCGGTGGTTGCGAGCGGCACAGGATCGGTCGGAGTGGCGAGCCTTGGGGGAGGCCTATGTCCAGCAGTGGACGTCTATCGGCTGACATGATGATGATGATGATGATGATATACAATCTATATTACAAGTATTTACTTAATGGGCGAAGTAAAAAACCATAGGGTTGTTGATACTTGTTATTTTTTTTAACTAAATCTAGTTAAATAGATAGAAAATGAGCAATTTATCACAATAAAATATATGGGAATAATAAAGAAATACAAGACCTGTTTAATTTTTTTTTATCTAACATGCAAATAGGAAAATAATAATGGTACCATTCGATTTCTTACATTAAAAAATATATATTGTATTGCAACAATATACATAAACGCACAATAATAGTGTTGATCCAAAAAACTAACTCAATCAACTGGATACTATTGATAAAAAAATTGTCATCAAGTCTATTACCTGGCAACGGGGACTGTAGACATCCTCCTGAACAAGTGTTCGGCGGCAGATTTCAGGTCATCATCCTGCATCAGGCTCACCATGTCTTTCTCTCTTTTTGACAGTGGCTCCTCGGAGAGCAAGATTTCTCCTTCAGTCGACACGTTGGCACACTACGTAAGTAAGATTACTATTGTTAAAACTCGTAAAGACAGGACATTACAAGGGGACAAAACATGGCGCGCGCGATGAATCTTGCGGCGGAGGAAATGGCGTCATAAAATAAAGTTCTCTTTAAAAATCTGCTTGTCAGATCCCTGGGCAATATTACTAGCTATTTTATACTAAAAGTATGCATCGTGGAAACTATATACCTACAATTGAAAACAAATTAATATTAAACATGTTTTAGTTCTTTTTATTTTATCGAACCAACTTTAACCTTAGTTTTGTTTGAAGTTTACCCTTGAAAATATAGTCTTGTTTCTGTAAATTTGAATAAAATGTGTAAAACTTATATTATCTGTCAATATAATTATGAAATTCTAACATGTATGTAAGTGGAAGACACGATAGACGATAAAAGTGCAACCATTCTATCCCTCCTGACCGCGTCTCCGGACCATTACCACTTTTAACACTAGTGGCTTAGAGAGCTGTGGACCTCACGAGCATAATTTTACTTAAAAAGGAACAAATGTATGGGTCCGCCATTTTGAAAAATTTTCAAAACCAAAATCGAAAAAAAAAAACATTTATTCTGATGACCAAATTTCACGAGAATCTGTTGAGAAATGCGACCTGCAGAGAAGAACATCCGGAGAAACGAAAGCATTTTTGCCCAAGCTAAAACGGAGACTTTCGCTAACGCTCGGTCAAAACGTCTCTAGCTAACATATTTTTAGGGTTCTGTACCCAAAGGGTAAAAATTGGACCCTATTACTAAGACCGCTTTCCGTCTGTGTGTCCATCTGTCACCAGGCTGTATCTCATGAACCGTGATAGCTAGACAGCTGAAATTTTCACAGATGATGTATTTCTGTTTCCGCTATGACAACAAATACTAAAAACAGAATAAAATTAATATTTGTTTTAAGTGGGGTTCCCATACAACAAACGTGATTTTTTTGTCGTCTATTGTGATTGCGTATGTGGTGGTTTTTTATAAACTTGTACACTTTGCAGACTAAATACTGTCATTCAGGGATTCAATTTAAAGTAATCAACTCCAGCTAAATAAAGGAGTACCTACCTACTTAATCACGGCTTCATTCCTGGCCTTAATTATTCTCCCGTGTAGGTACTTGCTTTAATAAGGTCACTGCGAAGAAATTCAACTACGAAACTACGCTTGCAATTAAAACGAGTGACTGGAAGGTTCCTTTTGTTAAACTAAGGTCATACTCATTTCAGTACTTTATCGCAGAAAATGTAGGACATGATGATGGGTTATTCCCACCTATTATCACCAAGTTGTTACGACTATGGACTACTGGTTTTAATTTAATTGTTACCACTGGAAACCACTTGGTGGTCACTAGTGGAAATAACCAGACACAATTGAAAGCTACCATAGTATATTTTATAGTGATACCAACTGACTGCATATTATAGTGATACCACTACGAACTGTGTCAAAGAACTCATAACCATATCCAAAAGGTCGAGCCAAATATGAGCTGTCTATCAGCGCGGCCCGGGCGTCTGGTCTGTTTGTTTTTTAGTACAATAAATAGTACAGTAATAAACCGCACTTAAACTATCGTGAGACATAACCAAACCAAACCAAACCAAACCAAACCAAAGAATCCGAAACATGTCGCCAAAAGCGACTAAAAATAATAGTGAGTAAAAACCGTACAGTAATAAACTTGGAAAGATACGTACTGTGTCAAAGAACTCGGAAACATCGCCATATCCAAAGGCTCTAGCCACAGACGAGCCTTCCAGCAGCGCGGCCCGGGCTTCAGGTCTGTTATTTTGGAGGACGTGGCATCTTGCCAGGAGGAAGGTAGCGTTGAGAAGCCACACGCTTTGGCCTGACGATCGAGCTTCTAAATTTAACAAATTTATTTTAATAATTAAGCTTTTGTGAGTTCATTTTCGATAGGTACACTCGTACTAACTCGTCGTACTCGTCTTATATACTTTTACATCTACATACCCCGATTTGACGGACATAATACTGTAAGTAGCTTTAGGGTTAGTAATGCCACAGGGCGGACACGCTATACATCAAAAATCACTTGCGTTTCTATGTGTGAACTGCACGTCTATACGCGCGTCATGCGTCATAGTGTGAGTAAGTTGCTTAAAAATAGTACTGAGATTACGCCAGAAGTCCGCCAGATTTCTGTCGCGGGGCGAGGTAATTCGAGTCGGGGCGGGGCGGTGCGTGGCCGTTCTGTGTGATAATACTATTACTTATTTTGTGGTAATGCTCAAGTCTCCTGAATCACTTTGTTAATTATTTGTTTTAGCTAATCACAAACCTGCTTGACATTTTGTAGAATAATATCTAGCTTTCTGAGCCTTCTTGGTGTCGACGTACAGGCGCGCTAGTTCGTGCAGGATGTAACAACGTTCGGACGCGCGCTCGGCGAGGGCCAAAGAGCGCTCGAGGTTGCGCAAGCGAGTCCTGCAAACATCGATACAGGTATACTCTTTAGTTAAAAGTGAGCTCGTCCCAAAAATCGATTCAGTATTGAATTCAAAATTGCAATGCTTAAATAAAAATGAAGTAACTGAAATTATCATAAAATATTTTATAATGTGTGATAATAAGTCGTATACTGAATCAGATGATTCAACACTAATTAGTACACAATACATATGTACATATTGATAGGCATGCTTAACAATACGACATTTGATATCAAGTAACATAACACTTAATGAAGCATTGCTATTTAGCTAACATTAATCATTAGTCGATGCTTTACTCGATCTCTCAACAAGCAGTAGGTAGGTAGGTATACAATACATGCTCTCTCTATACAATTCCCATCTAAAGCCATTATCTAGCTATATCACTAATTACTTCAATGTAAATTAAACCATTTCCAATACGAACAGAGTTGTATATCTTTTGTTTAATTCGATTTAAAAACATAAGT
Organism: Cydia strobilella; assembly: GCF_947568885.1. Classification (NCBI taxonomy): domain Eukaryota; kingdom Metazoa; phylum Arthropoda; class Insecta; order Lepidoptera; family Tortricidae; genus Cydia; species Cydia strobilella. The sequence goes on along the minus strand of NC_086049.1, from coordinate 1,957,535 downwards.
AATTCAACCATGTTCCTATTTAAAAATTCAACTGGCAATTTTCTCGTAAATATGACGGGCCTTAGGAGTAGCAATGATGCCCATTCAATAACAGATAACAATAACAGTAGGCTTTTTAGTATAACCTTTTTCTAAATTACGCTAACGTCGCTAACCTATTATTTCTACAAATAGCGCAGGTACTCGTTCTGGCTGCGCGTATCTATAATTCATGAAAAGAAATTCGAACGTTTCAGTTTGAATTTCCTTTTCTGGGCTGTCGCCCAGTGTCATTGCATATTCTACTATTATCTCAAAGAAATTATTATAAAAAGCAAATCCAAATTTTCGTAGGGTGATTCCTATAGTTATTGGCCCCTCCATAATAATGCCACTCTTAACAACGCAGAAAGAAATAAGGCAATAGAAGTATAAAATCGCTACATAGTATAAAACAAAGTCGCTTCCTGTTGTCTGTTTGTCCCTATGTATTCTTAGATCTTTAAAACTAGGTTTTTTTAATAGATAGTGATTCAAGAGGAAGATTTAATATGTGTGTGTGTGTGTGTGTGTGTGTGTGTGTGTGTGTGTGTGTGTGTGTGTGTGTGTGTGTGTGTGTGTGTGTTTGTGTATGGGTGTGTAATTTGACGCGAGGATAATATAAAGCATGGTATAAAAATAGCTTCGTCATGCTGATATTTGAGTCTCTTTGTGGCACTGATCTGTGACTATACGAAATGGTCCGCCGTTTGGTAAAAGGAAATACCTACCCACCTCATTTCCACTGGCATCTAACGTTGGTTTCGTTTCAAGCTAGAACCACTAGGAAATGCGGGGCATGCCTCCAAGTTCCAGGTTATAGACGACAAATTATAGACTCCGCTCTAAGCACCTACTAGATTAGAACTAGATTTATTCGCTATAGCTAAGCTACCTTCTACTAGAAAACCATGTCGCAACTTTTTTTGTCAGCCCCCAGAGTTAAGGCCGTTCTGTCGGTTTGCCGCTGTCACTGTCACATTTCGCAAGAAAGAACGGGAAAGATCATGCGCGCCAAGTGTCAATTTCGATCGAATTTTGTCGATTTTTATTTATTTTAAAAACGTTACCTTACAATATCGAAATTCGAAAGCTAATATGAATTTACTATTTAAATAACCGAGTAAAGTTTAATTAAAAGTCCGAGTTAGAGGTTACTTTGGGAATTAATTGTATCGAGCGAAGTGTCATAATACGTGTATCGGAAGCTATGTTATTAAAGATAATATAGTCAAGAACTACATAATATATTTTTTCCACGTCTACGAATATCAACGCCTCTTAGAAAAACATGATCATATAAGGAGATTTTTACGCCTTCTGGCTCAGGGAACCGCCTTAAGTTATATATTTAAGGTATCCCAGTGCCTAGTGGTTAAGTGATCTGTGACCAGTGCTTTGCGGGCTTCCATTGCGATGGGGAACCACGCAGGTTAATCGTATACAGGGTGGATTAAACAGGCCTAATCGGTTTAAAGGAACACTCTCGTGTATCTAATTATCATAGTAGTATCGTGTATCTAATTATGTAATCTGGTTAGTTGTTTGAACTATAGTTTTTGTTGAATGTTGCTTGTCACATAAAACATGAGCATCTGGGGGCCTAGCCAAGATGACAGTCGTCAATAGAAAACGCCAATTGAAACATAAAATTAAACCCTTAAATGCATGATTTTTTCTTTTTGCCTGAAATTAATATATGTTTTACATATATATTTACTGATTCTGGGAAAAAAAAAAGGATTTTCACTGCTGGATCAGTGCTAGTCCAGTCCAGTGCAGTCCATATTTTTAATAATAAAAAAGTTGCTTTTCTTAAATTCTCGTTTCAAAACTTTTTTCTTCCAAAGTGTAAAGATTTATTTTATTTTTCAAGTTAGGTACATCCTGTAGCTAAACAACTCCCGTTTAGAGTTGAATGAAAAAGTAGTCCGGGACGCTACATGCGTAGATACTCTGGCGCTGTTCCGTCATCATCAAAAAAGACAACAAGAGAAAGAGAGGTAGAGAGACGTACTTGACATCAGTGTGTGGAGCCATAGTCCTAGCCCGCCACAGCGAGTCTTTGCTCGGTTCCTTAACATTGCGATGTCAAGCATGAGCAATGCTTGCTTTCAAATCTTAATAGATTATTATCTGAGAGAGAAAGCTGGTGTGGTCATCACCAAGAGAGAAAGAGAGAGACTGACTTGACATCAGTGTGTGGAGCCATAGGCCTAGCCCGCCACAGCGAGTCCCTGCTCGGTTCCCTCGACAATGCAATGCCAAGCATGAGGAATGCTTTCTTTTCCCGGTCCGCCTCGCTCATACTTTCTGCGACTCGTTTCTGAAATAAATTAATTCGTATAGCAACTGACAATGTGAACACCTGTTTAGGAGAATTTACTCGTACATAATTATATTACTCGACTGTTCAGAAACATCTTTACAATCAATTCAAACAATCCAAAAATATGAATATACAACCACCAACGGTAATATACGGTAACTGATCAGGCGGGCCGTATGCTTGATTGCCAAGGACGTGGTATAAAAAAAATACAAAATAAAAATATTAAAGAGGCCTGAAATAATAAGTAGGCCTCAAGGGCCTTTTCACGAGTCAATACAACGTTTACAACTTTACATTGACATCATAATACACAGTGACATTTAAAATTAATACCTAGCAACATTTATAAAAACAACAGAAGTTAATATCGGATATATAGTTGGTCAAACCAAATTGGCAGTAAATAAGAACCAAAAAAACTATACTCTTCCTTTTCTTTTGGGTGCTAGTACTAGTGTAAGACAAAGATAGTATGATTATCTCTGTCTATGTTTGAAATGAGACAGTCATTTGACAAAGTATAATGGATTTTAAAAATGGCATATATTTATTACCACGGCACTGAACTCACGGTGTCTAATGTAATTCCAAGCGAACATATAAGCTAGTTATATAGGTATACTGCACGTAGAACCGATGGCCATTGGGGCGGAAAGTTTCTCGAGTGGCGACCACGTACCGGAAGGCGCAGCGTGGGTAGACCTCCCACAAGGTGGACTGATGACCTGGTAAAGGTCGCGGGAGTCCGCTGGATGCGGTTGGCGTAAGATATTGTGGCACGCTTTTGGGTGTGTCTAGCAGTGGACGTTCTCTGGCTGATATGAGATACACTTTTCAACAATTTCCTTGTCCAGGGTAGCCAGGCAAACAGTCATGTACAACTCCTGCACGAACTTCTGTTTATCCGGCAGTGATCAGGCTTACGTGCGATTTGCAGCAAAGTTTGTTTGAACCTGGTGCCTTGGGACCCTCGCAACGCTAGATATCACGTTTAGATTTGCTGGCTTGGTTATCAATATAACTTCTAAATAAATTTTTGCCCTCTTATAAAAGACTTCCCAAGACCAGCTCCTCCTTTAATTAAACAACATTAAATAACTATTTCAACAATTACCTGGTCCAGGAAAGCCAGAGCAACAGTCATGTACAACTCCTGCAGAAATTTTTCTTTGTCCGGCAGCAGGTGCGCAGGCTTGCGTGCTATTTGCTGCATGGCGAATTCAGCCAACTCCAAACATCTGGACAATAAAATAAATAAATGTTTGGACAATCTTACATAGATCGACTTAGCCCCAAACTAAGCAAAGTTTGTACTAAGGTGGGTAGGCGTGCTATTTGCTGCATGGCGAACTCGGCTAACTCCAGGCATCTAGACAATGGACATGTGAGAAATGTTTTATCGTCAACGAACTAGAATCACTACCTATAGAAGTCTGAATTTTAGGCAATAACACCTTTTTTAATAGCGGGAAATTGTGTATTGGGTAATATTTAAAGTAACGGGCGAGGTACATTAATAGAGAAGGGAACTCTCAGTGATACATGTCAGATAAGTGTCAGTCATATGGAACGTGGAACGTCGAACTCCAAGTGGCGTCCGTAACGTTCTGACGCTGGGCTTTCTCCTACTGCTCCTAAAACTTTTGCGTCAGGAGATGTAGTCATCGCTTCATGTAGTTATTAATTAACAGTATAGCTACTTGTTAGTATCATGCTGTTCCTGCATAGCCACAGCAGCTGACAAAAGTCGAGTGGCATCTGTCACGTTCTGACGGCGCGCCTTTTCCCACTGCTCTTTCCGGGCTTGACGGAGACGCGCGCGCGCTGCGCTCTCAGCAGGCGATGTTGCATACATGGGTCGACGTTCTCGTAAAACGGCCTGTTGAGTTAGCGTGATTTAAACTTGGAGGTCCTGGGGGCCTAGCCAAGGTCACAGCCGTTGATAGAAAACGTCAATCGGAACTTAAATTTTAATAATGTATGGTCACGTGACTTTTTTTATTAGTTGTTAGTCGATGTACCGATTTCATGTTTACTAGGCCTAAGGGGTGGGGTAGGTCCAATTGTGTCATCATTGATAAAAATAGATAAAGGACTACCAAGACCAAGAAGTACCGAATGGATTTTATACATTTAGTACAACGTCAGTGGCTAATGAGCAAACAGCCTGAACGATAAGTGCTTGCAATAGACTATGGACGCTTGCAACTCCAGGGAGTCACATGTGTGTTTGCTGAGCTGAATTAATTGGTACTGTATGGCTCCATATATACATTATTATTTTGCGGATAAATTATATTCGGGTAATTTAAAAAATCAACCATAATACCATAAAATTGGAGTCCATTTTTGGAATATCCTGACAATCTGAAGTATACGGAAGTACTCAAATACAACTTACAATATTTTGCACAACTTTACGCATGTCATGCTTCATTTGTTTATGCTAGTAATGAATATTTAATATTGTTACTGCACACTGCTGTGCTTATTCAGGAAATTTTACGAGACAAACAAAATGCAACACAAAATATGAGCACCGGCTGCGTACAAATAAAGCCAGGGCCTGCATTCTTCATGTCTTAATCTAATCCAAATAAATATACATCCATTTAACCAGGGTCGAATTTGGCTCGCTAATCTGACTGACGGTGATAGGACTAGGTACCTTCAACCTCATTTGGCGTGTACTCCCAAACTATAGGGGTATTACCTATAACTTTTTTCAAGTTGGTACAAATTAAACAACAATTGTTTAGTTAATCCTCGAGTAATAAAAAAATATGCCAAAATATAATGTGGAGCCAGAGAGCATGACGTTAGAAAACGTCATAGAAAAATTAACGAATGTATGGAAATAATGACAACGTGACTTTTCGTCATCCAGACACAAATTTACATTTAATAGTTTGTTCTTCTTCTTCTTCTTTTAAAATTATGGCTTTAGCCCAGTGGGACTATTTCGCCAGTATCAAGGTATTAAGAGGTTTAAAAACGACAAAAATTGTACGGTTGTACAAGACAGTGTACGGTGATTTGTTAGCTCTTGTAAATCGATAGCTAGACTTTACAAGAAGCACGTGGACTACCGGCCGTTGACTCCAAGATGGTGGTTAAACGCGCTTCAAAATTAATTCTCCATTCACTGCACACTACCACATTAGTTTACTGTATAATAAGCTATCGATATTACACTTTAAACAATATTAATGAGCAAAAAAACAAAGTAATTAATCACGATGCTAACTATTAAGATGGCGCTCGAACCGGAAGTCCTAATAGTTTGTTAATAAACGATTATCATTTTGGCTAGGCCCCCTCAACTGTCGAATTTTGAAAAACGAATCAATATAATTCCAATCGAGCACCCATACGTCTCATTTTTATTTGAGAACAGACCTCCAAATAAAGCCTGTATTAAGTAAACTCGGCCAGCAGAAACGGATGTCTTTCCGTGCCAAAATGTTTTTGATTTTGCATCTATTCTATTGAGATAGCTTGGCTCCGTGCCTTCTGATTTAAGTCCCTGCAGATTTACCCCATTTACATACAAACTTAACATAATCATTTTGTTATTGCCGTCAGCATTTTCCGGATATTATTTCGAGATTTATTTTTCCTTTGAAATTTTATCATAAAGATCATACCCATCTTACGTAGTTCTATATAATTTTTGAAATAATAAAGTGTGCAGGTAGCGTAAAATCCTAAATCAAAAACCATCGCCACCGGCGATCATGTGACACCTTTGGAGTTGCATCCCAAGTAGCATTTATACGTCATTGTGACCTCCGTTACGTCATTATGACGTCGCTGACGTCACTTGCTACCTGGGATGCGTCCAGTCTATAATGTATCCTCGTATTATTGATATTTATTTATCCATCTAATTGTTATTAAACATTTAGGAACTTCCTGTTAACTATGACAAACAAAGTAATATCAGGTGAAGTATGTCATTTGTTTTTGTTCGAACGTATTCAAATCCACTAGGAGCAGGTTTCTATAGTTTTAACTTAAACTAGCTCTAATATTCTTTGCCGACTAGGCTAATGAGGCATCAAGCCGTTGCATGCCGTAAGCGGTTTGCCTAGCTCGATAAATTGATGCTATCTACAAAGCTGGAGTGCGATTGGATCCAATTAGGATTGGGAAACTTTACTTACTCTAAAGGTAGATAGATAGCTAGTGAGCTTTATTGTGGACTGTTCTATAAAGGAAACTGTAAACTAACTAAATAACTATTGTATCAAAGGATATTAATATCAACGTTTAAATTATTATTATTTAAAAAAAACATTCAACGAAATTAAAAGATGTTGGTCGTTATACATGGACTAAACCACGGCTTTTGATTTGGTACAGTATATGTATATCGTTGCTCTTGGAAAAAATGGAATTAAATGGTATAGATCGTTTAGCTCTAAATATATTTAAAGATTATTTATACGAGGCGTAAATAATGTATTGCTCTGCGTGATGTGGTAAAAATGGCAACCTACTCATTATTTGTGGAGAATCTCAGAGAAGTACTTTAGGTCCTACCTTGTTCTTCATTTTTACGAGTGATCTCTGCAATCTGGACATAATAATATTAAGAATAGGTAGGCAAAGTAGTAAATTCAAATCTCCTTAAAGCTCAACTATCCAAATGATTCTGCTGGTTAGATTTTTTTTTAAAGATGTTCAAAAGTGATGTGTCTTCTCTCCATATCTAAACACATTTTTTTCATTCAACTACTGTACTAATTGTGTAATAAAAAAAATTGTAAGTAGTTACGGGTAAGTGTGACTGTCCTTCACATTGGGGCCTGTTTAAACATTGATTAGTTTTTTTTATGTAATAGGAAGCTATGTATATAAGTGTAACATAAATTTAAATGCTTACGAACTCTCTGTGGTTCCCAAGATACAGGCTCGGCCTAGTTCGGGGACCACTGTCAAGTTTTCTGTGATGTAGAGTTTTTTGCCTAATTAAACCTTTTTCATTTCATTTCATTTCAAACGAGCAATAAAGCCGCCTGATGGGAAGCAGTCATCGCCGCCCATGGACATAAACAACATCAGAGGAGCCACTTATGCGTTGCCAACCTATGAGAACCCTAAATACCTACTTCTTGAAAAACCCCAAGTCATAGCATAAGGGAAACACCTCAAAAGGTAGGGAGTTTAGATATTTGCTACTTGCTTTAAGTGGAAAATGTATGAACTCGCAATAAACATTAATCAATGTGTAAACAGGCCCCAAAGTAAAGCCCAGCGACACCTTATTCCGCAGCCACCATCACCCGTATTGACCTTACTTGTCTGTTTTCTACGTCCATGAGCGCATTAGTAGCTAACTCTTGTAGTTTCGCGGCTCCTTTCTTGTTAGCTGAAGCCAGTCTCTCGTCCTTACAAAGGTTTGTAAGGAAATATTTGTCGTGGGCCATTCTTTCTAAATACTTCGATGCCATCAGACGGGTCATTTGGTTTTTCTTCTGCTGTTCAATACGTGACATGTCTTGGACCTAAAATACCTATTACTTTAAAATTAGAACCTTTTAAATCAATATTAGCCAGTAAAGGTCCTAGTGAGACGTTCACAACAATTGTATTCCTAATGTCCCTAATTAAAATCACTAGGAAAATTTAATACACAAAAAATTACTACCATGACATACAAGTCAAAAAAGTGCATGGCCGCCATTATAAAATGCCTACATACGTATCGATATTTGAACGGATTATTAGATTTTTCGCAGATAATTTCAAACTTACCTACGTATTATTATTTTCAATATTACCTTATGTGTTGTCTGATGTGACATTCGACTATGATGTTTAATGACGATAGGCGTGAATTCGTCCTTGGTCATCTCCTCAAACGCCTCTGAACGTAGGAGATTAACCGACTGCAGCACCTTGCCTGCGCTTTTTCCGGTGCATACTCTGATCTAGAAGAATAAAGAGTTTGAATAAATTGTGACGAGCGTTCTTACTGAAGTAAGGTGCGTTGGGGTAAGATTGAAAGGATCCCACCGCTGTCACCATGTAGTAAATCAAACACCGAGCTCAGGTGACAACTAGTTTATTAAAATAATAACGGGTAGATACTTCGTTATTGAATTACCTACAACAGTTTTTCATGCGAAATTAAAAGTCGCCCGTAATGCTTCGGCGTACAGACGATTTTTTGTTTTACCCCTCATGAAAAACCCGTTCAATCTTATCCCAACGCATCTTAACTGAACGTAGCGTCCTTAGCCAAAGAGGAGCTTTGGCCGCGGAGGGGGTCAGATTCTGGCAGATCCGCGGCCCGTTCTCTGACACTGTGTGGTTGCAATGCATCGTAGGCATAACGTGTTTTGTAGTTTTTAGTTTTAAGATATATTTATTATAAGTATGTACGCTTGTTTCAAGGTCTATGGGCCAACTAATGGCCCTGAAATTTTTTTTCTTCCATTCTAGCATTTATACAAAAAAATTATACGGTTGCTACCTAAACCTAACCTACGTGCCTATATTCTAATATTACAACAAGTCTCGTAGTATAAATTAATTTCCGATTCCATAAAAACAAAACCCAGTTTACAAAAAGAGAAAAATAGAAACATTCAGTTATATTAGGCTTATTTATATAGTGTTATTCTGAGTGTTCGTACAGGAGCGCCTTCGAAGCCTGATAAAGTTAACTGTTGATTTACAGAATACGCAGACGTAGCGCCGAGTAATTTCAAGTTTTATACTACGTCGGTTTCAAGTTGCTGGTAAAGTAGAGTAGCTATCAAGATGGTTCACAGTTGTTTTACAGAAATTGTCATTCGTCCTACCGATGCAAAAATGCATTGGTAAGTATTTTAATTAGTCAAAATGACTACCATTTAACATTTGACGGACCTACAATCGAAGATAGATATAACCCCGTAATAGATGGATACAGTCTAAGGAAAAAACGTGCCTTGAAAATCACGAAATTTTGATTCTCGATCAGATGGCGCCACTAGTTTTGGCCTACTCTCGTATAGAGGGCGTTGACTGTTTCGTTTGTTATTTATAATTTTAACGCATACCAGTGAAAGAACATGGGTCAAAATCATATAAAAAAATTTATTGCAAATAAAAAAAATATTTATCCATATTTAAATACATTTTAACGTATTTTTATAAATCTTCATTTTTAGTTTTAAAGTATGTCGATAGATGGCAGTGAATTTACAGTGGTTACAAAATTTACTATGACAGTACCGCTCTATCTTATTATATCCTCATTGCTACAATGTAATGTTTACTAGATTAAACGAAATCGGCTTGATAAAAGAGAATTCCGAAGTTAGTCCCTAAAAAATCTGCTTGAAAAGTATTGAGACGACTATGGTTTGAAAAATCGATGGAAAAAAGTAATACTACCACCATCGAAGAAATATACATAATAATACATATATAAACGAAACTCTCATTACATTTTATTATAGTTCGCTGGTACCTACCTATTTCATTGTCAAAGGTTTGCAGTTATTGAAACAGAGTGTATATTGTGTTGCACCTCAGAAACTCCGTTTCAACGAAAGTTGCAATGATCTTGTACCTACCCATATACTTTTTAAATGCCAAGCGTGAACTCCGCAACTCCCCCGGGCCTTGGTTCGCGAGTTTGCGTTTGTTGTCGTTCTAACTTTATTACAAGTTGCACAAACTCTCTGATTGCCAGCCTATGTCGCTGTGTTATATTTATTGATGACGTAGAATATCTTGTTAAGATGGAACATAGAATGGAGTAATAAACTGCTTTGCCTTGGCTTTGACTGGTGTATTGAAACAGAAGTACGGTTTTGAAAAGATAATGAATAACTTTTTTTACTTCGCTAACAAATAGTTTTTATCAAATACTGTTTAAGTTTTTTATTATGATATAGGAGTCAAACAAGCAGTCAGATCAACCGATGGTAAGCAATTACCGCCGCCTATGGACACCCGCAACATCAGAGGGGTTGCAAATGCGTTGCCGGCCTTTAAGATGGGAGCACGCAATACTGCGTACGACAATTCATTCCACAGTTTAGTTGCGCGAGGCAGGGAATTTCTGGAGAAACGCACAACTGAGGACTGCGAACCATCTAAGTGGTGAAGATGGAAATGTCGCGTAGGGCGATGGCGGAAAGAAGCGGCAGGGATTAATCCGTACAATTCCCCGGAGCACTCCCCGTTATACATGCCATAGAAAATACAGAGCGAGGCCACATCCCTACGCAACATCAATTACATAAATTTGAAGGCCATTGGCCTTCAAACTTAGAGAACAAATGAAGGTCTATCTCAAATAGTGTTCGGTACATACGGCCTCCTCGGCGTTTCTGGCACACTCAGCGAAGTCTGGCGGCAGTTTCCTCAGCAACTGCCCACGGTGTGACAAAACAAGAGAACGCTCAAAGGCACATGTTTCATACGCCGTTTGAGCTCTGATGTGCAGCGCTGATACATTCTCGGGTTCTATTTCTGAAAAAACGATAAAAATTACGATAAAAGAGGTTCAACTACCGAATGCTCACTTCAAAGGACGATATTAGAAGATGATGATGACTGATAATCTGTGGTAAATAGTACAGCTAACTATAACATTGACCACACTATATAACAACTTGCTGACATCAATAGTAGGTCCGGATAGAAAGATAATCTCTACAGTTCGTATAAGTATCTCTAACAGACTAATTGTTTTGGGTATAGGCAAAAAGACTTCAAAGACGTCATCTGCGTTGAGATTATTTCATTTTAAATAGAAAAATAAGTGAAAACTCGGGGTCTAAGTATAAAATATAAAGACAGATACCAGTAGCTCGAATTGCGTCCGCTAAAGCGCCGCTGTAATACGTAGCCTTCGCTCTCGCCACGCTCCGGCCGAGCAGAGAATGGACGTCATCATTCTGTAATACACATCATTATTTTACAGTACAATGGTGCTACTTGTCCGCACTAGTGCGTAAATTAGCACATTTCGTAACTATGTCAAAAATTTAAACTGCCATATGTACTGTAAAACGTTGTACGATACACGTGCGAATAGGTAATTCGCAACTCATGTCGATTTAAAACACTCCCTTCGGTCGTGGTTTAATTTATCGCCACTCCTTTCGAATTTCCTCTTTTACGCACTTGTATCGTAAATAACTATAATACAACTTATTGATACAATGGTGTCACATGAGCTCTAAAGCGATGTTGTATCACAACTGTATAGATGTAATAAGCGCTTATAGTCTGCAGAATCTAAGAATCCGTTAAACAAAAGCCATTGTTCCTTTTGTGCGAGCGGTCGCCCATGATGTACCATTGAGTCTGAAGGCGTGCTACGGCGCGTGCCATTGGTCACAATGGGCGACCGCTAGTACAAAAGGAACAATGGCTTTTGTTTAACAGATTACCGTCTTAGGAGAAAAAGTCATTTGAGAAGGTGCAGACTATAATTTTTAGTATTTTACTTACATTCCACCGGAGTGCTTCATTGTATGCTTGTATCGCTTTGTCGAAGAGTTCCAGACGCTGCAAGTAGTGTCTGCGAACGGTGTTAATTAGTGTTTAAGGCCCCTTAGGTTCGTGTTCTTCTCTCACTCTCACGGAGCGTAAGCTTGAGCGAGTAGGATGTGCGTGCTCGGCACCGCGGATATCATATTTTTGGAATTTAAATTTGTTGTAACTTTTAAAAAGAAAAACGTAATCGAGTGAGTTCTCTTCAAAATAAAATTGCACATTTTTAGAAGCCATTTTCATATTTTTAGCTTTTGTGCACACATTGTTACAAATGTTTTTAAATGCGTTTTAGACCAATGTTCGTGTTTTTTTTTTCTATCAAGTGAAAGTCAAAAAATTCAGGATTCGTATCCGAGACGACCGGTCTGGCCTAGTGGGTAGTGACCCTGCCTGTGAAGCCGATGGTCCTGGGTTCGAATCCCAGTATGGGCATTTATTTGTGTGATGAGCACAGATATTTGCTCCTAAGTCTTGGGTGTTTTCTATGTATTTAAGTATTTATATATTATATATATCGTTGTCTGAGTACCCATAACACAAGCCTCCTTGGGCTTACCGTGGGACTTAGTCAATCTGTGTAAGAATGTCCTATAATATTTATTTATTTATTTATTATTAAAAAAAAAAAAAAAAAAAAAAAAAAAAAAAAAAAAAAAAAAAAAAAAAAAAAAAAAAAAAAAAAATGTTACAAATGTTTTTAAATGCGTTTTAGACCAATGTTCGTGTTTTTTTTTTCTATCAAGTGAAAGTCAAAAAATTCAGGATTCGTATCGCTGAAGTCCCTAGAGAAAATCCTTAAGATTTCTAATTAAAATTTTTGCAACCAGATTTTTCAAAAACTCCGCTCTGTGAACCTACGGCACCTTAAAAAGTAAAAAAAAAAGGTGGTTCGACTAGGTTACCCAAAGCTTAAACCCCGCTAGATGGCGTCACTTTCGCAAATTTTCAGGTTTTATTTTTTTGCGGAATAGTGTTGGTATCTGTATACTTAAAAGTATGTTTAGCGCACTCTTTACATAAATATTGAACTATTATAATAAACATTGAATACTTCATTAGTGCAAAAAACACTTTTAAAGTCGACAGAGTGTTTCTGTCATGCTATTTCCTACTATTACTCACACATGCAAACAGTGTTTCCGTGATGCTTGTAGTAGACAATTTCATGCAGTGTAAGTATGCTGCAATGGCGTTGCGGTATGTTCGTGGAAATACGTGCAATAGGATTCGGGTTCGAGACTGGTACGTCAGGGGTACTTTTTTTGTCCTTTTTGTGTTATCTTATGTTTCTTATACCTTTTATTCTTCGAATTCTTGTCCGATTCCGATATAACAGAAATATATTTCAGTGATATCGGAAACGGCTCTAACGATTTCGATGAAATTTGCTGTAAGGGGTTCGATCTAGCTAGGTCTTATCTCTGGGAAAACGAGCGTTTTTGAGTTTTTACTTATGTTTCCTTTTTCTCCCAGATATTCAGTATTATTAATAAATTAGTTTATAACGTTTTATAAAAATATGTGACGTTTTGAACTAAAAGGTACCACATTGTCAGTTGTCGATTAGGTTGATTTTATTTTGAAGCTTTATGGAAATATGACAACAATAAGTAGGTACCCGTTTGGTTGAAAACGCCACATATATTGAAAACCTGACTTTCACAAATCTCACCTTTTTGGGTTCTTCCAACTCAGAAAGGATGGAGAATACTGACGATTCTTAGTAGCACTAGCCCAAGGAAGTCCAGGTTTGTAAGTGTCAGGTATCAGTTTTTTTTTAAAGCGCTAAATATAGTTCTACAAGTAAAGCAATCCCTTACTGCCCAGCCTCTATAGTATTTTTCAAACTGGAAGGGTACGATGATAGATTTCATCTCCATACAATTTATAACCTAATAATGCCAAATGTTGCAAAATTATATTGAATTGAGATCTATCATCGTACCCTTGCAGTTTGAAACATTTATTTACGATACAAGTGCGGAAAAGAGAAAATTCGAAACGAGTGGCGACAGATTAAAACACGACCGCAGAGTGTTTTAAATCGACACGAGTTGCGAATTACCTATTCGCACGTGTATCGTACAACGTTTTACAGTACATATGGCCCTTTAAACTTTCGACATATGCATGAAAAGTGCTCTTTACGCACTAGGGCGAGAAAGTTGCACCATATGTACTGTAAAATACTTTTTAGTACATATGGTGCTACATATACGTTACCGCCCTAGTGCGGTAATTAGTACAATACGTGCATATGTCGAAAATGTAAAGGGCCATAATTATGTACTGTAAAACGTTGTACAATACACGTGCGAAAAGGTAATTCGCAACTCGTGTCGATTAAAACACTTCCTTCGGTCGTGTTTCAATTTATCGCCACTCGTTGTCAATTTCCTACTTTTCGCACTTGTATCGTAATGTACTAATAATAAAGTAGTAATTGTAAAATAAAATTAAAACTTTTTTTATATTTTTTTTTTGGATTCAAGTAGGTACAGTGAGTAACAACATTGCATGGCCTTCTAATTATAACTATTATAGAAAACGGGATATTTATCATGTTTATTTATATTATTTAATTCTCGATATTTTGGCCGGTCTTGCAAGACCAGTCGTTGTGGAGATCCCTGGGGAGGCCTATGTCCAGCAGTGGTTGTCTTGTTGGTGTAGATGGATTCACACAACAAATGAAATAACATTTTTTCATATTTGTTATCCGTAGTTGTCCCTGTACCTGAAAGAAAAATAATATCATGATAGCACAAAATCTCTAATGTTATAGGAAGAAAGATGATGCAACAATATGGATTCTAAACCTAGTAATAATTGTGTTTTTCATTCATAGACAAAATTCCATAATTTTCATCCCCAGGAAATGTTTTATTTTACTTTATTGCAGTGAGGATGTCCTGATTTTTTCTGGCTAATGAAGGAAAACATTTTATTTCCAAGAATGCCTCTTCATTTTGCACAATACCTAAAAAAACCTAGTTAGTGACACATTGACTATTCGGCAACCAAAACAGTAATAATTACATTATATAGGTATTGTTCACTGCTTATATCTACCATTACGGAAGAAGTGAGAATTATTTTCTAAAAAGATCGGCACGAGAAAATTACAATGTACAATGAAGGAATGAAACTGTACCTACCTTACGAAACTTCACCATCATGAATTCCGCTTCAATTGAGTCTGAATTTTTCTGGATTTTCGCGGACCAGAACACCGATGATTTTTGTAACTTGATTTAGACGTTGCTATCATTTTCAATTTATACAAACAAATTGATAAGCATAGATGTAGGTATCCATGTTGATAAGTCACAATAAACATGACCCTATGTGTCAGTGTCAACACTGTCAAATAAAAATGCACTAAACATGACGGCATTGCAAATCCTGCCAGGTCGGCCAGGCAACGTCGCCAACGTCATAGAGCGGCAACGCCGCACGCAACGTATTTGTACACGACATTTGTGACACACACATACGTAAAATTTATGAAAAAATCTTACGTTGATTTATGTATGATTTCTGTATGAAACAAAGTTTTTCTATTAATTTAGCGCAAACGAATATTCCAAAGTAGATAAATGAGCAAATATTTGTGTAGTAATAGTGTGTAGTGCCTTAATTAAAGCAGATTTAATTTTGTATGAAAATCGAACCACCTTAATGCAAATAGTTTTTTTTACTTTTTACCTCTGTGTATGATAAGGATCCTGACGGAATTAATTTTTCTGCATTTATTTTTCTAGAACGAATTTTCTGCTCTATTCAACAAAACTGGGAATCAAGATGACACGTTTGCAGAAAACGAAAGGAAACGCTATGATTTCCATACATTATATACCTTTATCTTATCGTTTCCTCCCGTTTTCTGCAAACGACTGTCATCTTGGCTAGGCCCCCTAAAGTTTATTTAAATGTTAAAGAATCTACAGTCTGTTTTGTAGTTCTCTGTTTTTTATCAGGTAGTAGAAGTTTTATATGTACTTGAAACTTTCTAATTTCTTCTTAGAATTTCTAGGAACGAAAATTAGTACCAGACATAGATACAAGATACTTGTATGTTCATGTCAAATTTCATGTCATTTGTGTCGTTCTTAAGTAAAAGGTACCACATTGTCGCTCACGCAACAACGGTAACGGTAACGGTAACGGTAACGGTCACGGTAAGGACGCTCAGATAGGTTATTCGCCTACAGACACAAACAAATTTCGTCCTTATCGTAAAAGACAAAATGGTACCTTTTGATTGAAAACGTTACATTTTACAATGAGAGCTTAACTTCGATTGTATGGCGGCAGCTAGGTTCATGTTGTTAATGTGTACGTACCCTCTTGATCTGTAAACAGTAACCGCGTTACATATTGGTCTCTCCTCAAACTCTAATTTCTTGCGAACCATTTTTAATGGTGTCTCGACTCGTTCGTTTTTTCTATACAGTGATTAGTGATGGGGCTTAATATGTATCGATAGTAATGAATTGATTATATGTGCCATTTTCAACCAAAAGGGTTGTCGCTTATCAGTAAGGCGCTATTTCCATAAGCTTCAATTAGAAATCAACCTTATCAACAAGCCACAATGTGGTACCTTTTGGTTGAAAACGTCACATATCGTTTTCGTAATAAGATTAATGTATTTTTTATGTAATGTAATAATAATTCTTAGATTTGACCAATAATCACATTTGTTTATAGTGAGATTCCAAGAAATATCTACTAGACAATTGGCAGTTAACCTGTTAATTTCCACTATTGTTTGTAAAAAGAAACCAGGAAAAGTACACAGAGTGTTTTTTTCTAAGTGGACCAATGTGGGGAAATCCGAAACGATTGAAGAT
The DNA here is from genome assembly GCF_947568885.1 of Cydia strobilella. Lineage (NCBI taxonomy): Eukaryota > Metazoa > Arthropoda > Insecta > Lepidoptera > Tortricidae > Cydia > Cydia strobilella. The sequence goes on along the minus strand of NC_086049.1, from coordinate 1,940,822 downwards.
AGAGGAAAAAACTCTTTTTTTTACCCACTGTTTTTTTTTTAAATTGTGAATTGTCCCTGGAATTTCTTAAATATAGGTACACTACTGATCAGGTAATACCTAGATACTGCTCCATTTTATTTTCTACCTATACATAAAATGAAAAGATCATTGTATGTAACTGAGTCTGTCCACATTAAAAAATAAATATACATTTTTATAAAACTTTAGGGGCAACTCACAGTTGACCAAAAATGTTACTGTGCCAAAATATGATGCTTTCAAAATCTAAGAAATCAAATATTAAGAAATGGAAATAGTTCTTTATTATACACTTAGGCATCTCTGTTTCCCAAAGGGTTTTGTAAGAAGTCCATTCCATCCATTCTCTTGAAATAGTCTCAGAGTATGTAAAATTTGACCCTGGTTAAATACCAATATACTTATAGTAATTTTGTAATCGATACAGAATGATTCGATATCGAGCTGTCGACATCACTAAAGTACTCACCGTAATAGGTTTGTCAGTCATCCGCTCGTCATTTTCAAGTGTAATCCAGTTGACCGCGATTTATTCCAATTCTGAATACAGAAATTGCGAAATTTGCCAAGTTTTATAGACGGAGAACACTATTTAGTTTTAACAATTTGATGTGGTTTTGATTTTATTTTGTTACGTTGAGAAATGTCATCAGGCATCTGAGGGGTCATCCATTAATTACGTCACACGAATTTCTAGGTTTTTTGACGCCTCCGCCTATTTTTCACACGGACACTTTTGGCAAACCCCTCCCCCTGGTGTAACGCCACATTTCGGTTATTGATGAAGTTTAAGTGACGTCACAAAGTTTGTGACTCCCCCCTCCCCCTTGTGACAACATGTCACATTTTCTTGACCCCTTCCCTTCCCTAAACATGTGATGTAATTAATGGATGATCCCTAAAGCGCACCAATAAAAGATTGAATAAAAGCGAAAGAGTTGCAATTGGTGAAAATTAGTCAGAGTAAGCGGCTCACATTCTCCGTTCCGGTATCGGATATCACTACAAAGAAGTAAAAACCGGCCAATTGCGAGTCGGACTCGCGCACGAAGGGTTGCGTACCATTACGCAAAAAAAACACGTTTGTTGTACGGGAGCCCCACTTAAATATAAATTTTATTCTGTTTTTAGTTTTTGTTATTATAGCGGCAACAGAAATACATCATCTGTGAAAATTTCAACTGTCTATCTATCACGGTTGATGAGATACAGCCTGGTGACAGACGGACAGACAGACAGACAGAGAGCGGAGTCTTAGTAATAGGGTCCCGTTTTTACCCTTTGAGTACGGAACCCTAAAAAGTATCTCTTTGAAAATGCACTTATTTACAATTGCACGTTTACCAGAACCCCTAGTGTTTTCATTCTATAGCATGACGAGCGTTCGCGTTTGCGTTATGTCTATTTTTGTATGGGAGTTTGAACAGCGCGCCAAGCGGGACGTTTTGAAAACTCAAAATCCCATACAAAATGACAACGCAAACGCCTACGTCACGTCACGCTATATCGAATGAAATTTACACAAGAGGACTTAATGACAACACTCAAGATCGTATTCAAATAATATACCTATAAAATCCATATCAAATTGTTATAACACAATCGTTCTCAGCCGGGCTAGTACATGACTGACGCGACAGTATCTCGCCGCGAGATAGACTACCCGTCCGTCTTTAATTAATACAGTTAGAAAAAGACGGGTAGTCTATCTCGCGGCGAGATACTATCGCGCCAATCATGTGCTTGGCCTACTGGAATACAGAATCGAAGAAAGGGAAGGGTGAATTCAAGTTATAAATCTCAAATGCTGACTAAGTTTGTAAACTTCTTGACTTTAAATGCTGATAGAGGAAATTTGTTCTTAGTCTACCAGCTATAATATTGGTACCTATTACTAGGCACTTTAGGTATACACGTAGATACAAGAATAGCTTAAGATGAAAGTGGAGGACCCGCGCGAAATCGCCTTTTCATACAAACGTAGTTCGTTTTCCTCTCTGGATATTAACATTATTGAAAGTATTGTTACCCAATTTGTAGTATATTAATTATAGCTATGCCCCTACGTTTGATTTTTTTATTTATTATTATTATAAGAGTTAGGAGCATTTAAAAATTTGTATGAAATCCGTTTTTCGCTCCTAATTTTACAATAATCAAAAATCTAAGAAAGCAGAGTAACAGAGGAGAGTCGTGGAATGGATTTTTTAGGCCCTATTAATTGTTAGTGAGCTCGTAACAGTGCGCGTTAGTTAGCTAGTAACTAAGAACTAACAAACGCGCGATATTGCGAGCTCGTTATTATTTAATAGATTCTAAAAAATCATCGATGTCACAACTCACCTTGGTCTCCCCTAAAGGTGCTTATCTCATTCATCGCGTCTACACAGAAGCAATATTTCTTACAATCTTCTCCATACCCTTAAAATGGGAATCTAATGAATGCCGGGTAACGACCTCGTTGATCTAATATCATATAGAATTCAATAAAAAGGGTGTCTGGTAAAACTTCAATACAATTTGTAACTTATTACTTAGAATTAAGGTTTAGATTCGATTGAAAATCCTAGACAGGTATGTAACATAATGAAAAACGTAAATAAGTGTGTTCGCTGCGTGCGGTCCATTTCGCACCCGGGGGCCTACCGCGAACCACGTTCGACGTATTGCCTCTCTGTCGCCTCTCTGTCGCACTTGTAAATTCGTACGTAAGTGTGACAGGGAGGCAACACGTCAAACGTGGTTCGCGGTAGACCCACAGTCTCATTATTCTGCCTTTATCACGGAATAACGGTTGGAGGACCAAAACCTAATCAGGGACCTTCATCGTGTAAGAGGATTGGGTGGTGCATTGGGGTAATTGTAATCCTACACACTACACCAGAGCAGGTGACGCCGCAGCAGAAAACTGTGTCACGATTTTTTTTTAATTATTTAAGATTTTTATTATTGCATAGATGTTCGTTTGTAAGGTATGTAAGTATCTATGGGTCTTAGTTGCCTGAACGTAAATGATTTGATTGATTTGGGGCTCATTATAATCAAGTTGGTCACCACATACAAAACGACGTACCTCTATGGGATCACGTAGAAGAAAGTTTTTGATAAATCTATAATTTTTTTAGGGCTCCGTAGACTACTAGGGACTTATAGTTTCATCACGTCGGTGTCTCAAGCAACTCTGGCTTTGCTCAGTGATCGTTAGTGCTATGGTATAGAAACCTACAAGTTGGCATGGGTATATGAATCAATCACGGCGACGAAATAGTAAATAGTATAACTATAAATTTTCAAGTACCACTCGTTGATAAAGTTAATAGGTAGATTAGGTCGGTATTTTTTGGAAATAATCGCTCTTAAAAGAAAAGAAAATATACCTATAGATAATAGAAATGATAATGAAGCGAGAGTTTGATACATGTACAAAAATACAGGTTTTATATTAAGTTTTTTTTTTTATCGGAATTATTTGGAAAAGCTAGTAAGTTAGCTAAGTAGTTTCGGTTAACAGTGAAAATGAATTTTATAATCATACAGTAGTACTTCTGTAACATAAATATGCAATTACTGAATTTACCCCAAAGCACCTTACCCCTTCCGTACTCAGGGGACTCCACTGCTCAATTCCTTATTTCTAACATAACAAACTTCCCTGGGACTATTTTCCCCCAAGTTTAATTAAAAAGGTTTTTTACCTCCGGCTGAAAGACTACAATTACCTTAAGGAAACTTTACACGCCTATCTTATTTATTTACCTTTCGGATTAAACTAATCAAGTTACTGAAGAAAAAAATTTGGAAGAGTATTTTTGAAATACGTACAGTAAGCTGCATATTATTTGATTAATATTCCTTAAAACAAATAAAATATACATTTGAAGTTTTAGGTGAAAACTGTAAAAGTAGTCAATAGTTTTATGAAAAAAACTTCCATATTTCAAACTGAAAAACATAAAAGTGAATAAATTTCTGTTTGAGCATAAGGCTGCGTACTAGAGAATGCCTTTATAGGTATTAAGTCTGCGTTATGTATCTTTCTTATGTTTTTTATGATACAGGAGACAAACTAGTAGACAAATCGCCTGGTTGGTAAGCGATTACCATAAATAAACTCAAATAAATAAATATATAAAACTTGTCTTACAATATATAAGCTACATATATCATCGAAATTAAACTATCGCCCCATCAGCGCGCGCGCAACAAGCGACGAGGCGGGCAACGCAGGTAGTGCACGGAGTAGAGCCGCCGCGGACATTCCTGCCTGAGGAAGGACTCCCGGAGAGTCCGAAACATGTCGCCAAAAGCGACTTAAAATAATAGCGAGTGAAACCGTAGTGATCTAAATATTTTACAGATATCATCTAGAATAATATTTATATCTCATAGAAGTCATAGATACCTCACTATTCTTTACCTATCTACGACCTAAGGTACTTATTAAATAGATGCTAAACGTTATATAAACTTCAGATGTTAATAATGTCAACATCTTATAGTTTGGGAGCTCAGACATTTTAATTAATACAAGTATAGATGTTTCAACTCGATACTAAACTAACAGGCCAATTCGAACGTACACTGATATCAGAATAACATCTAGCTAATGTTATTCAGTTATCGTGCTTTTCGCTCGTAGGTACTTGTCTGTAGGTTACCACAGGGCGGACACGCTATACATCAAAAATCACTTGCGTTTCTATGTGTGAACGGCACGTCTGTACACGCATCAAGCGTCATTGTGTGAGTAAGTTGCTTAAAAACAGTACTGAGCGGTCGGCAAAAGGTCGTCAATCTGCTGTCACATCACGGGGAGAGGTAATTGGAATCGGGGCGGGGCGGTGCGTGGCCGTTCTGTATGATAAAATACTATTATTTATTCTGTGAGGTTACTATGTATTGGCGCGGGGAGACGCACGATAACTGAATAACATGACTCAAATATCATTATGATATCAGTTTACGTTCGAATTGTCCTGCTAGACGTAGCCAAACACGTCGAACCAAGTTTGCATGAGTCAAAACAGAAGTTTCAACACCTAATTTAAAGGAGACTGAGTCCTCTTTGGTAAAGTCAGCAGCCAAAGTATTAGCTACTCGTAAGCGAATGGGTTCAAAATTATATGGACACTATAACATATTTATTATTTAAATACCATACCATAGAGAAATAAGCTTTGATTGCTCACTCCATATATAATTATAAACTGATTTATAATTAAATTCCAATAATCTAACCTCACTTTTTCTCTTTTCCGTCTGTTTTAAGAAACTACATCCAGAACTACAGAAGGATACATCTATATTTATTTTAAATGCTAGAGTATGCAAAAGGGAAATTGGAGTTTACTTCTTTACATATTTTCCATTATTACGAAAGAAAAAGGATCTGAGTGAGGTTAGTTTTTTGGAATTTAATTACAAATCAGAGTATAGATAGAAAACCAATAAGGTATAATAAGTTTTAACCGAGTTTTAACTAAGCTTATTGTGGTAACTCTTCAACTCTTATAAGGGCATTTTCATTTTAACTTGTAAGTACTTTTAAACGCGACTTAAGTCCTGTTTCAGTAACGTCTCACCGTCACATTCCTGACAAAATGTATTCCTGACAAATTTGACATTGACCGTCAGTTTTGTGACGATTGCGATTGCAGTTACGGTCCGGCCACGACATCGCGCGGCGGCGGCAGCGGCGAGCGGCGGCCATAGGTGGGAACGAAAGGTTCGATCGCTGTGTCTCGATCCAACCTATGGCCGCCGCGATGTCATGGCCAGTGGCCAGGCCGTTAAGTGGAAATGCCCATACTTCTTACCCATACCCATGCTTTAAGTTTTTTTTAAATAATATAATTATTGACATGACTGTTTTGTAAATATTAATTAAATTTTATCTTTTGCCACACCCCAAGGGTTTCACGCCTGATGGCAAGCAATAACCGTCGCCAATGGACGCCTGCTACACCAGTGGTTGCAAGTGCTATACTGACCTTTAAGCATTTATAAAGCAGAGGGAATAAATTTCCTGATTTTGAACTTTATTTCAGTGATAGGGTTCAAAGTTGCATAATTCCTGATAAAGAGTTAAGATGGTAGTAAGCTCTTTTCTTGAAGGTTTGTAGGTTGTATCCATCCGGAAATACCGCAGGCGACAGTTCATTTCAAAGTTTAGCTGTGTTCCGTACTTCACAGCACATTAAACAACGGCGCGTGCGGCGCACACACACACAATGGCCGACCGCTCTCACAAAAGAGACAATGGTTTTTGTGTAACAGATTACCGTCTTAAGCGTAAAAATCATTTGAGAACTAGCAGAATATAACCCCGGAATTACCGATGTGAAAGATGCAGAAATTTCAAAAAAATCACAGAAAACAAAGGAAACTTTCATTTAGAAAAAGGAAATATTTGCCTACCATACAAGAAAATGAGAAATTTTCTTCACAGTACATTAAACAACGACCTCACCACCTTGCCTAAACTACTTCGGTTACACTAATGTAGCGCATGCGGTTTCCTTGCGATAAAATATGACCCACTTTGAAGTATTTCGTTACGTATAAATTCTCAAGAAGCGGTTTCACAGTCGGAACTGCGCTGTTTTCAGTTGTTTTGACTAATGGTTGTCATTTTGTGAAAATACTAGACGCAGAGCTATAGAATGCATCTTCTCAAATGATTTTTACGGTTAAAACGGTAATCTGTTAAACAAAAGGCATTGTCTCTTTTCAGTGAGCGGTCGGCTTTTGTGTGCCATTGTGTGTAGGCGCGTGCCACGGCGCGTGTGGCGCACACACATTCATCACCTGTGAGTTTTATTTCAGAAAAAATTGCAATTAGTACATTAAGGCTGAAAAATATAAGACCGGCCCTTTATTAAATTTTTAAGTGACAAGCAAAACTCACGAATTACTGAAAAATTATTAAACAAAAATCAACCTTATTCGGATAATAATACGGTTCACTATGGCTATGAAGTTGTGGTGGTACTTAGACACCTTTGCTTCTCACCCGACGAAATAAGACATCTTCGGCATCTCATCATTTGTCATTCCTCTTTTTAAACAGAAAGTTATGCTTGCCTGTCATTTTGGGTTCCCTATTGTGTTTGAAGAAAGTTTTTTGACATATTTTTGTATTGCATAATGTTACTTGGCAGAAATTTCGTTTGGCAAAATTACCTTTCGCATACTGCTTTTCGCATAATATTACTTTGCATAATTTCTTTTTGCATAATATTATTTAGCAGAAAACCCTAACCTAACCCACTTAGAAAATTCTGCCAAATGAATATTATGCGAAATGACTATTATGGCAAGTATATATTTATGCGAAAGTAACATTCGACTAAAAGTTTTCTGCGATACTTGTTATGCGAAGTGTATTTCTGACAAATAATATTCTGGCAGATGAGGGGAACCCGTCATTTAGAGCTATAAAAATATGATGATAAGGATAGTATAGCAAACTAACTAATGCGGATTTATTGTTACCTTAAATATGTACCATTTTCCGGGGATGGCTCTTTGTCTATACACGTGTGTTTGTAACCAAAGCTCTTCCAGAACGTTTGAAAACGAGTAGGTACGCAAGTTATTTACTACTTTTCCTTTGGCGATAAATCAAGAATTTCATGCGAATTTTATTTGGGCGTGGAAATGCTTGGTACTTAGGTATTCCTAATTTTATTAAAGTTATGTTCGGTACATCCCTACTAATAATTTAAATACGAAATGATATCTGTCTGTCTGCCTGCGTTTTTGTTACCTACGCGTAAACTGTTAAACCAATTTAGATGAAATTTGGTATAGGTAGTTTGAGGCCCAGGGTGCGTAGCCAAGATGTCAATCGTTTGCTCCATGGCGTACGATACGGTAGTCACTCTTCCATATTAGTGTGACAGAGACATTGGCGTTTTGTTAGCTACAGAGCGTAAGCATTTGGCATCTTGGCTAAGCACCCTGGAAAGACATTTTAATCAATTATCCTTCGTATTTTCACGGAAACGTACGAACGTGTCTTGCTTTTTCAGTCAGTCTCGGTACAAAAAGTACTGAGGTTGACTGGAGTAGCATGACAAATACGAACGTTTCCGAGAAAATACGATGGAAAACAATTATACACTACATCTGTACCTTAAGTTATGCTAAGCGGTCAGTTTTAAATAGTGTGTAAAGAGACTTATATTGACCGGGATATAGACCGTGATTACCTTTTGTATTATTTGTGAGCTCCCGATATTTCGACGCAGTTACATGCATCATGTTCACGGGTGACTGAATACACACGAGTACTGACATAAATGATCTATTTGTCCTTCAAAAAAAATGCATACGAATACTCGCCAACACTACAGACTCCGACGAATGTAGACCCTACTTTATTAAATACAAAATTTTGACATTAACATCAATGTACATTTTAGAAATCTGCAAATTTGTCAGGAAACACCCGGAATTCTTTCCAAAAATTGCCGACCGTCCTCGACGTTTTGAAAGTAGATTTAAGAATAACCTGGCGCCACCGACAAGTTCTGTACTAAAGCTACATAAATCAAGCCCAAACATGATGGCCATCAAAATTTATAATAAAATCAGGGACGACATTAAATTGCAGACATCAGAAACGCTATTCAATAAGCAGTTAAAGGACTTTTTAATTAATAAGTGTTATTATAGGCTTAAAGATTTTTTGGAAGATGAAATGTAATTCTTTTGTAGTTTAGTGTATTTATTGGACATGTCTCATTTTACAATTTTTAATTTAAGCTTGAAATTGACATTATATAGGTATCGATATTTTTGACATAAACTTACAATCGTTTTAAGCATGTATATTATTATTGTATATTTAATTTTAATTTTATAAATTTTGGTAAAATAAAATCAGTTATGGACTTTAGAAATAACTATATATTATATAATACAACTATGAAATTATTAAAAGTTAAATAAGACACTGTCAAATATATTGTACATATATAAATTAATCTTTAGATTTAAGATAATTGCCTTGCCCTACCAGGGCCCATGTGAAACTATTATATATGTAACACCTGTGTACCATGGATGCAATAAAGAAATATGAATATGAATATAGCGGGTGGGTGTCAAAGTTGTGTAGACAGCGCTCTGTCTACCCTCATTCTTGCGCGTCGGCAAAAAAAAAATAGGTAATCACGGTCTATATCCCGGTCAATATAAGTCTAGTGAAACTAACCGTGAATCATTCAAAACTCTAGTGTGTAAAGAGGTCAAAGGTAGCTTCCCTGCTTACAGCTGCACCGACTGCACAGTACGTTGCTTGCACACTGTCTACTCAAGAGCTTGTAACAAAATGGGAGTATATTCTCGAGCGCGTCTTTGGCGTATGAGAATTATATTGATAACGGTTCGCTGCATTTATACTACCTAACCACTAACCAAAATGACCACTTAAATCATATATTATCATCTCTTTCACCTTCTACAACTATGCAAGTGGGAATGAGATGTTTTACGACTCCGGATGTCAGATTAGTCTGCGGATAGCATAGAACACGTAGACGTAGATGCCCTCAAACTAGATGGAGCGTTGACCTTCGCAAGGCGGCTGGCAAGAGCTGGATCAGAGTTGCCGCAAATCGTGCTCAATGGCGTGCAATAGGAGAGGCCTATGTCCAGCAGTGGACGAGAATAAGCTGATGATGATGATAGAAACAGTCTTGCAGCTTACCGCCACTTGCACCATCCCAATAACTCGGGTTAAACCGTTAACCCAGTGTCAAATTGTACTGGTACCTAACCACGGTAACTCCAGGTTTAACCAGTTAACCCTGGGTTAGTGGGATGGAGCAAGTGGCTCTTAGACGTGAAATGAATGGATTTAAATCAAAATCGGTATTCTCATTGAGTTTAGACGGTTTAACCATTTCTCATACAAATCGGTGTTACATAATAGCAATTCTCGGAAAAACGCCCGTCATTTTCAAAGCATAATCCTGGTCCGTTTAACAGAGACTTCCTTATACCAATGTCAACGATTAAATATGCCCAATGGCGTCCGTAGACTGTGAACGAACATTTTCGACTAATAAATTGGTCCTAAATTATGGTTATGTCACAGAATAAATAATAGTACAGAAGATTCACTCTCTTACGACAGATATGACCGCAAGGTGGCGCAAGCTCGAGCAGGCGTCCGTTCCGTAGCGGTGCGCGGCGACTACTATGGCTAGACAACAAAATTGGTGTGGGCCGCATGTACTTGTAGCGACGCGACGAAATCGCGGAGTGAGCCTCGCTTGGTTATGTTTTCAAAATGACGGGCGTTTTTCCGAGCCTTGCATATTAGTATCCGAATAAGGTTTCTAGCTCGTGAGCCTTTCACACGCCGGACAAAATGCTCCATTTAGAGCCGGCCTTTCCGTCTAATTGTGATGCCTGTGTGCTCTTCGTCAAAGCTTTGATGCCTACCTGCGAGGGCCGCACTGATAAAGCACGAGTGTGTACACGTCTCTTTCGTGATTGTGGCAAGCAAGCAAGTACTCGAAAATGTATACCGTTCATAGAACGTACGACTGTCAATTTGGCTAAGCCCCCAGGTGTCCCTAGAACTAAATAACCCCATACTTTAGCCCTTCTAGAAAACCACAGCAAGGTCAATCCACAGCCGGACTTACTGTTTTGACTGCAACCCTCCTTAGAGCGTTTCCACATTGTCCGTTTCGATATCGGATGTAGGATCCTACATACGCGTAGTCAGGCCGTGGGGCCGCGCCCGGGCGCCGTCTTTAGCGGCCCCGCACACGACAACAAGCATTATGCCTACAGATACGCACACAAACAAATACATGGCTCCGACATGGCTGAATTTATCGGAAGCGCCTTTCCGGTATCGTATGTCGGAAGGCGTCTATGACTTTAACAGCTGCGGGAGAGTGCCATTGGCATTAATTCAGCCTTTTTTGCGTTATTTATGGTTTTTTAATAATAATGATTCATTTAATGCATATTAAGACAGAGATATCTTACATTTTACTTCCTTCCGTCATCGGGATCGGACAATGTGAAAACGCTCTTACTGAGCAAACAATTACAGCCTTTTCCTAAAACTCCAAAAAAGGATGAATCAACGACTTTCGACCTTAGATATTTAAAATACTTTTTCCTTGTAATTTAATTTTTATTCAAAACAAAGAAGAAGTCTTGTTTCGAACAAAAATATCCGGTTCCGCGAAACTTTATAATCTCGAGTTTCCAACGAGATCAGATATTATTTTTAAAATAATCAGTTGAGCTTATATCGGGCGGGACGCTTCACATTATTTGATAACTTGATAAGATAATGAGACGGAGCTCGAAATTTTGAAGATAACTTTTGGCTGAAACTCATAAATTATAAGTTATCTATTTTCGAAGGAAACAAGGGAGTTTTGGGATAAGGTGCGAAGAAGGAAGATTTATTATTTTTAAACTCAGCATAGCATTCTCTGCCAGTCAACCATCGGGCTAAACAGAGATGTAAAAATGGTGCAGGGATAAATGTTAAACGTTGTTTTTTAGGGTTCCGTACCCAAAGGATAAAAATGGGACCCTATTACTAAGACTCCGCTGTTTGTCTGTTTGTCTTTCCGTCAGTCACCAGGCTGTATCTCATGAACCGTGATAGCTAAATAGGTGAAATTTTCACAGATGATGTATTTCTGTTGCCGCTATAATAACAAATACTAAAAGCAGAATAAAATAAATATTTAAGTGGGGCTCCCATACAACATATATGTTTTTTTTGCCGTTTTTTGCGTAATGGTGATGCCACCTGACTAGCTGAAAACCTGATAAAACTACATACAACATACACAAATAAGGGTACTGAAATATGAATGTTAATATAGTACTACGTATTTCGATCGTACATACCTAGGTACTCAAGAGTATATAAAATATATTTGCAATTTTGTTCATAGTATTCAAGTTTTTTATTCAAATTAAAATAATCAATTGAATCATGAGCGATCAAAACTGACTCAGTTGTATTTTAACAGGTTTTATTGTTAATGTTGGTTAATTATTTCTTAAAAACGTCAGGTTCTCCATTTTACCCTCTACACTACTCTCTTGATAGAGAGAGATTGAGAGTTTTTAATATTGATGAATTCGTATATTAAATAATTAGCCACTTGACACACATACATTAAATAAAACAGTTTCCTGCTGGTTAAATAATCGATGAATTGTAATAGATAATTAGTGTTATGCCATTTCAAAGACGTTTCACTATATTACACGTCAAAAGTTCATCAGATTTTCTCATATTAATATTAGCACGCGTAATTGCCAATTAAAATTACTCCTCCGTCTAATCGCATTTAACGTAAAGTAATGTTCGTCATTACCCGATACTCCCCAAGGGCCTGAAGGGAATGAATATAGAAATTTCATTGTCTGCCTCTCTATCGTACAAATATAGAGAGGCAGATAACGAAATCTGATTGATGGATCGCTACGAAATAACTGTACATAAAATATTTGATCTGCTTAATAAGACTCGTACTGTGGGTACTAACAACACGATCTACCTATATAACTGTACACTTGTACATTAATTAACTAGAGTTTTGAATGATTCAAGGTTAGTTTCACTAGACTCATATTGACCGGGATATAGACCGTGATTACCTTTTGTATTATTTGTGAGCTCCCGATATTTCGACGCAGTTACATGCATCATGTTCACGGGTGACTGAAGATAGCGGGTGGGTGTCAAAGTTGTGTAGACAGCGCTCTGTCTACCCTCATTCTTGCGCGTGAACATGATGCATGTAACTGCGTCGAAATATCGGGAGCTCACAAATAATACAAAAGGTAATCACGGTCTATATCCCGGTCAATATAAGTCTATTAATTAACTAGCCCGTATCGAGGACATATCGCTGCCACAGAGAAACACCTGTGGGTGGGACACAATTGAACCCTGATTGCGTACGGTCACTCAGAGCACTTTGATAAATTGGTGGTATAGCGATATGGGTCCATTAGTTAACATGAAATCAAATGGTTGCTAGCCGAATATTTGTATAGTAAATAAGCTATGTTTTGTTATGTTATGACTGCGCATGGTAACCAATGTCATAACAGGTCATGGACTATTTAACAAACATTTTTTTATAACAGGTGTCACAGACAGTCCCCTATGCAGAGGATGCATGGAGACAAAAGAAACAGCCTCTCACGTGGTGCTGGAGAGTGCAGCGGAGTGGCCCCATACAGGGCAAAACATCTCGGATCCCCGAGAGACCTCCCCGAGGTCCTACTCAACATCAAAGGTTTGATAGGTTTCCTCGAGGAGCTGGGCTGGCAGGACTAGCCCACCCCCATGACACGCAAAATAGGCGCCAGTCGTCGAGTTGCGGAAAATCGCCCGAACTACAATACAATACAATACAAGCTATGTTTTGTAAATATTTGTTGAGTCTAAATTATAGCTTTAGTACGGTGGTTTTTGGTCTAGAAGTCTTCTGGAAATCGATTTTCGCTCATGTCGTCGCAAATATGGACATATTTGGTATCAGTGCATTCAGTGTGATGTTCTGAACACAAATATATGAGATGACAAGCGCGAAAGTGGTGGGGGTAGTTGCTGTGACGTCAAAAAGTCGGCAGTACAATGTTTTTTACTTTTTTTTTTAATCATACCATGTGGGATATCAAATGCAAGGGCTTTGTGAGTAGATCATAAATATATAATATACTTTTCACTACTTCGTCTAACAAATTATTAGAAAACATTCAAAAATTTCACAATCCACAGTTGACTTTGAACTGCTCTAAATTGAAAATGACTGAATGGATCATTGCAAAATACATACCAAGTGACTGTGAATATCCTCTATATAACATTAAAAAATAATTAACCAGATATATAATATTGTCTTCGGTTACCGCGATAGTTACTCATGAAATAAAACGATGAAAACGGATTATATCGCGTATGTTGAATTTATAATACATCCCGACTTACAGCGTTCATGGTCAACGGGTGACTGAGGAAAAATTACAAAGTGCAAAAATACCCACATACTAAAATAATGAACAATCATAGACTACAAACTTTAAGGCTGGTTGTACATGCAAAATCGGTTCATAAGGCTAGTTATACACTACAATTATTTTCAAGTAAAGATATATATATATATATACACGCGATAAAAACTACGCCGGCTCCAACCCTACACCACGGACCCGAGAATATTTAATTCCCTCCTAAATTGTAGGATTGTGGGATTGTCAGTCACCCGTTGACCACGAACGCTGTAAAGGGTTCGAAACGTCGGGATGTATTATAAATTCAATATACGCGATATAATCCGTTTTCATAGTTTTATTTCATAACCAGATATAACCAAAAATAAGAAAAGTACAAGTGTCAAGTTGAAAAAAAGTATAATTTTCTGTTACATCATATTGCAACTATTATTAAAACAAACAAAAAACCAGACTATTTACATATATATTTGAAATGTTCTTTTCACTAGCTTTAATTTGGTACCCATATTGTTAAGATATGTTTGTACCTATGCTTAATTATCTCTTCACGGTGTTTCCTGTAACAGGAGCAATAAATTAAACTGGAGGCTGTACGCCTCAAACTGACCAACATTTGTTCAGCAACTTTTTAAAATTATGAAATTTTTAGATTATACCTTTTTCATACCAATTAAATATTATTTTCAATGTACGCTGCCATCTGTGTGTTTGACGTTGCTTGTCACCCTTTAAACATAACAAATTTTGCAATACATTGCGTCTTAGAAGAAACTGTGTAATGAAAATTAAAACACAAGTTATTTTTAAAAATTGCTGAACAATTGTTGGTCAGTTTGAGGAGTACATCCTACAGCTTAATTTAATGCTCCTGTTACAGGAAACACCCGGTATATTATGTGATGCAATTTTTACTGGTACAAAAAAATCATTCAAACATTTTATACCTAGATTAAATAAATTTACATTTAAAAATGAAGAATGCATCATTCAGTGGACAATGATTCCTTCTCAATTCCTTGCTTCAATTTTGCTGCCACCAATCTCATCATTCTTTCCCCTTCTACTGCGTTGAAATTTATGGCCAATGTTACTCCGAGGCAAGACCGTTCAGGGAGCCAATTCTGTTACAACGATTCGATATCTTTTACATTTCAATTTAATAGGGCCATCTGGCGAATCTCACTCGCACCAATATATGAGAGTGATAAGCCTAATAAGATTAGTCCAATAGGCATATTCTGATTGTAATAACAGGTTATGAATTTAATGAGATTTCTAATGAATACGATTTGTCAGTGCCAAAAGTGACATTCCTGGTTGAAAAAAGTTCACTTTTAAAGATAACGATAAAAGATGTTTTGGTGATAATTCGCGAGAATCATAAACATGTATGAACATTTACAGACATAAAAAGCAGAGAAACAGATGCGCATCACGAAATGGACCCAACTCAGCATAATTCCATGTTATATTATATGTTTTTTTTATTTTTTTTATTTATTGAATAAGGAAACAAATTACAGTGTTTTAGATCATTACAAGACCCATCGTAGGCAAAACCTTATGGAGGTTTGTGTGCCGATGGGGAGTTCGAGAATAACATAAAGAAAAACAATTTATAATGCAAGAGTCAATCCGTTTTGGAAGCCCAATATTCAATATCACTCACCGATCTTATATGATGTGTTTTACCTTGCTCGTCCTTCTTGATAAGTATGCATCCTTTTTTACACCATACAAACTTATACAAACTGGTTTCCTTTAGCTCCGACTTGGCTTTCCAGAGTAGGTAGGCGGTCGTGGGTGATAAGGCCTCCCGCATGAAGATCCTGTAGTCGTCCGGTATCCCGAGGTCGCGCCCTGTGAGGGTGGTGGTTTTGGATTCGTCCAGCCATCTATCCCGCTTTCCTTCGCGAAGTGTGACCACTATGTGATATTAAGAAACTAGCTTTGGTTTTCTGTAGGACCCAATCGGTGATATCACGACAGATAACACATAAAGGGACCTTAAAATATCCAAATCAAATTACCTTACCTTTGCCTTACCTTGCCTTTGCTTTGCTTTACCTTGCCTTTTTTATTGACCTTTTATTACAATTAGAGTACGCCTCATGACTGCATTTCGATAGCACCAATCAGCGTAACCCAACCCAACACAAGGTCATATCAAAACATGATGAAAATCATATCAAATCGCTAAGACAGAGTCGGCCTACGTATTTTTACAGCTCGCTTTAAGGATCAAGGCGAGGTGGTGTTTTCATACCAAATTATATCGAGTCGACTCGTGCAATAGTGTTTACCATTGAGTATTGAAGTTTCGAGCTAGCCTAGAACTAAAATAGTACTTAATTCGATTACGAAATTCGCTCGATAGAATTTCGTTCTGAAATAAGAGAATTTTGTCATTACGCTTTGAAAGTGAATTCTATTTGCAATCCGCTTACTTGTCTGTATTGAGTTTCGTATTTTATACAAATGATCTGCTTAAAGAAACTAATTATTGAATACCAAGACGAAGTATGTTTAATAAATATTTATTCCGGCCGGTCTGGCCTAGTGGGTGGGCGGGAGCGGGTTCAAATCCCGGAAAGAAAATGAAAATAAATAATAATTAAAATTATCATGTTTATATTCCAGATCCCTTTTTCAAAATATTAGTGCTACTAATAACCATTATCTATCAACTTTGCATTACGCAATAGGCATGAGTTATTTATGTAAGTACATATCTCTAACCCATTTAACAAATTTGTAATTTGACAGCCAACCCAGACTATTCACAGGCTTTCCCAAGTAACCTTACCTACATTAAGGATAAATCTTACCTTTACCCTTTAACAAGAAATGGATTCGGTTTCGGTCTATTAGGTTTCTTCGTAAGTACCTGAATAGGGAAATTTTCTCTTTCAGGTTCAAGTGAATCACGAAGGTCTAGTGGCAGCTTTCGCACAGAAGTTGATTTTAGTATATGAACTTAGAAATTACCCTTTCACAAATCATCCATATCACCATAAATTCTTAGTTTTATTTTACCCCATAAAAAAGTTAGGAACCGCTGGCGTTAGAGGAAACGTACGAGTATTTACCTACGCGTACCCACTCGTCTAATGAAAATATTTCATTAGCTACAGTCTTTCTTAAAGATATGCACACTTTTGCACCCTAACCCATTGTAATAACGGCGAATAACGCATAGATATTTTTGACGAAGAAGTTATATTTGTTCGGCCGACCTGACGAGGTAATTTTCTTTGTTCCGTCCCAAGAAGCCAATTCTGTTTTTAAGATTTGATGAGGTTTTGATCTTATTGTAGTAAGGTCTTAAGTCATGTTATCAGACATCTCACGCGCACTAAAAAGACTAAAAGCGTTTTTACATTATGGGATCCGATATCGAATGTCGGATGATCGTTGAAAAAAAGTAGCTGCTAAAGAGTGTCCGGTTATCAAGCCCTTCTTTTTAGCTTAAGGTTATCTTTTGAGCATTTAAACAATCGATTCCTATATAAATAAATATAAAAAAAGCTTTATTTTCATTTTTATTTCTTTGTGGTTGTATCCAACACCCGATCGGACAATGTGAAAACGCTCTTGGTTGACTGCTCACGGTCAAGGTTGTATCAAAATGCGATACAAGCCATATCAAATTGTTAAATCTGAATCAGTCTCCATCTCGAGTTTGTTAGCTGAGTTTGAGTTGTGAAGAACAACTGTGATAAAATATACGATCCTGTGCGTTTATACGTTAATTCCCAAGTTACCATATGTAATTAGGTCGTGAGCTGCACTGCGGTCGCTGTTTCCTGCTGATATACTAAAATTTGTTTGTGAATTTTAAATTTTTTATGAGAATAATAAACCTTTGCAAATTTATTTACCTAAAATATTTTTTTACTGTCTGCTGATATACTACAACCTACCAACGCAAATTTACCTGCGAATTTTACGTTATTTGCAAAGCTATAAAAACATGTTATGTTTATTGTATAAGTTTATGGTACCCGAAAACTCACAAGAAGTCTTCGGGGCTAAAAATATACAGGCTGGCCCAAAAATATGTTGACTTTTTTTTGTAATATTTTTCTGGCTTATAGCTACATCTTTTACAAAAAGTCATTGAAAAGTAAATATTATAATAATTAATTAAAAGAAAACTTCTAGCCTTAATTTCGTTTAAATAATATTGTCTTCGGTTACTTCGATTAGTCATGAAATAAAACTATGAAAACGGATTATATCGCGTATATTGAATTTATAATACATCCCGACGTTTCGAACCCTTTACAGCGTTCGTGGTCAACGGGTGACAGAGGAAAAACTACAAAAGTCCAAAAATACCCACATACTAAAAATAATGAACCAATAGACTATAAACTTTAAGGCTGGTTGTACATGCAAAATCGGTTCACAAGGCTAAATAAGTCGTCGTCTTCGTTTAAATACCTTCGTTTACGTAGTACCACTGTATATAAAATATACAGTAATATCTTGTATGTAAATAAAGAGGGTTTAAAAAAATCTAAAATATAATAATAATAAGCAAATATAATCTTGAAAATAAATCTGAATCATACTAACAAAAGACATATCATCTTAAAAATATTCTCTTTTAACTTTGTTAAAATTATCAACAATGTTCCTCAGTAAGAATCACTGTCAACGTGTTTTTAGGCTACCCTGTAGTGACAGTATAAATACCAATTTGCAAATAGCAAAGAGTCAGACGAAGCTAAGCTGCAAATAAATTCACCCAACGCTCCCTTCCACATTAACACAAATAAACGAAGTTAAATTCCTTGAGTTGTAAACCCACGTCCATGTTGAATATTTGGTGTACCTTCTTTGACCCAAGAGGCATTGCCGATAAATCCTTAAGTTGCGCATTCATTACCATTATAGCCATTGGAATATCTTTTCGATTCGGGTAAAAGCTTTTGGTAATACAAGCAAAATATCTGCATGCTAAAGGTATTCTTGTATTCCCCTGTAACGTATATAGGCATAAATTATTATGACAGGTATCTTTAAGCCCGTATTGAACAGAAAGTACTTAAAAACTGTAATAGATGTCATATATTAAAGAAAAAGTGACGAAGCCCTCCAGTGGTGGCGGGGTGGCCTAGGGGTTCATGGCGTTAGCCGCGATAGCTAAAGACGCCGGTTCGAATCCGGCCTTCACCACTGGAGGGCTTCGTCACTTTTTCTTTAATATATGACATCTATTACAGTTTTTAATTTATATATAGTAGTGTGACTACTTAAAAAAAAAAAAAAAAAAAAAACAAAATATTTAATAAAAATAATTTGATTTGTTCCCAAACTTGTTCAGAAAGTACTTACTTAACTCTCCATGACCATCAATGAAATTATCCTAATGATTCTGGTTAGGATAAAAATGGAAAATCAGGGTCAAAAGTTATGTTGTTCCTGACCTACATTGCGTTATAAAGGTTTAAGTAATATTTCAGTAATATTATCACGTAGCATGTACAGTTTAATGTAACTATTTAAAATAACTCTGTTAGATAGATACCGAAAACTTTTCAACATATAACAATTTATTTAAATAGCATTCATTAGGCAATTTTCTGTTTTTTTTTTTTATTACGCGAATATAACATTTTGTCAGCCTTTTTTTGCGCAAAACCGGTATCAAATTTAACATTTGAATGTGAAAGAAAAGTTACATAAAAACCTTAAGAAACCAATTTCTCAACATAATTTAATTTTTCGGAAATACAACTTATCTGGAATCAAATCATGCGAAAAAAAACATTGTCGTTACAATTATTTTCGCCAAACAATACAGAATGGCGGGGACCCATCGTTACTTGCACAAACCATGTTGAAAATTTAAAAATAACATTATTCTCGAATATTTATTGACAGTATGGCGGTGCGGTGCGTTCGGGATGCATAAATTAAATTTACGAGCGACATTTTAATTTGAGCGCCATTTTATGAAATATTATTTAAAAATGGTATCATATTTCTGCTACAACAACGATAGAGCTTCTTATGATAATTGCAAGTATTTATCTAAGTTTTATTTGATGAGAGTAAAATTACTGAGAAAAATCGATTTATTTATAGGTATCATCACATGCAGTCGGTAAAAACAAATTAGGTACGAGAATTGTTCTTAAAAATAATACTGAGTAACTTAAGCTCAGTTATATGCAATGCAACCAAGTTACCTGTCTGTTAGAATGCATTACGAATTGCTAAACATTTTTAATAACCCAATTTAAAGCCGGCGTATTATGGATGTTTATCGACGTGATAAAATAACTGTCACCTTTTAACACCCGCGGGATAGAAAGTGACGGACACCGTTTTATCACGCTATCACGTAGACAATAACGACCATCCAAGGGCCTGACACTCTTTGATAGAGAAAGATAGTCTTATTGCGATTCCTATAAGAGGAAAGAGAAAATAGTGCCATGCTTTGTCCTTATCACCGACCGGGTTTTTTTTTCATGGTCGGGTTATGGCAGCATAGGTAGGAGGCGATGACGAAATACCGAAATTTATAAGAGTGAAAGAGAAAACGAATTATGCTGCCATACATTAACCTGTCAATACATGAATATGTCTTTCTCTTACCCCTGGTCGCTCGGTTTCATGTCTATAACTACTATACTATGTCTATGCGACCATCGTATCCGTACAGGAGCCTGATACAGATTTAAGAACTTGTTGTGATAATATGATGATGATCGTCTTGGTGATTGGCGCGCATCTCACGCACGGCGTTAACTTAATTTCGCACGCACCAATCAGCGTGAGCTATCTTCAAGATCGTATCAACATAAGACCAAAACTGAAAAAAGTTCTGAATCGGGCTCTTACTTACTTACTTCACTGGCTCAGTGACCCAAAAAGGATTTTGGCCTCCGACACAAGAGAGCGCCACTCTGCCCTATTCTGCGCCACTTCACGTCAGTTGGGTATTCCGAGGGCGGACAGGTCTTTTAGGGCTTCGTCACGTCAGCGGTATCTGGGACGCCCAGACGGACGCTTTCCGCCCGGGTGCCCCACATACGCTCTTCTCACAGCACGATCCTCTCCCATCCTCTCCAGGTGACCAAGCCAGCGGAGTCGTGTGGCTTTGATTTCGCCAATTATATTGGGCACCGCAACCAGCTCCTCTAGCTCCCTATTATTCCTGCGCCTCCAAGTTCCATCTTCTCTGATAGGCCCCAGAATCTTTCGCCAGATTTTCCTCTCCGCCACTAAGAGCTTATTCTCTTCTTTCTGAGTCAGCGTCCAAGCTTCACATCCGTACATCAAAATTGGCCTAATTACAGTCTTGTAGACTCGAATTTTGGTCGGTCTACTGATCAGCTTCAGGCTTCGGGCTTCGGGCTGATCTGAATTGGGCTCTAGGTAAAACATATTTTTTATGTACGGAAACTATGTACGGTCAAAGGATTTGATTTATGTAATAGGTATTATAAGTAGCTTCTGCCCTGCGTAGAACGATGATGATGATTGAAAACCACCATTGAAAAGTCGTTAAAGGTACATCGGCAGCAAATTGAAATTCTTAGGTAACAGCAACTCTCGCTACGGTCTCGTAAAAAAATCATAAACTCCACATTTTCGCTTAATACCATTCAAGGCACGTACGCGAGCGGGCTCACGTACCTTTTTGTTTTTTTTAATAAAATAATCTGATTTTTTGTGCAAGCCCGCAACATATATGGGTATGATAAATTGCCGAGTCGCAGAAAACATGTCCAAAAATTTATCCGCGAATACGACCCGAATTTCTTAGCTTTTAGTAGTAGTAGTAGTAGTAAATCACTTTATTGTACAAAACAAAAATTGATAACATGAAATTCATATAAATTTAGGTACAAAGGCGAGCTTATCCCTATAAGGGATTTCTTCCAGCTAACCTTAGAGTAAATGAGTGGAGCTTTTGCCCTTTCCTGGAGGCATTCGAACTTAAATTCGATTATTGATGTTATTTCTCGTAGTGCATTTTCTCGCATTAATGTAGAGAACAACTATGGGATCAACCAACCCCAGAATTGCGAAGAAAAGACGTTTTTAAATACTTCGACTGATCAGGAGACCTAGCCAAGATAACAGTCGAAACTTAAATAAAACTTTTCGTAGCTTCTGTCATCTTTTCTCTTCTTTGGCGTTGATGTACGGATATGCGGAAGTACGGTACGGAAGTATTGGCCTAACATTTCACTTAAAGATTATAACACTGACAGGGCCTAAGCTGAGATTCACCTTTAACCTCTCAAGTGAACAGAAGAGCACTAAGCTGAGCAAAACTCCTGAATACTTAATGAATGGCTTTTGTATAAGGTGCCTCATGGTTAATTTAATATGATTCATTATTTTATAAACACAAAGCACTTTATACTCTGGGATTACCTACCGAGATGCTATTTTCGTCTGCCGTCTCGCCGCCGTTTACTCCTGTCACTAGTTGTAAATGCATGTGAGCTGTGTAAGCACAAATTTTCGAGCCAAGGGCCATTTCATGCTTTTCTGCATTCAAAATTATCTCGTGATCGTGTATACTTAACCTACCTAATTTACATACACACCTATATTTAAATAAGATTTTTTTATATTATAATCGCAAGTTTCTTTACGGATATTAAGTATTTATAGAGATAGAAATAATTTATTTGTCAACACAAACACAAAAATAGAAACATAAAAAGAGAAAGTGCTACGAAATCAACCGTCAATCGAAAAAATCGAAAACGCATTTCGCTTTTTAAATAAAAATCCATCACAAATTATTCAACTGACATTGTATTTTCTACATAGGTATAGTTACCTACTAAAATAAAAAAGAGTAATTTTCAGGTCTAAATATAAACTTTTATCCGTTGATATAGGTACTTATGGCTCGAAGATCAATATTACCCCAGTGCCCAAGATAAAATTTTAATCCGCCTTTTTTTTCCCTTACAAGCCTGAATAGCATGTCTTACAAGTGTCTCTTGAAAACGATAAGGATATTACTGTTGACTTAGGGCCTCGATTGTAAATAGATCTGTTTGCTGAGGAACTACGCAAGTTTGCTGAGAGATCAGCCCGTATCAAGTTGGCTTTAGACGATCCTGTGCCCTATTACTCGTAGATTTTACGGATTAAACGGTACCATTTGGATTCATAAACACCAGCATTATGCAGCAGTACTAAAGCGTGATATTACTGCTGACTGTATTTTATTGTACCTATTTTTTGAGTTGTTCAGATGTCGATAGGTAAATTGCTCGATAAAAAATATTTATGAAATAAAACTATGAAAACGGATTATATCGCGTATATTGAATATAATCCCGTCGTTTCGAACCCTTTACAGCGTTCGTGGTCAACGGGTGACTGAAGATAAGCTACAATGTACAAATATACCCACATACATGAGTACATACATATTTATTTCATAACGCGTCAGTCGCGGTAACCATAGATATGGCGGTAACCGAAGACAATATTAAAAAATATTTAATTTGTTTTTGTCTCGCTGAGCCGTTCGAAGAAAAACTGAGCTTCCGGCATTCTTTCTCTTTATTATCTGAGAAAATTTACTTGCACGCGTTTCCTAGATTTTGTTTCCGACAGTGTTTTGTAAGAATACTTCCTCTTATAAAGCTTATACTTAGAACGAAAACCGTTTGCAAAAGTAGGTACTTATAATACACCGTTCTTTTGTCGTAACAAAACACAAAGCCCGAATCAGCTTTAACAACTTGTTACGGTTTTGATTTCATTTTTTTAGACGACCTTACAGATCGTTCACATTGATGCATGCTAAATAAAGGAAAGTCCTACTTGAGTTACTCGCCACTTACCAAGACAATCGTCAAATCACATATATGTTAACTTGAAAATGTGTTGTCTGCCCCAAACTTTTTCATACACTTTTCGTCGAGTAGTCACACAAATCTCTGTTATAACATTTCGCTGGGATGTTAGTTAGCCGCGACCACGACCGGTGAAACCTGTGTTGAAACGTCGATCAATAAAGTTAACAAAATAAATTCGCGATAGACCCGACTATAAATGTGATTTAATACGTGTTTAAAGCGCGAAGGTTTTAAATGTTATATTACAATCAAAAGCAGTTCCAAACCATAACTTTACTCATTAAGTCAGTATTAAATTAGAATTGAACACAGCAGCAGTACTTTCTTTTGCAACGTAGGAGAGCCTACTGTTTGCAAAAGTACTTATAATACTCCTTTTTGTTTTTATAACAATATTTCTTACAAAATTTTCCATCTTGCGACGGTATACCGGTTTTATAATAAATTTGTCTTTTGCGTGCACATTTTGCGGAATTGTAGCATGGCTCTGTCATTATGTTAAGTACCAATCTCAAAGCATTTTCCTGAAAGCTGAACTTATTTGCATAAATTTGCGAAGTTTGGTATCGTTGTTCTATTAGTTCGTAGAAATAACAACTTCAGTGTTAACTACGAGAAAAAGACTGGTGTCTTATTGAAATTGAGGGATTATTTATTTTAATACGATATGAATAGGTAAATAGCCTTTTTGGTTTCAATGTTCGTCATAGGTAAATTAATAAGGATTAAGGTCAAGTCAAATTAGGTTAGCAAAAAAGTTTAATTACCCAGATGACTAGACTTTTACTGTTTTAACAATTAAAATTTGATTAATATGAAAGTTTCTTTTTTTTCCTCGAAAGTGTGTTGAAAAACGGAGTAAGAAACGCGTGTACATTGGTCATTACACACATCGGCTTTCTTATTGCGCGCTCGCTTACATCTCGCGCGCACAATACCGCCTCGTGTGTAATGACCAACGTAGCACACTTGTATCACAATGTACTAATTCTTCAACATAATTGAAGATGTCAACATTTTCTTTGACAATAAATACGAGAAGTGCCCAATTTTCGTCTTTTCGCATGCAAAAAGTTAAATCATTTATTACACACTTTAAGAGTTAGTATTACCACATCAAATATTTTATTTAGGTATTAAGAATATTTACAAGTGTAATTGTGGACGAGTTACAGTATTATATTTTAATTGTATGTTAGAGACGTTATTTGTCGACTAATATAGCCGCGTTATCACCCGCATTTGTCGGCGTTAAGCTACTCGTATTAATCGTGTCTACTGCCCACAGAAGCCACTAGATTTAAAGCTATTTGGTCCCTATAGATGATTTATATCGCTAACGCTTAAAACGTTGACAGCGAACGAAAGATTTATGATAACTCACATTTTTTACGTAAAAACCGTATTGCTGTATGGGTGCGAGACGTGGAAGGTCACAAAAGACATCTCGCGCCAGCTACAAGTCTGTATTAACCGCTGCCTCCGCCGCATTCTCGGTATATACTGGCCCGAGAAAATTTCCAATATCAACCTGTGGAGATGCTGCAATGAGACTCCGATCGACCAGCAGATCAAGCGCCGGAAATGGAGTTGGATTGGGCATACACTCCGAAGGGATCCTGAACACATACCGAGGCAAGCCCTAGACTGGAATTTCCAAGGAAAGAGGAAACGTTGCCGTCCAAAGCAGACCTGGCGCCGGACTATCATTGCAGAGGCGAAGGCTATTGGGAAGACTTGGAGCGAAGTCAAGCACGAAGCTCAAGACCGATCCAGATGGCGGCGCATTGTGGACGCCCTCTGCCCCACCTAGGGGACATAGGACAATAAGTCAAGTAAGTCAAGACATTTTTTTACTAGTCTATAAGAGTGCCCCACTGCTGGGCATAGGCACTTCTCTCTTTCACATCATTTGGTCCTATTTATCCAATGTAAACCTGCCAAAATTTACTGTTTTTTTTTTTTTTTGTATAAATATAAATGAGTAAGAACATTGTATCGTATCAGATTTGTACCGTTACTCAGAATTCTTTTAAAATGTCAGTTTGCTGTATTTAATTCTGAATACATTACATATAGGTATACGAAAAACGGGTTATTTTTTACCTATTACAAAGGTACTTAACTTGATAATAAAGCTTTAGGTAGGCACCTTATATGTGGCTTTCCATGCTAAAGAGTCCATATGCTCCATGTGCATAGGAACCCTTCTCTGATGGAAAGCCACATTCGTTTATTCAAGGTTTTGCAAATTTGTATTTTATCATGTCCTTTTTATTTTCCCTTTACTGTTACAAATTTTCCTCCTCTTTTATTTGCCATACACAAAGAGATTAATTCAATGAACGTAAGCTTCATTTTTCAAAGTAAATTCTACAGGACCGTTATTAAAATGAACCTTTTTTAATGAATAAAATGTTTCTTCACCACCTGCTCCCAAATATAAAACAAGCTTCGACATTCACTTATCGTTATTACAAATACGTACACAAAGCACAACATAATTAGGGAAACTCCCATCTGCCCCTCCCAGAGGCGAGGGATAACACATGTCTGTAATAAATAAAAGGAATGGGATAAGACGGTAGTCGAAAAAGAGGTCAGGGATGAGTATGATAAATAAGTCAATTATTTCACCTTACACCCTGTTTCCATTGCTTCACAGCGAGTGTAGAAAATTTAATCTTAATATTTACGAAAGAAGGCCCTTTTCCGAATTTACCTGCGAAAATTACAGTGCTTTCTGTGGTTTGGGATCATTCATTTTGTTGTTTCGTGGTAATTTGAGATATTTGCTTTAATAATACACGACAGGTTTAAATAATAATTTATTGTGTAACATTTTTGAAGAATCTCTTAACACTTCCCTGTCCATATATCCACATGGAGTTACAAGTAATTATTTCTGTACGTATATTAGAGATGAAATATCTACTTAACTTATTTAGGTTTTTTTTTACTGACTTTGAAGCAATTGCGGATTAAATACAATGGGGTCTGGTTTATTCAAAATGGCACATGACTACGATAACGAGAGGTATATTACAGAAAACCTAATTTCTCATCGATACAAAACTGCTAAATGGGATCACATAGCCATTCCTTCCTTTTAGAACTTTAAATGCTACGATTCAATATTAAATTATCGACTAGATGACGCTTTGGTCCCGCAGCGACTAATAAAAATAGATTTTAGATTTTTCTACCAAAGAGAGCCAGGCGACTTGGCACGTCCTATCTTACCGCCGTGACTGCTATCACGACATTACGTCTACTTTTACTTCTATTTAATTTCACAGTTTTGTAGCTAAAATGTCTCTCATGGAATGCTATGTGCTTTTCTTCGCTGGATTGGTTGGCTTTCTTTTTTACTTTAATCCATCTGTCATTTTTCCAATCGTATTTTTTGCCTATGTCCAGCAAAATATCTTCAAATTTTGGCCATTTTGAGCGAAACACATTAGCTTTTTCAGTCGTACTTATTTTTATTGTATCAATTGTAGGCGTTCCATTTACCTTGGAAGTTTCAGGCACAGGTCTATTTTTGCCCTCGGTTAGATCCTTCGTATAATTGCTTATTAAATTAAGGATATTGATATTATTTTTATCATTGTAAGTATTATTAGCATTGTCTACATCAGACACGTCGAAAGTTGCTTCTTCGTTAGAAATTTCTGCGTTCTTGACCCAATTATCAGAATATTCTTCGTAGATGTCTTCTATTTCATCTTCAATCTTTTCTGTAAAAAAAATATATACATATAAATATAAACTAAATATTTCATTGGAAATAAATAGAAGACAGTCTTAGAAATTGCAAGTCAAAAAAAGTATTAGCTCAATCACGTAAAAGATCAATTTTATCAAATTCTATCAAAAATTTGTATTCATTATGTTCGGACATAATAAACCCATCAAAGAGTCATTTCAACCAAATAAATGTTAATATTATTACCCGCCATTTCCTGAAACTCAGCGATGTCTTTCTGGAGATTTTCTCTGTTTTTACTTTTCCATTTTCCATTACCCTCATCTGTGAACAAAAACATAAATAGAGCCAATCTTTTAAAAATACACACGAAGGCTCGAACGCGTAACTTAAGTAGGTTACATGTAAACGTATAATTTAGAATTTCTGGCATAAAATTACCTACCGCCGTTCTATTTAGTAGGTAATTATGTACCATATTAAAGACAAAAACAACCCGTTCAACCCGTGTCACCCGTTGACCACGAACGCTGTAAAGAGTTCGAAACGTCGGGATGTATTATAAATTCAATATACGCGATATAATCCGTTTTCATAGTTTTATTACAAAAACAAGCTTAACAAATTTTAAATGCACGATTGTGTTGTCTTATTTTGTCTAAGGTAGTTTAAACCGCTAGTATATCTACTTAGTAAGGAGCTTTCCAAAAATCACTGCTTTTTTCCTTCGAGGTATCAAAAATATACCTACTAAAATTGCAAAATTGTAACACTTATTCTCCTACTAAGACCGAAATGTACTTAATTATATGTTTTCTACTTAAACAATTTCCAAAATATAAAATGCGGAGACAATGAAAAGCAAAATGACCCAAAACAAAATGATGAAGAATAGTTTGAAGAAGTATATTACCTATAAACGTGGTGAATACAATAATCAGGCAACATGTGAATGGTGCGAGACGTCGCATGATTCTTTTTCTCAATTTCCACCTGCAAAAAAAGAAAAGTTTGGTTAGTTCGAGACAAACACAGTAACTCTTATATTTTCTACAGCTTGCTAACCAATGTCACTTCAACTTAGTTATATCAAAGAAACATATAATATGTGTTTAATCTGACAAATTATTAAGCTGTCATTAAATAATAAGACTTCAAAAGGGAATTTACTCTTCACTTTTGCTCGAGAACTTATTTTATGCAGGTACTGAACGACAAAGGCCTATATTGTTCCCGCGGGAGTTATGGATTGTGAAAAACATAGCTAGCTAGGGATCACACGCATTTAGGACCAAATGAAGTTATTAAAACGAATTCCAGCTTGCCGGGAATTAATTCCTCAATATATACTTTTTTGGATCTAATTTGAATGGCCAGGGCAAAATATTCCTCTAGTAAGAATAGCTCATGTTACAATGTGCTAGAGGTTTATTCAGAAAGTCATTTCTTTTTATCAATTTATAATACATAGATATAATCATATGCATTACAAATTTATAACACGAATAAAGTGCGGACGGAAACCGATAGCGTTGGAAATTGCAATATTTAGACTTTTCGCTCGCTGCACCCAGACAGGTCGATACGAGGTAACCTAGTGTTTCTACTAGAGACTAGTATTTCTATCGGACACAGAAGTTATAGTGATTCTCGAGTTATGTTGCTTCAACACCTCTTGTCTGATTTCTCTTGCTTATACTTGAATTCACTGAGGCCGATTATGTTTCAATAATTTCATATGGTTTTCATCTCATTTTGATACGATTTCGATTTCATCGGGCACCATACTCGAATCAGTAAGTGCGAGTGAAATGTCTTAAGTACGATTTCCACCGTACGGGCGGCGTCGGCGCGCATTTTCACATTTGTGCGGCCGCAAGCCGGTCGGCTGATGCTTCTATAATGTACATATAGGCATATTGAAAATGCGCTCCGGCGCGACTCGACTCCAGCCGGTATGTGGGAATCTTTCATTAAGGGGCGATTTCTGATTGTTTTTGGTCACTGTCATCCTATAAAACAAGATGAAAACCATATGAAATTCTTCAAATAGAATCGGCCCCCGGTTGCACAATGTAGGTACTGATATAGATCAGCCGTGCGAACAGAAACTATTATTAGATATTATAAAACTGTAGAGTTTTCACTGCGCCTAGACAGGTCGATACCAGGTAACATGAACTACCTGGTTCTATTGGAACCAGGATTTAAACAGCTCTCGAGTTATTGATCCAACACCTTTTTTCTGATTTCTCTAGCGTACCTATACTGGGATTCACTTTTAGTATCTATAAAAAATGTACCCTCCCATAGAAAATTTACCTTTTTTTTACGTTGGGAAAATGCCTTCACGCATCCCGTCTCGAGGGGAGCGAGACGAGTATGATGGACTAAAGGACGAGGATCCTACTACCGTCTAAAAACCCAACGAGTGCCACCTCCGCCTTTAAAGGGGCGGCGCAAGATCGCGGTGAGCATTCAACTGCGACGATAGAAAATGGACCAGCCAAAATGTATGAAACAGCCAAATTGCTTTTCGCGATTTCGGGGTTGGTACCATAGTAAAAGTTGCTCAGTATAATCCCAAAACCTCCGAATGCACTTATTTGTGCGTGTATAAAGTTACAAGCAAGTCCCCCTCGCGTAGAACAGCCAATCCAAAAGCATTTTAAATTTGGAATTTATCAGCTGAGATTATGGTAGGGTTAGGTGAGTTAACACAACAAAAGAAGTCTACACACTAGGCTTCTTTTTAAATGGAATAGGAATGAAATATAATAAGTTGTATAAGTAAGTTGATTGTTAAAAACGTCTTATTTTTACCCGTTTTATTTACCCCACCCGACCGTCACTATACATTTTAATGAGTTTCAGAGTGGCTGTTACGGCTTACGTGTGCTGAAACAAGGCCATCATGAACGACACGTGTTGAAAATGGTTTCTTTAATTCACGAGGAGGTAACGACGTGGTAATTTAGAAACGACAATTATCTTGTTTTTGGTGGAAAATTGGTGTAATTATTACGTTTCTAGTTAAGTAGTAATAATAGCTCAACATTGTAATAATTAAAGACTGAGTAATAACAACCATTTAGTGTCACACGAACTAAACTGACATGATACAATCATTAGTAACGATCTAATTCTGAAAACATGAAATTTGACATGAACATTGCTCTAAATTCTTAGTAAATTACAATTTTTAGCAACGGTAACTACCTACCAGGCCTAAAGTAGCTACTGACACATGCTCATCACAGGCCTTTGCGTCTATTGCAGACGATTTATGCATTGCTGTTTAGACAACGAGTTTGGTGACTGTGGAGGCTGATGCGTGAGCGGCACGATCTCCCACATTTTTGGCAGATAAAGCTCATGCCACCTGAGGTTCCAGACACACAGAGACCCACAGAGGTGAGGTGACATACGCTCAAGATTCCAGTTTTAGAATTTTAGAATCTTTTGCTTGGTCAGGTATCAATATTAGCACGAGGAACGACAGCAAAATCTCATTAAATGAGTGGTCCTTTATCACAAAAACCTAAGACGTATATCTAAAGAAATTAAACAAGTAAGACTTATAAAAGATTTCTTTCTCGTAGCAACCCCAGCACGCCTAAGACCTTTCCACGCCTTGAGGATTTAAATGTGGATTTACGATAGACAAACTCCATTAGCTTTCAAACAGTTGGTGATCTCTGTTAAAATAAAATGTAATAAATGTGGTCCTTTATCACGAAATGTTAGACAATAATTTAGAAGAATTTCACAAGTATAACTCATAACAGATTCTTCTCAAGGCAAACACGAAATTAGGATATCGATTCTAATTTAACAGTTTGTTATGGTTTTGAACTGGACTTGACGATCGTCATGGTGATTGGCGTGCTTCTCGCGCACGACTTTCACTTCATTTCGCATCACCTATCAGCGTGAGGGATCTTCATGGTCGTATCAAAATAATATTTAACCCGTAACAAAGTATTAAATCAGAATAGGGCTCTAGTACACAAAGTAAGCCACCGTTAGTCCAACTTTTAATTTATGTCGACCATCCCGCGCCTTGAGGATTAAAATGTGGACTTTTCTTTCTTTCATTCAATCCGTACACCTGCCGCTTCTTACATAGAATTTATTCCTTTTTAATAACGTTAATTTTAGCAGTATTTATGGTTTTTGCTAAAGCTCGTTTAGAACAAAAACGCCTTTGACCTTTTTCCCTTATAATTGAAATGTTTTGACCTTTTATAAATGGAGTTTAAGTACTTTTTACATTGTCTGCACTTGAATGGGTTTCGAATTGAATTGTTCTACATTTTGATTCTCATTTTAGACGGGCTGTGTGCTAAATGACATAAGTAGGTACTTACGTACTAGTCGTGTATTTGGTTGTATGCGGATACCGTAGCTCGCTGTCAACGCGAAAGATCACGAGCAAAGTTACCAAACCCCATTTTGGTAAAAATATTATTGTACTTAATATTTTACTGGGGCTAAGTTGGGCACCATTGGTGAAGTCAGTTTCCTAACGGTATGATGTGTTTGTTTGTGTGTGTTTCATAAAATTTCATAGATCCTTGATGACACAAATCTCGTGGGATAGGTATGCGGAAAAAAATTAGTATACGACTTTTTGGTTTATTATTTAAGAAGGTTTAGGTATTCCCTGAGAGAGTTTTTCATACATCCGGCGCTAATCACGAAATATTACCTCTACGAAATACTTTCGCTACATACCGGGAAAACTATGCTGCAAGCTACGCTGCGCTATACACGTAGCTAATGTTTTTGTTCTTTACCCTGTGGTTGTCTGAAAGAGATCGCTTACAGCGATAACACCGCCTGGTACCTGCTACCTTTCTTTAAAATCTGTAAATCTGTTTTCAATTTACTTTCTTTTGTGGTTCGAAAATAGTTATTTACTTTACAAGGGGGCAAAGTTGTCGTTTAACTCCTCGTGCTAATTTTGGTACACGAGCTAGCAAGATAATATATAAATTTATTTATTTATTACTTATTATGTTTTTTTTTTCATATATTTATATATCTTACTAATATTTATATGTCACTCCCTAAGGCCTGGGCAGAATAACAGCGTTGGAATTTGCCTCGTTTGAAAATTGCAACAATATGCTGAGAGGGCTTTTTCCCTACTGCACACATTTCCCTACTCGATCTGTCTGTAATTTTTCTGTTTTTGATACGTAATTAATTCTACCTTTTTTTTTGCTGTTCTAATTATTTTCTCTTTTTAACTATCTTATTTCCTTTATCGTATTGTCCTGTGTATAAAGCAATATTTGCTACCGAGTACTATATTTTTCTCAACACCAACGCAAGCAAAATACTAACTGTAGAACATCAGAAATCATATCTACAGGAACGCAATGAAATATATATCGTTCAAAAATCATTTCTACAATTCAATATTATTCCACCAGCCAACATAAGGGAACACTAAGTATCTGATTACTTTTCCACTCTTGTGGATAAAATGCAACTTTCTCATCAGTTATTTAAGAATAAAGTGAGCCTTTACGAGCTGGTGTGATGAAAAGCTTATTTACTTAGTAAGCTACTGAGGTTCTTGTTTGACTTAATGAGGTTCCAATTCGTTAGAAATAATTTAGATTTACAAAGGTAAAACAAAATAATATTATTTTTTTTACTAGCACCCGATTTTTGTTGTGTCGTCTGTGTCGATGAGGGTACCGTGGTGCTTAGGTACATTTTTTCATTAAGTAAACTACAATACGTAAAATTTAAAGAGCTCAGCATTCTTGGCGGAATAAATACAAAATCCCAATTAGAGATAATAAAAGGTGTACGTAATTACAGAAAATATTGTTACGAAAATACCATAAGTTTTCATAACTCAGAGGAAGATTTTGTAGGTCACAGTAAAATTGAGCTTATATTGTACAGAACAAGGAACTCTATATATCCATCAACTATTGTCGAATTATGACGATAAAAAAAAAATTTTTTACAAAATAAAAATGGGCCATGCCTTAATGCACTTTTTATCTATTACGAATTCTTAAACTATTGTAATCACGTTTTTAAAATGTCCATCGAGGTAACGAGCAGATACCTAAAAAAAAACTGATATTTGACCATAAATTAATAAATAAACAAACCTTTATATCTCCCGTACAGCTTCCAAGAGTAGCCAATAGAAGCAACAACAACGGCGAATTAAATTTGAAAATAAACCTTTTCCAAATCACGAAACTTTACTTTGTTACGAATCTCGGCTCCGCTGCCGCACGCGCCGTCTCCCGGAGTTGGTAGCAGACTAAAGTCGAAACCGACGTATAAGTCGACTGAAACACCCTTACCTTTATTACAACTACACCCGAAAACCGCAACACCTACATTGCGTGCTTAATAAGAACGTACGCTGAGTTGTGTACTGATCGCGTCAGTGGATATGATAAAAGGTAAATTATTCGTTCGTTTGCGTTGCGTGGTAAAGGGCCCGCCCGCTGTGCAGCCACCCCACATTTTCCTATATTCAAAGTGCTTAAGCCTGTATTGTATGTCTGTAGGGAAGATGGGCTTTTCAATCAGATGCGCTGCCCCTAAACCGGTATGGAGTACCGAGTTGCATTCAAAAGTCTAAAGTTAATTAACTCTGGTACCGCAATGTCTGACTGAAGGTAATTAGAATTTTTTACCCACCTTTATCCTTTATGCGTCCATTTCCAATACCTCTGTCCATGTTCATATTAATTAACGAATCAATTTCATTTTTAATTCTTCTTATTCTCTACTTATTTCGAAGGCAAAAAAACCTAGTATTAGTATCATATATTGTATTTAAGGCCATGTATTTTGAAAGCCTTTATTTCTTTAGAGATATTTAACTATTTTCGATAGGCTTGTTTTTCTCTCAAATTGTACAAGCAACCCGCAATATCCTTTGTCATAAAATGACTTGCTTGAATTGAATTTTAAGGCTATGACTCGACATAAAAAGACTTCTGTCCGTTTAACGAGCAAAGACGCGGGCACAAACTAGTTGATAATAAAATGGTCAATATAACGGAAAACCCAACCATCTGCCTGTCATTATATTTATTCATATGTTAATCTCCACCATTATTATGTCATTTACGTCGGCTGAACATTTATTATCTTCGGTGTGGCAAACAAAACGAAATCATTAGGTCCCCTTTTTAACAAAAATGTCCATTAGTAACCCTTCTCAAATGCTGCGTAAGCCCAGGTTTGTTTTTTGTGATATTTTCATGGCTCTTTTTTAGCTTTTCCCCGACTTTTGTCGTGATCCCCTGCGATGGGTAGATTGGAATACCGAAATGTTTTATTATTATCAGCCGGTAATTTGCGTTATGGTCGGATCGAGGGGATCAGCCAAATGAGAAAGGACAGCCACAGGTGACAGGGCGCTAATCTAAATGATTTCCGAATGTTCGTAATGTATACCACCATTACTTTGGTGACACATCCAAATTAAAATCTACTTTAATTATTTACCTAAAAAAAGATGGCGTAGCTGTCAGGTGTAACAGCTCCTCTGTACAGTTTATAATTTTAAAATATTCCGCGTGGGAAACAACGCGAGTTTCTTTAATTATCAATTATTATTCAAATGGGCCCACGACACAATACAACACAATTCTACACAGTCATGATCATGAGATGTAGAATTTGACAAATGTATATCAGCACTACTTTGAAAACATTACTTATTTTATACTGCTATTCAACGCCGAAGCTGAGATATTCGCACGAAGCAATTTGCCTTGTCATTTCTAGTAGTACAAACTGCTAAGAAATGTAATTCGTTCCCGTCGTCTGTTATCCCTTATTGATTCAACAAGAGACAATAGGCTATTACTGAATCTGTAAGCTACAACTCAGGCTCTGTCGTTATTTTATATCGGGTGAAACTAGTGTCAATCGCTGATCAGTTAATTAATACTTATAAAAAAAATTGTGTGCAACGCATCCCACGTTCTCTTTTGCTTGACAGTATCTTAATACAAGTTTCCCCAAAAGTAGGGACGATATACGAACTGCGTTACGATAGTGACAATTGCCTTATCATTTCTCTTTTCATATCTTTCATTTTTTTAATTGGCTATTTTCCCTGTTTTTAAGGGGATTCCATGCCCCAATGGCCTTCGATTTGAATCCCTTAGTTTTCTAATGTTTTTTGTAGCTTATCATATTAACAGCAACGGATTTTAGCAATATACCTATAGTATCCCATATTTACTTCAAAGTTCATTGTTTTCGAAATATTTGCCATCAAAGTTGAACAATTTTAGGCCAAAAAACTGGTTTTCTGGCCATAACTTTTGTGTTAATTAGTTTAAAATTAAAACCTTAGACAAATTTTTAGAGACGTCTAAGACGAACCCAAATATGTAGATTTCGTATAAGTAAGATCTTTCACAGCAATCGAGATACGAAAAAAGTGTTTTTTAGACAATGTTTAAAACAATCATAAATAAATAAGTATTCATTTTTTTCACAATCCGGTAGACAAAAATGGAGATAAAAGATTGAAGAACCGATAGCCGCTTGTCTTATAATTCTATATGTAGTGCAAAAGTAGGAGATACGATTCAAAACTTGTCAAAAATCGATGAAACCCTCAGGTAGCCCCTTAACCTTTTAGCTGTTCTGTTAGTAGGTGAGTCTTTCAGACTAATTGTCCCACGTGTATACAATTGGATATATTTGCCCTTTACTGATAAGTAGGTACCTATACACCTGTATAAAATTCATTACTTGTGGAAATACCTATATGGTACCTAATAGTGTCGGGTTATTGTGACCCACGTTATATAAGTTCTACCTCTATAGCAATTATCCCTACTAATATTATTAATGTGATTCTCTGTTTGCTACCTCTTATCCTATTACCAACTCTTTATGCTTAAACCGCAAAATCGATTTAGATGAAACTTGGTATGGAAATGTTTTCAGGCTTGAGGAAGGTCATAGGATAATTTTTATCAATGATCGTCATATCCCACGCAGACAAAGTCACGGACAGAATCTAGATGATACGGAATACTCAGATACGTTAAGTTAATGCAAAATATATGGAGATCCGTACTAAGTAGACCCACACATCGCAGATTAACAGATTCGGCCTATTGCCAGTTGGCACAGCTCCGCCTGTCTTTATCCCGCGTGTATTATTACAGACTTAATCAAGAATTAATTTCGTAAACACAGGAAATGTCAACTGGACAACAATATGAAGCGATGAATTATGACCAAAAAATTACGGTTACGGCCGTTGGTTCTAAAAGTATGGATATTTTCATATTTATTTATTTCGTATATGCACGGATACATTACACGTCAAAACATTTTAAAGATAAAATTAACACTATTATTTGTATGTCTTTCCCATCACCTTTGGGAGGCCTGCGAGGAACCGAAGGCAACACGTAGATCTTTTGACACTTTATGAAATGTAAGGGGTACACCGAGCGGATGCTGCCCCTGCCCGTGTCATGGGACGCACGCAGAGGCAGCACCGGCCAGGGTGTAAGGACTATTAATAGTTAATGAAATCTAAAATGAACTAGGATATTTGATCAAAGCGATGGACTGAGCTATGGGATAAAAAACCGGAATAACACTTATTATTAATACGTTTTCCATGATTGATAATGAGCAAAATAAATTTAAATCATACAATGTCAGAATAACTAGAATAATACATAACAATTAATTTAAAAATTAAATTAAAATAGATTAAAATTAAATTAAAATTAAGAGCGCGGTATCGATTTTAGTGGCAAAAATTTAAAATTGAAAGATAGAAAGAAAAGACATTTATTGTAAAAACCTTCTACAGACAGCGCCACTTCAGTTACAAAAATAAAAGAACTTACTAAACACTGAATTGATAGATTTAGTCGAAGTATCATTATGTTTAGATGTGAGATATAAACGGCTGCCGAGCTGGCGAACCGGGAGGGGCACGGCCCGCTTGACGCTTCTGGAGCACAAACGCGTGGCGCCAGTCAGCGGCAAGTCCCCACAACTCGGAGATTGTAGTATGATAATACTATTACTAAACTTATTCTGTGACTGTAGTTAAGTACCGAATGGAACAGTGCAAAGTAGCTATTTCGTACCTGTGCCTGCGGAAGTATGAGAGACAGACGTTTTAACCACCTGACAACTTATTACAAATATTTTCAATTTGGAGTAAAACACGCTAAGTTTATTGGCGTAACGATCAATTTGGCTTTACAATTTAAAGCCAAATTGATCGTTACGCCAATAAACTTAGCGTGTTTTACTTGTGGGAGAACAGTTTCGTTAGCCACGACGGCGAGGGGCCTCGGCGGTCGGCCACCTTTAAAATGGAGCGCCTGAGTTTTTGTCACGTTTAAAACTAGCCCGTTGACAGAGAACCAGTGAAGCAATTTGTGTACGTCGCTAGTAATCAGTTGTTCTAAAGTGTCTCTAAAGTGTCAATATCTTTTGAAATTAGAACGTCACATGCGTCATCAGAAAAAATAAACATTGTTCCGTCTACAGCATCCGGTAAGTCGTTGACCTGTATTTGTTAAAGTTTGCGAGCGAAGACCCCTGCGGAACCCCTATATCCAGCCTGCCTTCGTTCGATTTAACCAGCTTTATATGCTATGTATATAAAATAATAATACGACGTATAGGGGATACGATAAGTTTATGCAAAATATATGCAGATCTTGCTAAGTAGGCACACAGAGCACATCAACAGATTCGGCCGCTTGCCAGTTGGCACAGCTCAGCCTAAGCTGTCTTTAACCCTGCGTGTGTTATTATTAGTATTATTTCAGACTAAATTCAATTCAATTATTTATTTCAGGCAAATGCCCATATAATTTGTTAGTAATACAATTAAATCAATCTTAAAATGCTAATGTTAGTAAACACACATTAAATTACAAATAAAAATATATATCACATTTAACTATTTACATAATGAAGACTGCCACATTCCAAACACTACTGCTGTACATGCAACAGCATCCAGTGGTGTTGGAACGGGCAGTCTAGCCTCTCGGCCAGCACATG
Source organism: Cydia strobilella (assembly GCF_947568885.1). NCBI lineage: Eukaryota > Metazoa > Arthropoda > Insecta > Lepidoptera > Tortricidae > Cydia > Cydia strobilella. The sequence continues at coordinate 1,902,152 of NC_086049.1, read as the reverse complement.
CAACAGACTGTTGGAGCTACCGCGCAACCGCCGCATCAGTGAGGCAGTACGCTTACGCATTATGGCCTGGAATCCATCAGTTCGAGCCTCCGCAAACATACCTGATGCACTGCAGAAGCGCGGCAGACCCAACAGTACCCTAAACCCATTATTATATTTTACTCTCAGGGTGTTGAGAGTACTCTGCGTATATCTTACCCACAGGCTGCACGTGTAGAAGCTCTGGCAGTAGGCCTTAAACAATGTTATTTTGACTTCTTTTGTACACCGTGCAAACCTGCGGGCAAGCATATTACAACGCACAGCCATGGAGCGTCTCTCCCTTTCCACGTCTGTGCCATCTGAGAGGTCCGCAGTCACCCAATGGCCCAAGTATTTGAACTCTGACACTTGTTTGAGTTCACTGCCGTACAAGTAGACGGGGGGTACTGTCCCAACAGTACCACCAGTAATAATCAAGAAGCTTATAAAACACTGGAATTTACAACAAGCAAGTAGACAACAAGGGGCGAGGAATTATAAATGGTGACCCCAGTTCTAGTATGTATGTAAAATACATGCACGAAATACTTATATAAGGTTCTGGGTCTTAATTATAAGATACTTGCATACCGTAGCCCCTTTTTGGCATCCCCTGGGCCCGATAGGAGCCCCGACCATATTCCAGTTTACCGCGTGAAGGTGGTCGAAAATATCAACTGTGACCTCCAGGTCCATATTATACTAAATATTACTAGCGTTAAACCACATAATTATAGTTCAAAACCTCCCACTTTGGTCCGATCTGAAATGAGCTCTAAGATCTTCATTCAGGTGCGACTATTATTTGAATCTCATAGTTCTATGGCATAATATTTAATAAACAGGAAAAAATCAGACACAACCAAAAATATCATTGGTATTTATACTGAATTAAGTACCTCAGGAAAAACGAAGCAGGAAATTGCCGAGTTGTGAAAGTTGTGTAAAGACAGATGTTACATGTTATTCGTCAACAGTTAAGAATATTCGAGTAAAAATAATAATGCCTTATTAACGGACCTTTCTACGCGGAATCTTGCATAAGCATTTTTCAGAAATTTTCGGAAACTATGAGAATGTTATGCAACTCTTAAATTACTTCCCTCGGGTTAGACTAGCCAATACTCGCTTCGCCCGCAAGCGTTTGGATTAAGTTCCCCCCAGACACGCAACGCGCCGTGAGTCGAATTTCGCACGCTATAAATCACGCAATTCTGACACGCAGCATACGATACCATTATTTATAAGGCTGCGGCTGATCATCGTTATTCAGCTATTTTTTCATAGAACTACGAGCGGTATTCAGATTTTACAGTTTGTTAAAGTTTTTACGTTATGATACAACCTTTTAACGACAATGAGAGCCTCTCACGCGCACTACAGGGAGCAAAAATGTTATCAAATAATTTTTAGGGATATTTTTCTTACCCGTCTTTTACAAAATATAATTAAAAAATAAAACGACAATCATTTAACTACAACCAAAGGTATCTTCAAAATTAACCCTTTTTATTAATTAGCGTATTAGCTTTGATACACAAACTCAAGTATTTGTTAGTCCCTTATAACAATATGCCAAAGAAAAAAAATAACAACGTAATTTTGGACCACACTGTTAACGTTCATACCACATCGGTGCAGATCTCATGAACCGCATCCAACGTGGAGACCGCCTAAAGCCACCCCACACTAGCGTCTTAGCGTCTTTTGAGCGTCGTTGTCTAGTCAGCTCATGGAAAATGGCAACGCTGCGCCAACGTTGCATCTAGAAGCAACCTTAACCTCGTAAGGCCCAAGGTCCTACCTATACCTACCTACCTTCAGGTCGATCAAATGTAAATCATATTCCATTGGAACAGTCGCTTTTTCATTGTTTCATTCAATTTCCAAACAACGCAAAATCAACTCTATTTCCTAGACTATCAGTTCAAATTTCAGCGGCAAATTATGGATTTTTCATTTGTATGGCTGGGTCTTAGGAGGATAGAGTTGACTAGACGCCGACGCTAGAGAGACGCTAGTGTGGGGACGCTCTAAGTGCGAAGCGCATAAATGTGACGTTTTCAACCAAAAGGTACCACATTGTCGGTTGTCGATAAGGTTGATTTGTAATTGAAGCTATATATATGGAAATAGCGCCTTACTGACAAGCGAGAATAAGTACCCTTTTGGTTGAAAATAGCACAAATAAGCGCATGCAATCAATATCAAGTTCATAACAGATTTTAAAATCTGAATTCCACACAATGTCTGCTTAATTTTATTTAATGAAGGTTATTTTGATTAATACAACGTATTTTTTACCTTCGAAACTTCGATCAATGATTTTTTTTGTATTTTTTGTTATTATTAATGACTTGCCAGTTATGATTTATAGTATGGTTACCCTGTGGTTATGGTTAAGTAAATAGCTAGTAAAATACAAATCTATATACTACCAGCTCACCTCTGGCACTCCACGGTGTTGTTATTTTGACTATCATGTACGTATAGCAATGTGGCAAAGAGAATTAAAAAAAATGAAAGATTTTCGGTATTTTTTTCTGCACCTTTATTGCGAACGAATATACAAGGGCGATACAGAGGCAGATAAAAAAAGAATTTTCGTTTTTCGCTGTAAAATGGAAACTTGCATGAGAATTTTCTGATAAAAAAAAATTGGCAGAGAATTTTTAAAAAAAATGAAAGATTTTCGGTATTTTCTCTGCACCTTTATTGCGAACGAATATACAAGGGCGATACAGTCAGATAAAAAAAAGAATTTTCGTTTTTCGCGGTAAAATGGAAACTTGCATGAGAATTTTCTGATAAAAATTTTTTTAAGTATTTTTACTAGAATTTGTGATTCATTGTTAACCTTTTCGACGCCGTGTCAAACACAAAATTTGTCATTCCGACGCTGCGTCACCGAAGTGTCAAAACTGAAATTGATATAGGTCTATGTTGCTCTGTGGTCTGTGACGGATTAATACTTCTTTGGCGTTGGACCTGCGGTGCAGATATACCCGTCAATCCCGTCATTAGCGTCGAAAAGGTTAAAATTTGAAAACTTATCCGAACCTACAGATTCAGATTCAGACTCAGAAGTTTATTGGTAAAAGGCAGTCATTTTACAAGTCAATAAATTACATAATATCTATGTTTAAATAATTTTACATTTTAGGTAGGTACTAACTAATTATTGTTACATATTTAAATTAATATTATTTATTTACATTAATTTCACTATTATATATTTATATCTATAATTAATTACTTTGATTTGATGTGATTCGTTTGGATTAGTGATGATATTTTATGATTTGAATAAGAAATAAGCGGTTTTGACTTATTTACAATATTAGTGGTGGTAATTGCTATAACTGTTTCAAATTTTAGGTATCTATGTTAAACGGTCTCTGAGAAAAACGCATTTAACTGATTTGCAAGACCGAAGTGATCCCATAAGTGTTCCGTTTGTCAAAACAAAGTTTTGCACGGAACACTAAAAAATCATCAGTGCTATAAAAGGCCTAGGAGATACTCGTATTGTTTTAATTTTCTAAGAAAGATTGCAGCATGACGGTGTATAAACACGGTATCATCCGGTGTCTGAAATTACTTGGAACTTTCGTGTCGTATAAGAAGACACGCCGCGAAAACTATCTTGGTTGGCACCATCTGTCTCACTGCGCGCCCCGCAAACGACTTTAGTTTGTGTGGGGACGTTCCTTGCTTTTATTTTATTTATTTATTTAAACTTTATTGCACATAAAATTATAAATACAAATGGCGGACTTAATTCCATAAGGCATTCTCTACCAGTCAACCACTGGGCTAAAAAGAGATGGTTGTTAGGTGCAGGATTAATACTCGAAAAATTAAAACGATAATCGCTACCTACTATTTACAAAATAAGTATTTACAAAGTAAATACTAATTAATATACTATGAATTCATAAACCTAAACATATACTTTATATGATATACTTACATAAATATCTACATATATACATACATTATACATGTACCAACTTTGAAACATTATTTATATTTCGCAGATAAATGCTTACGCAGCATGCGCTTAAAGGTAAATTTACTCTGGGCTTTCCGGATGGTTAGGGGAAGGTCGTTCCATAGGCGTATCGCCTGAACAGTGAAAGAATTGGTCAGGAAACCGGAACGATGATTTATCATTTATTGCAGACAACTTTGGTCCATATACATAATAAGCATAACACAACAAAACAACAGTTACAATTATAATAAGAATTCAAATAAAATTATGATAAAATTTATAATAAATAAATCTTGACATTAAAATTTAATTGATTGGTCATAATAATAAATTGATTAAATTCTGATTAAAAACAATACTAAAATTAAAAAATAATAGCAATTATAAGATTTATTATGCGCAGTCAAAAATAAATTAAAATGTCAACCCTAAATTAATTTTAATTAAAAATTAGTTTAAAGATATATTAACATGCAGACTATGCCAGTGTCTAGCTATCGGACAATCTAGCCTGTCTGCCACCAGACTGAGGACTCAGGTTTATACTTATAAAATTTAAATTCAAACCAGGTTAGTTTTATAATAGTAATATCAGCTTTTTAGATCAAGTGAAAGAAAAAGTAGGGGTTGTGTCGTATCAAAAAGTCAAAGAGCTGGCGCGGGATAGGGAAAGCTGGAAGATACTCCATCGACAAGAGAATAACTCTTAAGTTAATGATGATGAATATAAGTTTCACTACACTAACTCTACACTAACTTTACTCTACACTTTTCGTCGGGTAGTCAAATCTCTGTTTTGACATTTTGCTGGGACGTCAGCATCAGTTAGCCGCGACCACGACCAGTGAAACCTGTGTCGAAAGTGTCGAAACGTCGGTAAATAAAGGTAACAAAATAAATTCGCGATAGACCCGTTTGTAAATGTGATTTAATATGTTAGGTAAATTTTTAAATAATAGTTAAATAGAGCTCCACGAGGGTGCGTGTTAGGGTCGGCAAAGCACATGTAACACCTCTGGAGTTGCAGGCGTCCATAGGCTACGGTGACCGCTTGTCATCAGGCGGGCCGTATGCTTGTTTGCCACCGACGTAGTATTAAAAAAAAATTGTATTTATCTCAACGAGTATAAAATACTTAAATTATAATTTTACACCGATCGACCTAATCCCACAGTAAACTCCGTAAGGCTTATGACGAATACTAGATAATGTTTTTAGGGTTCCGTACCCAAAGGGTAAAAACGGGACCCTATTACTTATCTCATGAACCGTGATAGCTAGACAGTTGAAATTTTCACAGATGATGTATTTCTGTTTCCGCTATAACAACAAATACTAAAAAGTACGGAACCCTCGGTTGGCGAGCCCGAGAGCGAGGTTTTTACGGTTATAACTAAATCCATTAGTTGACAAAACACCAATTGTGTCATTTAACTTCAAACTCGGGTAAAGGATGACTCACGTTAGACCGGGCCGTGTCCGGGCCGGAGCTTCCGGCGCTTCGTTTTCTATGGAAAGCATCACGTGATCACCTGTCATGTCATAGAAAAGTAAGCGCCGGAAGCTCCGGCCCGGACACGGCCCGGTCTAACGTGAGTCATCCTTTAATCCATTCGACCCTCTCAGCAAATGTCTACCCTATTACCTTTTCTTAATACCAAAATCTCATTAATCTGACAGATGGATTTACCCGAGTTTAAAGTTAAGCGACTCAATTATAGGCACTAGTAAAATATGGACAAGGATTGTTTGAACGTAAAACTCATATTTAAGATATTATTATTTGTATGTTTTTCCCATGACGGAACAATGGTGTCATCAAAAGCCGAAGCCAACACGTAGAGGCCCTTTTGACACTTTAGTGAAATGGGGTACACCGAGCGGATGCTGCCCTTGCCCGTGTCATGGGACACTCACAGAGGAGAAAGTTGATGGAATCTAAAATGAACTAGGCTATTATTATTATTAATCATGAAAATACATATCACATACATACATTTCCCTATACATAGGTACCGGTCAAACATATTTTGCTTTGTCGTGGTCGGCTAAAAAAGAGGTGCCTACAGACCTATTATCCTGGACCTCTTTTTAGGGTTCCGTACCCAAAGGGTAAAAACGGGACCCTATTACTAAGACTCCGCTGTCCGTCTGTCCGTCTGTCTGTCCGTTTGTCCGTCTGTCTGTCACCAGGCTGTATCTCATGAACCGTGATAGCTAGACAGTTGAAATTTTCACAGATGATGTATTTCTGTTTCCGCTATAACAACAAATACTAAAAACAGAATAATATAAATATTTAAATGGGGCTCCCATACAACAAACGTGATTTTTTTGCTGTTTTTTTTCCGTAATGGTACGGAACCCTTCGTGCGCGAGTCCGACTCGCACTTGGCCGGTTTATCTTAGTTGTTTATTGACAACAGCGACCAAATATTATTCTGCAATGAAAAGAAGGCATTATATTTAGTCGAATTTAATGATTTAATTCTATTTAGATTCTTGGTCACATCAAATTAAATCTCATTTCCCTTTAGATGCCTCAGTTTCTCACTTTGAATACAGATTAAAGAGCCAAGAATGGAACAATCAGGTTCTCTTTAAAGTAAGCGGTACAGCGATGGCTGACTTTTATTCACTGAATGATGTCATTAATTAAAAGTTGGGTGATTAGCAGCAACCTATTCAGAAGCCGCGAACTCCCGTCCTTTGTCAGCTGTCTTAGGTGAAACTTTGCAGTAATTGATTCATTTATTAAGCTTTATTTTGAGAGGGAGATTTATCGATTATTTGTTTCAAAGATCAAAGAATCTTCTTGCCGTGCTGAGACCGAGCCGCACCCGGGGCGCTTACGAAAAATGTGTTCCTGCTTTATGAGCGTTTCTTTTTTTTCCATTTTTTTATGTGAACTTTTTTGTCACTTTTGTGTTATTTCTAGTCAGGATCAGGAGCCCTTTTCATCCTTATAGGATAAAAAAGGTGTCCCAAAATTTCCATATATTTTTCAAACTTTCCTTTTTGTTACCACAATACGAAGTATAATTATGGGGAAATGGTAACACATTAGGAAAAAACTTTAGGACATTTTTTTATCCGATTAGGATCGAAAGAGCTCGTGATTCTGTGTAAAAATAATACATTATTTATGAAAAAAAAATCGCTCTTATAGCACTACATTTGTGATTTAGTCTACAAGCACTACATTTGTGATTTTGTCTTGTAGACATATGTTTATCTTTTAACTGAGTTTGGTAAAGAACAAAATTTCTCGGGAATCGGTTGAGAATAAAATTGTGACCTGTAGAGGAGAACATACGAAAGCATTTTTGGCCAAGCTGAAACGGAGACCTTCTCTAACGAGCTTTAGCGATAGCGGTCAATAAAGTGTCAAAAAATACATAATTATTATGCTTTTAACGGAAAAATTTAAGGTACATTCCGGTTGCGAATTGCGAAAGCAGGCATCTAGGAGAATCTACCAATTCCTTTAATAAAATTTCATAGGAACTTTGCAATGTATAAAAAATCTCTTTGGCACATTGCTAATGTAACAAGTCATCCGAACAGCGGACGAACCCAGTACTAGGCACGGTACGGTGTAACTTCAGCCCTTTATTCAACAAAAACCGGAGAAGGATTAAAGGTACCCTTTTGTAATCAGGCACAAAATGCTTTAAGAGCTCTTAATGAGTACAAATTCTATGGTGGGGTTCGGCAGGTATTTGGAAATTAATTGCCTTAACATTGGCGAGTCGAGCTTGCTTTAACAAAAGATCGCACGTAAAATAGCATTAGCCAAACAAAAAGGGTTATAATAGTAGATTGTTAACCAAGGGATGAAAGGCACTCATTCCTGCCGAGGTATTTTGGCGCTCGAACGCAGTGAGAGCGCCAAGAGTCTGAGGCAGAAATGATGCCTTTCACCCGAGTTAAACACTCTACTTTTCATTTCGAATACGAGAAAAGTAAAATGCATGGGTTTTTTAAAAAACATGACTAAGTATACATTTTTATAGTATTTCTTGAGGGTACTTTGAATTAACAATTCAGGCAAAAGTATCGTTATTTATGGAATGGAGAGTCAAATACTAGAATGGAAATTGTATAACAAATCCATTTAAACTTAAATTTCAATTGCTTATTGTAAACAAATTAATAAAATCGTACATCGAACGTAAAATGCTCTAGTGCAGACACGTATCATTTTCTGCACACCTTTTAGAACAACAATGACCCTCTTTCAGAGCATGAGAAATGAAAACGAATTTTACGCTGCGTCTTACGTAAGCAAACAACTCACGAACATAATAATAAGCTCAATTAATTATAATAATAATCACTGGTAACAGCCACTGGGTAGAAAGCGGCGCACACCTCTCGACACCCCTGAGCCGCTCACACCGGTGTTGCTCCTAGACGACGGCAGTTTCAGGGGCCCATTTAGTCAGCGGCGAGTCACCGCCTGCCTCGATAACGTGTACAGACATTGTTATGGCAGGTATCCGGACCTCTCCATAGCCCAATCTTTTGACCAGCCAAACTTCAACACCATAACCGGCACTCTTTTCCACTGTGTTTATAATAGCCCCTACGCCTGTTGGGACCAATTTACGGGTATCTATTTGTACCCGTGAATGGGTTCTAGCAGGTGTAGTACATAACAGCAAACTTCTCCAAATGGCCTCTACGTGTTGGATTTGTATCCTCACGCACGCCTATCAAATGACTGGGATGTATATACCCGTGAGTTTATATATTATGAAGTATCAAAAAACTAGGCCTATTAAATCGGCCTTTGTTCAATTTCGAAGGGTGAAAACATGAATATTTATGAATCAGACAATGTTGATTAGTATGAAGACCAAACACCCGCGCTTTTTCTTAGAAAAAATTAAAAAAAGGAAACCTACAAAGTACGAGCAAAGGTACAGTATTATTTATAAATGTTTACAATAATTTATATAAATAATATTATAAAATATATCTGAGTTATCCTGTTATCTATTGCGCATAATGCGCTCGTCCGGGCCTGCAGGATGGGCCCGCAAGGCGACAAAACTGTAAACGACTTGTTGCGCTATATATTGCTTTCATTCCTACCAGGGGGTTTAGCACGGTCGCATTTTTATCGCTTGTCACCATGCCTGTCACGTTCTAAGTATGTAAGTGCGAAAGTGACGGGCATAGTGACAGGCGACAAAAATGGAACCGTGCTGCGCCCGCTGTTCACACGCATTTTTTTTAATGTACTCGCTAGTTAAGTTTAAATACAATTTTGTTACGGGACTCACTAGTTAAGTAGTTAAGGCTCTCTAGTTATAATATAAGTGCACGTTTCTCTTGTAAGGGGTGCTTGTAAACTGGCAATATTTTTACTGCAATATGCTGTGGCCGACAACTATTGGTGTATTTCTCTAACATGTGAGTAAGAGAAGGACACCAATAGTTGCAGTGAAAAAATGGCCCGTTTAGAAGCCCCTTAAGTGAATTACTGTTATTTTTTTTGAGAAATGAAAATATATTTAAAGCGAATACTCGTGTAAGAACGCGATAAAAATAACCAATGCCACGTGTTGAATTATTTTTAACAGACTTGTACGCGATTCAATATCAATATTTTTATAATTCAGCCTCTTAAGGACGAATATAATTATTCAATCAATTATAAAAAGACATGCGATTCTTTTTATTTAGTGAAACACGAGTGGAAATAATATTGTCTGTACATTGGTAATAACAGGCCCGGCGGCAACACGTCTCGCGGCTCGCCGTATATTGAACTTTTAGTTTAATACTGATATTTAGGTATTAAAAAAAGATTTATACATACAGGCGTTTTGTGTTTATTAAGACGAAAGTGTAGGACCCTCGCGAAATCGCCTTTACGTAGTAGTTTTACGCGAGAACGTAGTCCTCATTTTCCTCTCTGGATATTAACATTATTGAAAATATATTATTGTCTTCGGTTACCGCGATAGTTACTCATGAAATAAAACTATGAAAACGGATTATATCGCGTATATTGAATTTATAATACATCCCGACGTTTCGAACCCTTTACAGCGTTCGTGGTCAACGGGTGAGTGGGGGTCAATATACGCGATATAATCCGTTTTCATAGTTTTATTTCATTATTGAAAATATTTTGACACAATTTGTTGTAAGTATATCAACCACAGCTATACCCTTACGTTTGTTTTTTTATTATTAATAAGAGTTAGGAGAAATTAGTATGAAAACTGTTTTTCGCTCCTAATTTTTACAATAATAAAAAAATCTAAAAAAGTCAAACGTAGGGGCATAGCTGTGGTTGATATACAACAAATTGTGTCAAAATATTTTCCATAATGTAAATATCCAGAGAGGAAAATGGGGACTACGTTTGTATGGAGAAGCGGCCGTCCCCTTTCCTCTTAATATGGTCTCGCTTCGCTCGACAAGTCTCTATTTTCCGGCCTTTATAGAAAACGAACTATGACTAACTCCACCTATTAGCGTTCCATTAAATAGACACACATACTAAAGATAGCATTAAAAAGTAGTTCATCAAGTTTTTCAGTTATTTGCGATAGTTTCCATAAATATCTTACTTCTTAGTTTTCTCTTTGCTACTATTTTTACATGTCTCTGTTTAGCCCGATGGTTAACTGGTACATAATGCCAGTAGGTATTAAGTCCGCCATTTGTACATTGTTTCGTAATTAGTACAATAAATGAAAAATAAACCGTCAATACAACGCTATTGATAATGTCTAATCATTTCACAGTCGTTCCGATTTTTGCCCAAGTCAGTTCGAACGAAATTCAGTTTTCGTCTGAACAGCAAAATGGAAACAATACACTCTCCACAAATAATTGAATTTTGTCGAGGACAGTCTCTATCATAGACTACGCTACACTAGAGTTGGACACCGCACTATGAAGCATTTCCGCCCGCTGAAAAAGGAGTGTAATATAAACTTAAAGCTGCGTTTCGACCAGAGATGTGCCAGGATGCGTTGGAAGGGATGTGTTTATTAAAAATCAATAGAATCACTTCATTGTTTTTCTCGCTCAGCGTGCAGTGATTCTATTGGTTCTTAAAAATTCTTGATGTAAATGCCTGAAAAGGTAAGATTTAGTTATATAAGTTATTATAATGTAATACACATTAAATTACTGAATTGTAAACACACCACTTGCAACGCAACCACAGAATAAGTAATAGTATTATCATACAAAACGGCCACGTACCGCTCCGCCCCGATTCGAATTACCTCGCCCCACGAGAGCAAATTAACGACCTTTTGCCGACCGCTCAGTACTGTTTTTAAGCAACTTACTCACACAATGACGCATGCCGCGTGTACAGACGTGCCGTTCACACATAAAAACGCAAGTGAGTTTTGATGTATAGCGTGTCCGCCCTGTGACTTGCACCTTGCACATCTCTGGACGAAACGTAGCCTAGGGTTGGCAACGCGCATGTTACGGTGACCATTTACCATCAAGCGGGCCTTATGCTATTTCTCGCTAGCCCCTGTCGTGCTCAATCACTTCGGCATAACTCTACTGTTTGGCTGTCGATCTATTTCCAAAGTTTTTGTATGGACATTCTGGATATTTTTGTAGAAAAAAGGTGCCACGCTGCATACAAACTTCTATGCACGGGTGGCTTTTCTCTGCAGCTGACCGTACCTATGTTATCGTTCTTCTCCTAGTGAATATTATATTCCTTAGGTTGTATGTCTATCTTGTAGTTGGTTGGTGATCTGTGGTTTCTCCATTTCTCGCTAGCCCCTGTCGCGCCGAATCATTTCGGCATAACTCCCGTTTGGCTGTCAATCTATTTCCAAAGTTCATTTTCACGACTTCAATTTGGTAACGGGTTTCAAATGCGGGGCGGCAGCTCACAGAATAGATTATAGGACTACGTAGGTACTGGTGTATCACTGTGTGTGTGACAAAACCTCTATTGCTTAGGGAACACACCAAATGTTCATATACCCCAGTGAGTTATTATTACTATAGAGAAGCCATACCAAACAATGAAATTGTCGCAATCGCAACCTGTACCACGCGACAAATACATCGTAAGCGCCGTAAAATTCATGGCGCTTACGCGTTTAGATTGCGAGATTAACGCTCTGCTTCTATGGTTTGTTGTGGTGAATAGCTTAGATACAACCAATGTCCTAAATATCTCGGGGTTACGCTGGATAGGTCCCTTACTTACAAAGAGCACCTCACCAAGCTGTCGCTAAAACTGGCATCGCGGAACAACATCCTGCACAGACTTTGTGGTACCTCCTGGTTTAGCTTTGGTATATTCAGTAGCAGAATACTGTGCACTCGTCTGGTTAGTAAGCGCACACGAGGCGAAGGTTGATACCAAGCTGAACGACACGATGCGATGTATCTCGGGTACCATCAAGTCCACTCCTACACACTGGTTGCCGACACTATGCCATATAGCCCCGCCGCACGTGCGAAGGAAGTGTGCTCTAAAAAGAGAAGCTGCTAAGATTGAGTCCGCTGCCTCATTACCCTGTCATGCGGAGTTCTGTTACCCACCACCTTAGCGACTGAAGTCCCGGAATCCTTCATGTGTTGCTGCTCAGCAACTCCAGGACTTCAACATTCTCGAGGCATGGAAAGATAAATGGGCCGCTGCAAATTCAGTTTCTCGTTCGGGAATCGTGAACCCCACACGACAGCTTCCAGGGCTCGATCTCCCCGAAAACTATGGTGCCGCCTTAACAGACTAAGAACGGGTCACGGTCGCTGCAATTACTTCTTAAACAAGTGGGGATGGAAGGATTCAGCCTTGTGTGAATGCGGCGAGGACATCCAAACCATACAACATATAATTGAACGCTGCCGTCTGCACTCATACACTGGAGCTAGAGAAGACCTGCTGCAACGTACACCCGATGCAGCAGCGTGGTTCAACTGCTTAAATGTTGACCTAAAACTTTTTAGATTTGTATTCTTTTGGACCCGTTTTACCATTTCGCGATAAAACTGTAAAATTGTATCTATGAGAAAGTAGCACCATATGTACTGTAAATAAATAAATATGGTTTGTTGTCAAAACAACAACAACTCATGGCGCAAAATACTGGTTCTCTGTGCCGGCTCTATACGTTAGTAATATAGTTCAATGAACCTAAATAAAATATGATATTTCTCGAAACAAGACTAATAAAAAATTCCTAGCTTTGGAAATAGGGCATGTCAAAGAACATTGCTCTATTTCTTTTTAGGTCGGGTAAAAAAATCTAGTGGCGCCGCTGGTGTGACTCGGCGCATATTATATGACAGTTGACATCTGACAAACGACAAGCTATGTCAGGGATGTGTCAGGGGATTCGATGAGTAGTGCTACGTTTTGCCTTGCCTTCAACTATTAAAATAACGGACATGGTTAATGTACTTCTTCTTTTAAAAAATGTCTTTCATTAAATTAATGATGATTTTGCCAAGACTTGACAAAGTCTGTTTTGTAATTGCTTTTAGTGAAGTGTTGCTGGACTTTATAACAAGCCACGATGGATTGACGGGTGCGTGTTGACTAACGAATGATTAAAATGCGTAATTATTTTCTAGTTAACTGCATAACAATCTAACAATTGCAATTTAAAAAACATGAATGAGTAAAAAACATCAAAAAATATTCTCGAGACGACTTTGCCATTTTGAAGTTTAACTGGAAATTCATGGTGAATCTTCTCTGTCACACTTACATATATGATAGTAACAATAGTAAAGAGATGGCTGTATTCTACAACCCCCGTAACCCCGTACACAGAGTACGGCCTGATATACCCAACGTGCAATTTTCTAGGAAGCATTCGTAGATGCGCCGATGCGTAAAGGGGGAACTAGAGCATTCTAGTTTTGCGAGGCCTCTATCTTTTGTGCGAGTTGGATTTTTTTTTTTTTTTTTATACCACGTCGGTGGCAATCAAGCATACGGCCCGCCTGATGGTAAGCAGTTACCGTAGCCTATGAACGCCTGCAACACCAGAGATATTACACGCGCGTTGCCGACCCTTTAAAAACCTGTACACTCCTTTTTTGAAGAACCCCATACTGTAGCCCCTCGGGAAAACCTCGGCAGGGAGCTCATTCCACAGCCGAAGCGTACGCGGGAGGAAATTCCTCTTAAACCGCACAGTACGCGACCATTTAGGTGCTAGGGTGTGAGGATGAACACCCTGCCGATGGCGAGCGGTGCGGTGATAGAAAGCGGCCGTTGGCATCATGTCAAACAATTCTTCAGAGCACAGCCCATTGTACAAGCGGTAGAACACACACAAGGAGGCGAAGTCTCTCCTTAGACTTAAAGGTTCGATACCGCTTGTGAGTTTGGGATCGTCGACGATTCGTACAGCGCGCCTTTGGACTGAGTCGAAGGGTCCAAGCTGGCATCCAGGTGCTCCTGCCCAAAGGTGACAGCAGTACTCCATATGGGGTCTGACTTGCGATTTATATAGCAGCAGTCTTTGCCCCGGAGTAAAGTATCGCCGTGCTTTATTGAGCACACCGAGTTTTTTGGATGCCAGATCAGCCTTCCCTTCCAGGTGGCTACGGAATTGGACGTCACTGGAGATGTCGACACCGAGGATCCCAATACTCCCTGACATGGTAAGGGCTGTGCCTTCGAACTGTGGGACCACAGTAAATGGGGTTTTCTTAGCGGTAAACGCGCAAACTTGTGTCTTGGTGGGGTTGAATCGCACTAAATTGTCCCGGCCCCACACCGAAACTCTGGATAGAGTGCCCTCAATATCCGACACAAGCTTTTCACGACTCTCTAGCACCACGGAACGAGGGATGTTGGCACGGCCTGCGTAATAGGCATCCCCAGTACTGTCGTCTGCATAGCAATGAATGTCGTCGATAGACAACATGTCATTGATGTGCAGCAAAAACAGCGTTGGGGATAGCACAGAGCCTTGCGGAACGCCAGCGTTAATGTCCATGCTATTGGAGCAGCTTCCGTCTACTACGGCTCGTATGCGTCTGCCAGACAAAAAGCTAGCGATCCATTTGCATAGTCCCTCCGGCAATCCATAAGATGGTAACTTCGACAGGAGACCCCGATGCCAGACCCGATCGAACGCCTTCGCTATATCTAGGCTAACTGCCAATGCCTCACCTTGACTCTCAATGGCCGAAGCCCAGCGGTGAGTGAGATACACTAGAAGATCACCAGTCGAGCGACCGTGGCGAAAACCATACTGACGGTCGCTGATCAGGTCGTGTTCTTCTAGGTATCTCAGGAGCTTTGCGTTGATTATACGCTCCATGACCTTAGAGAGAAGGGAGGTAATAGCGATAGGCCTGTAATTCGATGGGTCCGATCTGTCGCCCTTTTTAGGCACAGGGTGCACAAGGGCCGTCTTCCACGAATATGGAACATGCCGTTTGTTGCTAGAGAGTGTGAAGAGACGCGCCAACACGGAACATAACTCAGGAGCACACTGCTTAAGCACAAGTGCTGGAATGCCGTCTGGCCCGCTCGACTTATGAACGTTTAGGGATAGCAACTCCCGCCGAATATCCCTCTGCGTGAATGAGATTTCGGGCATGGAGTATGCACACCGCGGGATGGTGGGCGGCACGGCGCTACCGTCGTCGTTCAAGGTCGAGTTCTAGGCAAAAAGAGTACCAAGAAGATCGGCTTTCTCTTTTGCACTGTGGGCCAGATCACCATCAGCTTTTCGCAGAGGTGGTAACGACGACTGACAAAAATTTCCCTCGGCAGCTTTGGCGAGCGACCAGAACGCGCGACTCCCAGAGGGATAGCCCGCTAGCTTGTCGCCAATTCTGCCGACGAAATCGTATTTAGCCCTGGCAATGGCTTTTTTACTGGACCTCGAGGCAGCGTGGATTTCGTTTGAATGGGCATTCCAGAAAAGTGTGGTACGTGATGCCATTTTGTAACACACAAAAAAGCTTTACCGATTCTGCAGGTTAATAATGTAGCTAGCTGCCATACGCATCACGCGCCGACAAAGTAGACCATTCATCCATTTCATTTTTAGGGTTCCGTACCCCAAGGGTAAAAAAGGGACCTTATTACTAAGACTCCGCTGTCCGTCTGTCTGTCTGTCTGACACCAGGCTGTATCTCATGAACCGTGATAGCTAGACAGTTGAAATTTTCACAGATAATGTATTTCTGTTGCCGCTATAACAACAAATACTAAAAACAGAATAATATAAATATTTTCATTTCTCATGCTCTGAAAGAGGGTCATTGTTGTTCTAAAAGGTGTGCAGAAAATGATACGTGTCTGCACTAGAGCATTTTACGTTCGAAGTACGATTTTTTTAATTTTTTTACGATACGCAATTGAAATTTGAGTTTAAATGGATTTGTTATACAATTTCCATTCTAATATTTGACTCTCCATTCCATAAATAACGATACTTTTGCCTGAATTGTTAATTGAAAGTACCCTCAAAAAAATACTATAAAAATGTATACTTGTCATGTTTTAAAAAAAACACATGCATTTTACTTTCCTCGTATTCGAAATGAAAAGTAGAGTGTTTAACTCGGGTGAAAGGCATCATTTCTGCCTCGGACTATTGGCGCTCTCACTGCGTTCGAGCACCAAAATACCTCGGCAGAAATGAGTGCCTTTCATCCCTTGGTTAACAATCTACTATTAAATGGGGCTCCCATACAACAAACGTGATTTTTTTGCTGTTTTTTTCCGTAAGGCTGCGTTTAGCTTATGGTTGGGCCGTGTCGTACGGCTGCGATCGTGACCCAAAATGGTCCCGCCGGAAGATCAGCGCTGACCTTCGGTTCAGCATTATGCTGAGGCGAGACCATTTCGTGGTAAACTTCAACTCCTACCTATTTTATAAGTTCCTATAGCTTTAGTTATACTTTTGTATGTAATTTTAGTTTTAAGTTTATCACGAATCAAACATTTGATTGATTAATTGATAATGGAACGGAACCCTTCGTGCGCGAGTCCGACTCGCACTTGGCCGGTTTTTTTTTCGTTTATTTTATTCTTAAACAAACAAAAATTCTTATACAAACACAATACAATACAACATTTAAAACTTTCGCGGTTTGAACACATTAAACCGGACGACCGGTCTGGCCTAGTGGGTAGTGACCCTGCCTGTGAAGCCGATGGTCCTGGGTTCGAATCCCGGTAAGGGCATTTATTTGTGTGATGAACACAGATATTTGTTCCTGAGTCATGGATGTTTTCTATGTATTTAAGTATTTGTATATAATATATATATATATCGTTATCTGAGTACCCGCAACACAAGCCTTCTTGAGCTTACCGTGGGACTTAGTCAATTTGTGTAAGAATGTCCCTATAATATTTATTTATATTTATTTATTTATTTATTAAATCACATTTACAAATAAAGGTAACAAAATAAATTCGCGATAGACCCGTTTGTAAATACAATACAATACAATTTCGTAGAATGTCCTTGTAAATGCACGTAAAACAGTTCCGTTATAGATAATGACATATATATATATATATATATATATATATATATATATATATATATATATATATATATATACAAACAGCATAGAGGTACAGTTCGGATTCAGAAATGTTATCAAAAATATGTCGCACTATTTTTTTCTGCAAAAGATTCTTGCAAAAGAATAAAAAAACATGTCAGAAATGTACTCACTTCATACAGATCTCAATTATACAGATTCCTATGGATATCCCAGTGAGCTCATTAAGATTGATCCAAATTCGCGTCATATACTCGTAATTATATTACGAACTCCCCGCGGCTCCCAAACAATAACTTCCAATCCCTTGGCAAGTTTAATGTGTGTGTGTGTACAATTAGCATCAAAAGTAGCGGATCACTACGCATCAAGAGTATGTACAATTGTCTAATAACTGTGAACAATTTCATTGTTCGAATTTAAACTATCGTGAGACATATTAACTTAACTAACTTAGCGGTTTCACTTACGTATTTTTAGTCACTCGCGCGACATGTTTCGGAGAGCCTAGGTCTCCATTTTGAAGCACTTACAGTGCCTGAGTGAGTAGCTGTCACAACGGGTGTCACGTACTGCGGCGCGCCAAACATGTCGCGCGAGTGACTAAAAATACGTGAGTGAAACTGCTAAGTTAGTTAAGTTAATTCCATTGTTATGTGCCTATTTCATGATGTTAGGAAAATCCTCTTGCATTTTATTTTCTATTACAGACAAGTCCGCATACAGTAGACATGTGTCGTCCGCGTACATACCTATACATATATGTTACAGTTTCCAACTAAGTTACAGTCTGGCAAAAAAGAGTAGAAATTAAAAAGTGGCAACACTGTAGTGTCGTCTCTTTCAAATCAATCTAAGAAAAACGGGACGACACTACAGTGTTGCCACTTTTAAATTTATCTTCTCTTTTTTGCATGATATAGCCGACGGGACTGAACAGAAAAGTGCACGCATGATGTAATATTAGCAATAAGGTTTTCTCAATAAATTATTCTTATTCTTATTGTTTCATCCGCAACTACTCGTATTAAGGGTATAACTTCATGGTATTAATAAGTGACTGTAACACGCATAACTGTCAACCAATGGAAATCCCATTTGAATTTGGAATTTATTATGAGAAAATACTGTAAACAAATGAATGACTTTTTCTACGGTTCTTCTTTTCAGTAGCGGACTATACAGGCAAATTCGAACGTACACTGATATCAAAATGATATCTATATGATGTCAGATAGTTATCATTCACGCGTGCGCTTTGCTCGCGCTTATACATGTACATACAAGTCCAAGCGAAATGAACGCAAGAATGATTACTAACCTATGCAGCCGATGGTTCTGTGTTATTTATGTGATGAGCTCAGATATTTGATCCTGAGTCATGGGTGTTTTCTATGTATAGTTTGTCAAAGGACTGTCTCATTTCAAACATAGACAGAGAGAATCATACTGTCTTTGTCTTACACTACACACACACACACACTACACACACACTACACTTCGTTGTACACTAGTACTAGCACCCAAAAGAAAAAGATGAGTATAATTTTTCTGGTTGTTACTGACTGACAATTTGGTTTGACCAACTATATTAAGTACCTATTTGTATATATTATCGTTGTCTGAGTACCCACAACACAAGCCTTGAGCTTACTGTGAGGCTTAGCCAATTTGTGTAAGTATCCTATAATTGACTGACATCATTTAGATATCGGTTTGATGTCAAGTGTTCGTTCGAATTAGCCTCTAATTCTCCTCGAACAACCCCGTAATCTGATTACAGCAGACCACATAAATCTCTTGAAGACGTCGCGGTTTTAAAATGAAATTTAATTTACGAGGGAATATGACGCGTACAAAATTAACGCTTCGTTATTTATAATGGTGTAGAATTCTAATTTTGAAAGTCTGTTGGTAATTATAGTCAGGCAAGCCAGTTCCGTTACTAGAAAACGGCGGCTTTCAAAAATGTACTTCCATAGAAAATTTCAATTTCGCGCCTTTTGCTACTGATATTATCTATATATATATATTATATATTTTGTACGGTGGTTTTTGGTCTAGAAGTCTTTTGGAAATCGATTTTCGCTCATGTCGTCGCTTTCTCTTGCCCTTTCATTTGATACCCCACATGGTATGATTAAAAAAAAGTGAAAAACTTTGTACTGCCGACTTTTTGACGTCACAGCAACTACCCCCACCACTTTCGCGCTTGTCATCTCATATATTTGTGTTTAGGACATCACACTGAATGCACAGATACCAAATATGTCCATATTTGCGACGACATGAGCGAAAAGTAACCTAAAGCCTGTTTCGCCAAGCCTCTATAGTGGATTTGCCAGAGTATATAAATGCATCAAATGGAATGCGCGTGTGTTTAGCTTTTATCAGGCGTGTCTCACTCCGCGATTTCGTCGCGTCGCTACAAGTACCTGCGGCCGCCTCAATTTTAAGGTTTTGCCATAGTAATTGCCGCACACCGCTATGGAACGGACGCCTGCACGCGCTTGCGCCGCCTTGCGCGTAGTTGTCGCGTTTTGTTATATTCTGTGCTTTTATCTCAATTACTCTGAAAATATGCTTCTGTTTTCTAGTCACATCCCTCGGCTATGTCACGATGTATGTAATTGTATACTAAAATTATCACGGAATACATTTTTGTTTTGTGAAAATTATACTGCTTATTTATTTAGTCATATGGCAGTTTTTTACAAAATAGGCAATTACAATTTACATAGATACAATTTTACACTTTTATCGCGAAATATTTTAATAGTTGAAGGCAAGGCAAAACGTAGCACTACTCATCGAATCCCCTGACACATCCCTGACATAGCTTGTCGTTTGTCAGATGTCAACTGTCATATAAAATGCGCCGAGTCACACCAGCGGCGCCACTGGATTTTTTTACCCGACCTAAAAAGAAATAGAGCAATGTTCTTTGACATGCTCTATTTCCAAAGCTAGGAATTTTTCATTAGTCTTGTTTCGAGAAATATCATATTTTATTTAGGTTCATTGAACTATATTACTAACGTATAGAGCCGGCACAGAGAACCAGTATTTTGCGCCATGAGTTGTTGTTGTTTTGACAACAAACCATATTTATTTATTTACAGTACATATGGTGCTACTTTCTCATAGATACAATTTTACAGTTTTATCGCGAAATGGTAAAACGGGTCCAAAAGAATACAAATCTAAAAAGTTATAGGTCAACATTTAAGCAGTTGAGCCACGCTGCTGCATCGGGTGTGAGTTGCAGCAGGTCTTCTCTAGCTTCCCCTGCGAACTTGGCGGGGCCGTTCCGCTGTAGCGGCGTTGGTGGGGCTGCAGAGGAAGAGGAGTGTCGGTGTTACGTTGTGCCGTTCTCCCTGTCCTCTGCAGCCGAGTTGTGGTTTTGCGGCAGAACCATAGACCTGATCTGTCGCCGGGCGCCAGGGAAATTCCTGGCGCCCGTGGCTTCCTTGTGGCGGGCTCGAGGGGGTCCGCTACAATACAGAATGGAAGCCGAGGAGGAAGGCGCGTCTTACCATCTGGCGCGCCTCCGCGAAGGAGCCGCGCTCGTGGGCGGCTGCCGCCGGTGGGGTCGCAGATGACAAGCGCAAGCGTTCCTGTAACCCCACCAACAGGGCGGCGAGGCGGCATATGGGGGGTTTTTTAGTGGGTACACCGTGGGCCTCATTAGCCTAGACGGGAGTCCCACATCACCACTCGGGTCACCCCCCGCACCCGGGTGGTATGCGTAATGCATTTTTCCCTCCTAACAAAAAAAAAAAAAAAAAAAGGTCTTCTCTAGCTCCAGTGTATGAGTGCAGAGGGCAGCGTTCAATTATATGTTGTATGGTTTGGATGTCCTCGCCGCATTCACACAAGGCTGAATCCATCGATCCCCACTTGTTTAAGAAGTAATTATATTATACTGCTTTGGTATATGCAGGCTAACGATGTAACTACTGAAGATAAATGAAAGAGTATTTCTATCGAGCCAATTTTAACTTTTTGAAATTTTGGTAGCGCGGACGTGGCAGGCCCAGACGGAGATGGCGGGACAACTTAGACACCTCTATTAATAACTGGCCGGAAAAAGCTCAACAACTGGAGTCGTGGAAATAAAGGGGAGAGGCCTTTGCCCAGCAGTGTGACACTATAACAGGTTATTAAAAATTTTTGGATGGATATAGTCTAGTATTCGTATAATTTTAACATTTTTTGCTTTTTGCTCTTGTCTACACCGTGTAAAAATTCAATATAGAATATTTAGAATAGAATAGAATGAGATTATATTCGTAAGCACAAACAAACAAGACATTACATAATACAAAAGTAAACATAAAATAAGATTAAAGTGCCACGAAATGGCCTCATCTCATCATGTTGCTAAACCAATATAAAACCGGCCAAATGCGAATCGGACTCGCGCACCGAGGGTTCCGTACTTTTTAGTATTTGTTGTTATAGCGGCAACAGAAATACATCATCTGTGAAAATTTCAACTGCCTAGCTAGCACGGTTCATTAGATACAGCCTGGATACAGACAGACGGACAGACGGACAGACGGACAGACGGACAGACGGACAGACGGACAGACGGCCAGACGGACAGCAGAGTCTTAGTAATTCCGTTTTTACCCTTTGGGTACGGAACCCTAAAAACCACAATTATATGACCTGAGAAGCCCATCACTCCAAAAAGCAACTCACTCCTCGAATAATACTCAACAAATTTATAACTTAGCTTAGAACTTTAGTATAACCCTTTTAAGAAGCTTGAGGAAATGCGAGTTACGTGTTAACCGCGGGCTTATGGGACTTGTTTGCCACATAGCAGCTATAAAACTGGAACTTTTAATATTAGAGAGGGTTTTCAGGGAAACTAGACGGACAAAGCATAATTTTTATGGTTTTTTTATACCAAGTCGGTGGCAAACAAACCTTCCCGGCCTTCCTGATAGTAAGCAGTCACCGTAGCCTATGAACGCCTGCAACTTCATTTTTTTTTAAGAGTTTGAAGTGTCAGTTAAAGACACAAGGCCCTCGCTAAGGATACTTTATCAGAGCGGCCGAGTTTCTCAGAAAACCTGAACACGCACTCTAACGCCTTGACTATAGAGGCTTGTTCAGATATTTGTGAGCACCTCGGCCGCTCCGATATATCTGATGGCGACTGTATTAGTCGTAAAGTGGGTTCAATAAATCCTGTTTCCATACAAGGTGTAACACAAATAGCGTATATCCGTTTAAAGCTATATTTATTTATTTATTTTAACTTTATTGCACAATACATGAAGGTACAAAACTTGTCATGTCATGCGTCACTTACGCACTTACATACTTGTTAGAACGTGACAGACATGAAGACAGATGATAAAAAACCGACCATATTAACCCTACTGATTAGGAAAAAGTAGAAAAAAAAATTGACGCACAAATAGTTATTTGTTATACAAGGGTGCAAAGTTGTATTTTACCCGCGAGTGTAGAATTGAAACACGAGCAAGCGAAAGGATTCTATAGTTGAACCACGAGCAAAGCGAGTGGTTCTAAAATAGAATCCTTAGCGTAGCGAGTGTTTCAAGACACGAGAAGTAAAATACATTTGCACCCGTGTGTAACACAAAACTTTTCACCTCACTATAGCGAGGAAAGTGCAACATCCACAGGCGTTAGATCATCTTCATCATTGGAATCACTAATATTTTTACGATATTATAACAGAAAACTCTGAAGTTGTGTATTTTTACGCGAGTCGGTGAGAAAAGTTTTTAAGTAAAAAAATTGTTGACAATGTTGACATTTCTGACGTATGAAATGTCAACGATGCGTTTTAAAATTGCATCGACTCAACTTGTGCGTTCAGAATAATATTTAACATCATTATAAAAAAAACAACGTTTCTTATGGAATTTTAAGGTGTATGACTTAAAATCATTAAATTAAGCTAAATTTGATATTTTTTATTAGATTCTCAAACCATTTATTTAATGATAATTAATATCGAACGAACCATTATCATGAGCGTTTTACGTTTTGTTATCTGTCAAGCTACTTAAACACGCTCCATCCAAGGTCAAATTACTTTCCCCACTAGTGGATAAAACGCGTTTTTCCCCGCTTGTTTTGAAGGATAAAAGACAACTTTCCGAGATAGTGAGGGGAAAAAAATTTGACCTTTGTATGGAGGGTTGGCCGACTTAAACGACCTTCCCTCATATAAAAAAAAATTGCGTCAAAAATTATTTCTTCTACTTTTTCCTATCAGAATACGATACCGAGTATGTCCTTAAACGGATCCCCACTATTTTGTTACGCCTTGTGTGTAATACAATCCAATTCATCAAAGTTCATTTATTCCTTCCTTCCTTTCCTTATGTTCCTAATTCCTTTAATTATGCCATACATCAAACGAAGAGTTTCATTAACGAAGTGCCCCAAGTCTTGTTGTGTAAAATAAATAAATTAACCCATTTCATTCGCAGGACGAGATCGTAATCATCGTGGTTAGGACGTAGGGGAACTGTGGCACAGAATAAGTAATAGTATTATCATACAGAACGGACACGCACCGCCCCGCCCCGACTAGAATTACCTCGCCCCGCGACAGCAGCTGCAGATTGACGGCCGTTGTACTGTTTTTAAGCAACTTACACAATGACGCATGACGCGTGTACAGACGTGCCGTTCACACATAGAAACGCAAGTGATTTTTAGGGTTCCGTACCCAAAGGGTGAAAACGGGACCCTATTACTAAGACTCCGCTGTCCGTCTGTCCGTCTGTCACCAGGCTGTATCTCATTAACCATGATAGCTAGACAGTTGAAATTTTCACAGATGATGTATTTCTGTTGTCGTTATAACTGTGGGACTTCTATTTTTGGTATAAATAAATAATCAATTAACAAATAAGAAAGAAAAACTAATTATATTTTCTTCTGACAAATTCAAAGAAACAACAATATTTTACATAAGTCAGTTTCTTTATAAACGAGAAGTACATAATCGGCTTAGCGGCCTGCGTTCGCAGGCGGACGTAAGCCGACCAAAGAGGTTCGCCACATCAGCCCCCCCCAGACCTTTAGGGTCGATAACGTAACGGGAACCAAACCTGACGACCAGCCTACCTACCTACCTAGGTTCGGCGACGGGAGGAGCAGGGGGAACTATTGCGGGTGCTGTTGTAGCACCGGGAACCGGACAAGCACTAGAACTACCTGGTTCATCCGACAAGATGTACGCTGGTTTGACTCTATCAATTGAAACAGAAACAGCCTTTCCTGAAATGCCGATTACGAAATATTTATCATTCCTTTCTAAAACAAGGTAAGGACCGGCATAAGGGGGCTGTAGCGATTTGCGCACCAGATCTTGCCTCACAAATACATGTGTAACCGTAGACAGATCCTTAAAATAAAAACTTTTGCAGTACCATGGCGGGCTACGGCAGAAGGCTGCAATTTTCTAATATGTAAACGTAACCTTGCTAAGAAATCTGTATAGTCAGCAAATCCGTCAACTGAATGTTCGTTGAAAAAGTCCCCAGGGAGCTTAAGCGCTTCCCCGTAAACGAGTTCAGCGGTAGACGCGGATAAATCATCCTTCCAGGCACTGCGAATGCCTAGCAGTACAAGTGGAAGAGATTCTGTCCAAGTATCGTTTGCATGACACATAATCGCTGCCTTAAGCTGACGATGAAAACGTTCGACTAATCCGTTCGCCGCTGGATGGTATGCAGTCGTTTTTAAATGATTAAAGCCAGTTAATACCGAAATCTGACGGAACAAGTGAGAGTCAAACTGTTTACCTCTGTCCGTAGTAACCCTATCTGGGCAACCGAATCGCGCTATCCATGTGGTGATAAATGCTTTAGCCACGCTTTCCGCTGTGATGTCTACTATCGGTACTGCCTCTGGCCAGCGAGTAAATCTATCGACTGCGGTAAAACAGTACCTATACCCGTCTGAACTTGGCATCGGACCTATTAAATCCAAATGGACATGTGAAAACCGCGCTGAAGGTGTCTTGAATTCGTGAACTGGTGCATGAACGTGTCGAGAAATTTTTGATTTTTGACAAGCGACACAAGTGCGCGCCCAGGTGCGACAGTCTTTCCTGACCCCCGGCCAGACGTAACGTTCAGTCACCAATTTAATTGTAACTTTTGCACTAGGATGACTGAGCCGATGAAGGGAGTCAAAAACTGTTTTCCTAAGCTCTGGCGTTATATAAGGCCGTTTCACAGTCCCGGATACATCGCAAAACAGTTTAAAAAGGTACTTGTTTAAGTTTTAGAGATGAACCGGTTTTGATTAAATTTTGCAGTTCCGTATCCGCGACTTGAGAAGCGGCTAAAATATCTAAGTCTAGACCATTCGTTATGGCGTCGGTCCTCGAGAGAGCATCGGCCACGACATTGTCTTCACCAGCGATGTACCTAATGTCTGTGGTAAATTGTGAAATAAAATCTAGGTACCTAAACTGGCGAGGCGAACATGAGTCATAGGATTTTTTAAAAGCTGATATTATAGGTTTATGGTCGGTCATGATAAAGAATGGTTTCAATTCGATCATGTGACGGAAATACTTCACTGATTCGTAAATCGACAATAATTCCCGGTCATAGGCACTATATTTAGTTTGCGCTACGCTTAATTTTCTAGAAAAGAAACCGAGCGGTTGCCAGTGGCCTTGCACTTTTTGTTGCAGGACCGACCCAATAGCAAAATCGGATGCGTCACTAACAATGGCTAACGGAGCCCGGGGGTCTGGGTGGGCTAACAGGGTCGCACTAGCAATACTCTGTTTACAAGCGTTGTAAGCTCTTTCCAACTCAGTAGTCCAAATGATTGTGTTGTTGCTTTTGACAGAAGTCCCACTAAGTAGCGCATGCAGGGGAGCTTGCATTTTTGCGGCGTTAGGCATAAAACGCCTATAGAAATTAATCGCGCCAAGAAATCGCCTTAAATCTCTAAACGTTTTTGGTTTCGAAAAATCTTGAATTGCCCTAACTTTGTCGCGAATGGGTTCTGAACCTTCAGAAGAAACCAGGTAGCCCAGAAACTCTATTTCCGGTACAGCGAACAAACATTTGTTAGGGTTTAGCAGAATGCCGTGTTCGCTAAAGCGTTTGAAAATTAAACGTAAGTGTTCCACGTGCTCCGTTTCGTTCGCGGAAGCTACCAAGACATCGTCAATGTACGAAAAACAACAATCGAGCCCTCGCAAGACCTCGTCCATGAAGCGCTGAAATGTTTGCGCTGCATTCCGTAAGCCAAAACTCATGAACGGGAATTCGAAGAGCCCGAAAGGAGTTGTTATTGCTGTTTTAGGAATGTCTTCTGGCGCGACGGGAATTTGATTATAGGCTTTTACCAAGTCCAACTTACTAAATACTTTACAATTATAAAGATTGTGCGAAAAGTCTGCAATGTTGCGTACCGGGTAGCGATCTGGTACCGTACGCGCGTTGAGTGCGCGGTAGTCACCACAAGGACGCCAACCTTTGTCCTTCTTGGGTACCAAGTGAAGGGGAGATGACCACGCGCTCTCAGACCGCCGCGCGATACCCGTACGCTCCATATCTTCAAATTCCTGTCGCGCAATTTTTAAACGGTCCGGTGCTAGTCGTCTAGGTCGCGCAAAAACCGGAGGGCCGGATGTTGTCCTGATATAATGCTGCGTGGTATGTTTACAAATACACTCTTGCGGGCTACCAATCGGCCTCAATATATCAGGGTACTCCGCCAACAGCTTATGGTAGGTAGATTTACCCGTGATCACTCTAATTGTCGGACAAGAAACAGGAGCAGCAACACCGGCTGATGCAAGCGAAGTTGTATTGTCAATTAAGCGAGAGTTTCGTATGTCTACCAACAAATCGTAAAAAGATAAAAAATCAACTCCTATAATTGGTTTGCTTACGTCCGCAACCACAAAACGCCAAACAAAAATACGTCGTAAACCTAAATCAAGTGACAAACTTAAATAACCATAAGTTGCAAAAAGTTCGTAGTCCGTTCGACAACGTCTTTGTCCACGCAAAAAACTTACTGGAAAAACACACAAATCTGATCCTGTGTCGATCAAAAATTGAAGTTTAGTTGTAGCATCTGTGACAAACAAACGGATAGATATTGAATCACACTCACCGTGTTTGTCACTAAGTTTACCAGTCGCATGGAGCGACTGTTCATCTAGTTTTTTGGAAAACTACATGGTGGAATGAACTTATCTGCTCTGTTACCGAAGGTGAAGTGATACCAGCAATACTGTCTGTCGTTGTCTGCACGGAATCGACCTCTAGCCTGGTTGCGTTGGGTAGGACGGGACCATGTCCTCGGTCTAGTGTCGCGACGTCGCGTAGATGTTGACAGCGCCTCTAGCTTCGTAGTCAAGGCTTCAATTTTCTGGCTTAGCTCGTCTACAACCGACGTCGGAACAGAAGATGTCGACGCGACTGAGGCATGAAGTGTAGTAGTAAATGAGTTAGTTTCGTACGCCTTATCTGCCATTTCTGCTAATTTATCTAAAGACACATTATCATCTTGCATGGCAATCAGGCTTTGCAGCAAAGACGGTAGACGGTTTGACCATACCGTGCGTAAAAATTCGTCTGGGTACTCGAAGCCGGCGAGGTTACGCAGGTGGCGCAGAAACTGGCTCGGCTTTCTGTCGCCGAGTTCCTCCGCAGTCATAATCTGTTTGAGTTTTTCACTACGCGATGCCGATGTGGCAATTAGCTCTCGCTTCAAAGTTGCGTACTTGTTATCGGTCGGCGGACTTACGATTATGTCTTGGACTTCGGTGGCATATTTTGCTTCTAAAACTGATATAACATGGTAATACTTGGTGGAATCTGCAGTAATTCCTGCAACTTCAAATTGGCCTTCTATTTGTGAAAACCATAATGTCGCGTTGTCTGGCCAAAACGGTGGAATTTTCACGCTAACGCGACACACTGCCGAATCGCCTACTACTACATCTGGCATTCTGTATAATTTGCTGGCACTATTCTGTTACACCGCACACAATATTCGATAATTTATGTCGTGAGTCACCAGTTGTGGGACTTCTATTTTTGGTATAAATAAATAATCAATTAACAAATAAGAAAGAAAAACTAATTATATTTTCTTCTGACAAATTCAAAGAAACAACAATATTTTACATAAGTCAGTTTCTTTATAAACGAGAAGTACATAATCGGCTTAGCGGCCTGCGTTCGCAGGCGGACGTAAGCCGACCAAAGAGGTTCGCCACATAACAACCAATACTAAAAAGTACGGAACCCTCGGTGCGCGAGTCCGATTCGCACTTGGCCGGTTTTTTTGATGTATAGCGTGTCCACCCTATGACTGTGGTAGGTGTTTGTAATACGTTTAGGCGAGGAAAAGAGTATCGTAAAACCTCCCAATTATATAGTTTGACCCAAAACTGTCACATTTCAAAGATAGAGAGAATCAAATACTGTCTTTGTCAACCCAAAAGAAAGAGGAGTATATTTATCTTTGTTCTTACTTACTGACAAATTGTGTTTGCCAGACTATACAACTATGGTTCTTTTTTGTTTTCTCTGAGTTATATCTCGCATTCGGTACCTATAAAAATACGAGCATTTGCCCGCGACTGTGACTGCGTGGAATTGTTAGGTATTTTATTTTTTTATCCAATCTGTGTTTTATTGATTCTCTCTTTCTAATGATACTTAAAGTTTTGTATCAAAATTTTGTTAACTATGGTATCTGAAGCTACATAAACTAATTACCGGCATAGATGTATCTTATCCTATTTTAAGTACAAAGTTTCAGAGCAATCTAGCTCATAGATTAGTGTATGTTATTACTGTAATAGATAAGAAACTCTCGGACATTTCACGTTCACGTCTCTACAAGTGCTGCCCCTAGCGGTCCTGCTCTCAACTAATGAGACTGTATATGCAGTAAACACGCACACATGTACACACACACACACACACACACACACACACACACACACACACACACACACACACACACGTACTTATGGGTTCTTTACCTACATGTAACAACTTTAATATTGGAAACTGATTTATGTAGTAATCTTTGTCGTACCAATTTCCATTTGCTTAGAAAACTACATAAATCAGTTTTTCAGAATAAATAAATGAAAACTTATGTTGAATCAAGTACAATATATTATTTATAAGTACCTACTTATAAGACACATGCAAATACAGCGACGCTTTAAGCGCACTTCCGTGAAAATAACTTAACAGCAAGTATGTAACAATTTATTTCCTGACTATGTTTTAAACAATAATTAGAGGCAACCTAATTCATTTCTTCTTCTTGATCCCAAAATAACTTGGAAAGCTTCAATAGTTTGATCCAACTTTTTTTGATTTAATTTAGATCCATTTTTGTCGCATATTTCATAGTTTTGAGAACATTCAAGCTTTTTATCCACAATTTGTGGTGCGGTGATCTGGGTGTTACAGCGCATTAGATTAGGTAGATTTTCCTTTTTTAGGTTCACTGAAATTGCCATTGACAACATCGAAAAACTTATCGAAGAAAAGCACGATACCTGCCGTGTCGCAACTTTATTCTGAAAGCTTTTTAATACCTGAAAATATATTAACAGTTAAGATGTTATCAAAAGTATAAAAAGGTTATTTTACAGCGAAACAGGACAAGTGTTGAGCATGCATTTTAAGGGTGTGCTATTGTCACATTTAATGTTAGGTAACAAGAAATCAGTGAATCGGGATATTATACATGTAAAATGTCGACAAAGGTAACGTATTGTGGTTGGATTTTATCAGTAGATGTATGTCTTTCTAATTTTGGCAGGTTGTAGTTGATTTATCAGATTAAGACCTAGGCACGGAAAATAGTATCTTAATTATGATAATCAGAGCAACGTGTATGACGGGCCTTACGGGCACTAAGAATGGTGCTAGTTCAACGGCTGTTATTTGAAATGTTACAATGTTCCATGTTCCATCGCCAACATTTCATAAATATGCTTTACCCGAAGCCTCTATCAAAGCTTTTGATAAAGATGAAATAATAAATAAATGTTCAGGAGGTATATATATATTATAAACTCGAAAATTTACTTACCTTGCCCTTATACCGATGTACATACAAGAAGGTACACAGATTCGGCGCGGCCCGGCCGGCATTGCTTTTCATCTTGCCTGCGTTGGTTTGGTTGAATGAGTAAGAGCACAACTCAACACAACTTACAAGGTTGGTTGTGATATAAAGAAACGCTGTTTGTTAATATCTTAACATAAATCTGACCAAAAATATGTTTATACGGAATTTATATTAAAAAACAACTTAGAAATAATTTCAAAATTTCCCGTCAAACCAAACGTCATTTGGTTTTTTTATTCGTCTAAATACGTCAGTCTGTCATTGTACGGTGTTTGCACTACATATTAAAAAAACTACTTTTACGTTTCAAATTTATTTTGTTTCCTAGTTCATTTGCAACGTAAGGTTAGTAACACTATCAAAACATTTTTTATTAAAATATATTCTTCTAGATTTAATTAAATACGATTATGTTACCTGCTTAAATATTTGTTTTGGTATATTTTGTTTTCTACTATCTACACACAAGAATGATATCTAGCCACACTCAGCCCTCCTTATGCTAAAGGCGGTATCTCAAAAACGAATGAACTGGAAATGGAACGTTATGATTCAAATTTAAGGTACTTATTTGCATGCAATCTTCAATTGAGATACCGCTTTTTAGCTCAGCAGGGCACCACGGCTGAGGAATATATGTCCAGCATAACCCAGAGATGGCATTATTATCAGCATTACATTACTCCTCTTCAGAGATACTATACCATGATCTAGCTAGTCGTTTTAAAATGAGAGCGGAACTACGTTCATATTGTATGGAGAACCGAGCTTGCTGCGGACACTTAACAAGTGCAGTGGAAATAATGCCAGTATAAAGCCTCAAGCATAGAAGCTATATAAACTTAAAGAGCTTAATGACAGCTTGTCGAGAAAGTTTAACCAGCCTCAACTTCTATCTTCCCCTGCAGGCGGGCTGAACAAATAAAATAGACAACTAAGTACAGTCGCTTCAAACTTTATTATGAATAAAGGAAACGGCATTTCGTTAGGGAGATATAACAGTTTTTTATATCAAAACTTAGTATTGTTAATTTACTCCTTTAGACGTAACCTTCACCTTTATATGTAAGATTCTAAATATATTTTACCATATCACAAACAATTTTTATTTTTAATTACGGCTTGGATGCGAGTCTTCTAAGCCAATTCCTTGTTTTACTTTTTTTTACAAAAACACTTCATTTAACAAACATAAACAATACTAGAGGCTAATTCTAAAAATTTGTTACGGTTTTGATCTTGTTTTGATACGAACTTGAGGATAGCACGCTGATTGGCGAGCGAAATGTACCAGAACTTGTGTCATTGATAATTGGATATCTCGCTCATGGTATAGTATCTCTGAAGAGGAGTAATGTAATGCTGATAATAATGCCATCTCTGGGTTATGCTGGACATATATTCCTCAGCCGTGGTGCCCTGCTGAGCTAAAAAGCGGTATCTCAATTGAAGATTGCATGCAAATAAGTACCTTAAATTTGAATCATAACGTTCCATTTCCAGTTCATTCGTTTTTGAGATACCGCCTTTAGCATAAGGAGGGCTGAGTGTGGCTAGATATCATTCTTGTGTGTAGATAGTAGAAAACAAAATATACCAAAACAAATATTTAAGCAGGTAACATAATCGTATTTAATTAAATCTAGAAGAATATATTTTAATAAAAAATGTTTTGATAGTGTTACTAACCTTACGTTGCAAATGAACTAGGAAACAAAATAAATTTGAAACGTAAAAGTAGTTTTTTTAATATGTAGTGCAAACACCGTACAATGACAGACTGACGTATTTAGACGAATAAAAAAACCAAATGACGTTTGGTTTGACGGGAAATTTTGAAATTATTTCTAAGTTGTTTTTTAATATAAATTCCGTATAAACATATTTTTGGTCAGATTTATGTTAAGATATTAACAAACAGCGTTTCTTTATATCACAACCAACCTTGTAAGTTGTGTTGAGTTGTGCTCTTACTCATTCAACCAAACCAACATAAGCATATTTATGAAATGTTGGCGATGGAACATGGAACATTGTAACATTTCAAATAACAGCCGTTGAACTAGCACCATTCTTAGTGCCCGTAAGGCCCGTCATACACGTTGCTCTGATTATCATAATTAAGATACTATTTTCCGTGCCTAGGTCTTAATCTGATAAATCAACTACAACCTGCCAAAATTAGAAAGACATACATCTACTGATAAAATCCAACCACAATACGTTACCTTTGTCGACATTTTACATGAATAATATCCCGATTCACTGATTTCTTGTTACCTAACATTAAATGTGACAATAGCACACCCTTAAAATGCATGCTCAACACTTGTCCTGTTTCGCTGTAAAATAACCTTTTTATACTTTTGATAACATCTTAACTGTTAATATATTTTCAGGTATTAAAAAGCTTTCAGAATAAAGTTGCGACACGGCAGGTATCGTGCTTTTCTTCGATAAGTTTTTCGATGTTGTCAATGGCAATTTCAGTGAACCTAAAAAAGGAAAATCTACCTAATCTAATGCGCTCTGCCGTGTCAGACGTATCTCTGCTATCTTTAGATAGCAGAGATACGCCTAACCAGTGCAAAATGAAACTAGACACTATGCTTTACATAATACTTAAACAAAATTTCAAAAAATGTCTTTAGTTACTGAGATATTTCATGTTTTAAGATAAACGTTTTCGAATTTTTGGACATTGAGTTATGCGTATCTCTTCTAACTCAAGTTAGAATAATTATGCGTAACTATTCGCAGTTTTTTTACGGCAAACTGGATATCTACTATCTCGAGTTATCATAGTTTCGCGTAACCACACGCAGGTAGTACGGCGATAGGCGGCTTGCGGTGAGGCGGGGGCGGGGCGCGGAGGGAGCGGCTCGTCGCTCCTTGCCACGTGTATTTGTTTATTTGTGTCGTTTTCAAGCAAAATGTACCACATTGTCGCTTGTCATAAGGACCTTCTGACAGGTTTTTCGTATAAAGATACAAGCAATTTTCGTCCTTATGGTAAGCGACACTGTGGTACCTACCCACAATAAATTTACACCAAACCTGAACCAAAACCTGAGTTCCACTAGGTAC
Organism: Cydia strobilella; assembly: GCF_947568885.1. Taxonomy (NCBI): domain Eukaryota; kingdom Metazoa; phylum Arthropoda; class Insecta; order Lepidoptera; family Tortricidae; genus Cydia; species Cydia strobilella. Next base: position 1,868,401 of record NC_086049.1, on the reverse strand, counting down.
AGCCGGGGTTCAGCATCAGCTCTATCTTGGGTACTGCTCTCCCAAGTGCTCACCAAGGCGTGTCGGATGACCAAAACAGCGTTTGCCTACGTTGCACCAAACCTGAGTTCCACTATTCGGTACAGCTCTCCCAATTGCTCATCAAGGCGTGTCGGATGACCAAAACAGCGTTTGCCTACGTTGCACCAAACCTGAGTTCCACTATTAGGTACAGCTCTCCCAAGTGCTCATCAAGGCGTGTCAGATGACCAAAACAGCGTTTGCCTATGTTACACCAAACCTGAGTTCCAATAGGTACAGCCGGGGTTCAGCATTAGCTCTATCTTGGGTACTGCTCTCCCAAGTGCTCATTACGACGTGTTGGATGACCAAAACAGCGTGTGCCTGTTACACCAAACCTGAGTTCCACTAGGTACAGCCGGGGTTCAGCATCAGCTCTATCTTGGGTACTGCTCCCCCAAGTGCTCATTAAGACGTGTTGGATGACCAAAACAGCGTGTGCCTATGTTGCACCAAACCTGAGATCCACTAGGTACAGCCAGGGTTCAGCATCAGCTCAGCTCTATGTATACTAAAACCTTCTCCAGAATGTAACAAACACTTTTCTGAAAACCGCATCAAAATCGGTTCAGCCAAACGCGAGATAATCGCGGACAAACATATGGGTCAAACTGAGAACCTTTTTTTTAAGGCGGTTAAAATTTTTGGAGTAACTGACCTTCTGCCGTTAATTCCGCCTTTTATATAGGTACTTACTGGGATTAAATAAAGTACATACAAACAAACACACACATACATACATACATACATACATACATACATACATACATACATACATACATACATACATACATACATACATACGTACATACACACATACATACAATCGATTGATCTAATCTACTTTATAACCAATGATGTTAAGGACTGATGGAAATTGGGCTCCTTGTATGTAATGTTTTTTTTTTTTTTTTTTTTTTTTTATACCACGTCGGTGGCAATCAAGCATACGGCCCGCCTGATGGTAAGCAGTTACCGTAGCCTATGAACGCCTGCAACACCAGAGATATTACACGCGCGTTGCCGACCCTTTAAAAACCTGTACACTCCTTTTTTGAAGAACCCCATACTGTAGCCCCTCGGGAAAACCTCGGCAGGGAGCTCATTCCACAGCCGAAGCGTACGCGGGAGGAAATTCCTCTTAAACCGCACAGTACGCGACCATTTAGGTGCTAGGGTGTGAGGATGAACACCCTGCCGATGGCGAGCGGTGCGGTGATAGAAAGCGGCCGTTGGCATCATGTCAAACAATTCTTCAGAGCACAGCCCATTGTACAAGCGGTAGAACACACACAAGGAGGCGAAGTCTCTCCTTAGACTTAAAGGTTCGATACCGCTTGTGAGTTTGGGATCGTCGACGATTCGTACAGCGCGCCTTTGGACTGAGTCGAAGGGTCCAAGCTGGCATCCAGGTGCTCCTGCCCAAAGGTGACAGCAGTACTCCATATGGGGTCTGACTTGCGATTTATATAGCAGCAGTCTTTGCCCCGGAGTAAAGTATCGCCGTGCTTTATTGAGCACACCGAGTTTTTTGGATGCCAGATCAGCCTTCCCTTCCAGGTGGCTACGGAATTGGACGTCACTGGAGATGTCGACACCGAGGATCCCAATACTCCCTGACATGGTAAGGGCTGTGCCTTCGAACTGTGGGACCACAGTAAATGGGGTTTTCTTAGCGGTAAACGCGCAAACTTGTGTCTTGGTGGGGTTGAATCGCACTAAATTGTCCCGGCCCCACACCGAAACTCTGGATAGAGTGCCCTCAATATCCGACACAAGCTTTTCACGACTCTCTAGCACCACGGAACGAGGGATGTTGGCACGGCCTGCGTAATAGGCATCCCCAGTACTGTCGTCTGCATAGCAATGAATGTCGTCGATAGACAACATGTCATTGATGTGCAGCAAAAACAGCGTTGGGGATAGCACAGAGCCTTGCGGAACGCCAGCGTTAATGTCCATGCTATTGGAGCAGCTTCCGTCTACTACGGCTCGTATGCGTCTGCCAGACAAAAAGCTAGCGATCCATTTGCATAGTCCCTCCGGCAATCCATAAGATGGTAACTTCGACAGGAGACCCCGATGCCAGACCCGATCGAACGCCTTCGCTATATCTAGGCTAACTGCCAATGCCTCACCTTGACTCTCAATGGCCGAAGCCCAGCGGTGAGTGAGATACACTAGAAGATCACCAGTCGAGCGACCGTGGCGAAAACCATACTGACGGTCGCTGATCAGGTCGTGTTCTTCTAGGTATCTCAGGAGCTTTGCGTTGATTATACGCTCCATGACCTTAGAGAGAAGGGAGGTAATAGCGATAGGCCTGTAATTCGATGGGTCCGATCTGTCGCCCTTTTTAGGCACAGGGTGCACAAGGGCCGTCTTCCACGAATATGGAACATGCCGTTTGTTGCTAGAGAGTGTGAAGAGACGCGCCAACACGGAACATAACTCAGGAGCACACTGCTTAAGCACAAGTGCTGGAATGCCGTCTGGCCCGCTCGACTTATGAACGTTTAGGGATAGCAACTCCCGCCGAATATCCCTCTGCGTGAATGAGATTTCGGGCATGGAGTATGCACACCGCGGGATGGTGGGCGGCACGGCGCTACCGTCGTCGTTCAAGGTCGAGTTCGAGGCAAAAAGAGTACCAAGAAGATCGGCTTTCTCTTTTGCACTGTGGGCCAGATCACCATCAGCTTTTCGCAGAGGTGGTAACGACGACTGACAAAAATTTCCCTCGGCAGCTTTGGCGAGCGACCAGAACGCGCGACTCCCAGAGGGATAGCCCGCTAGCTTGTCGCCAATGTGAGTTAGCACATTATAAAATGGATCATCTTGTGTAGTCTGGTTACGCGTTTTACTAGGAGCACTAATACAACGAACTCTTACAACTTAAGATAAAAGAACTACGCGTGACCACCTCAATATTCCCCATGCCCTGGTTACACGTTTTACTAGAAGTTGATACAATGTAGTCTTCTAACTTTAGATAAACGAAAACCTCAATAAGCCCGCGAGCCGTGGCCACGCGAAATATTATGAGCGCTCATACAACGAACTCATCTAACTTTAAGTTAACATAGTTACGCGCAACCACCAAATGTATGAAACAGTGGTTACGCCAAACTATGTTTATGCGTTTATTTCAAAAAGTATGTACTTTTACAAAAAAAAAGTAAAGAAATATTATTCTTCACGTCTATTGAAACACAAAACACATATTAAAAATGACTTAACTCAATAAACTCACGAAATATATGAGTTTATTAGTTTTCACGCTCACCAAACACTTTAAAGTCGATTTACTCAAAACTGTGTTTTTTGAGATAGCAGAGATACGTCTGACACGGCAGCGCTGTAACACCCAGATCACCGCACCACAAATTGTGGATAAAAAGCTTGAATGTTCTCAAAACTATGAAATATGCGACAAAAATGGATCTAAATTAAATCAAAAAAAGTTGGATCAAACTATTGAAGCTTTCCAAGTTATTTTGGGATCAAGAAGAAGAAATGAATTAGGTTGCCTCTAATTATTGTTTAAAACATAGTCAGGAAATAAATTGTTACATACTTGCTGTTAAGTTATTTTCACGGAAGTGCGCTTAAAGCGTCGCTGTATTTGCATGTGTCTTATAAGTAGGTACTTATAAATAATATATTGTACTTGATTCAACATAAGTTTTCATTTATTTATTCTGAAAAACTGATTTATGTAGTTTTCTAAGCAAATGGAAATTGGTACGACAAAGATTACTACATAAATCAGTTTCCAATATTAAAGTTGTTACATGTAGGTAAAGAACCCATAAGTACGTGTGTGTGTGTGTGTGTGTGTGTGTGTGTGTGTGTGTGTGTGTGTGTGTGTGTGTGTGTGTGTGTGTGTGTACATGTGTGCGTGTTTACTGCATATACAGTCTCATTAGTTGAGAGCAGGACCGCTAGGGGCAGCACTAGTAGAGACGTGAACGTGAAATGTCCGAGAGTTTCTTATCTATTACAGTAATAACATACACTAATCTATGATCTCGCTCGTGCTTGTTTGATTCCCGCACGGTAAGCGTTGCGTACGCGTACGAGTAAGTGCAGATGCTAAAGTATAACCCCAAGTAGCACAGTAGATGTCTGGGCAACTGGTGGTCTCTTACCCAGTCATTATTCGGCTGCTATACGGCTATCTGTACTACTTGGAACGTGCTTCAGGTTTTATAGATTGATATGAAATTTTGAAAATTATACCGCTTTCGAAGTTAACTCAATGCAATTATTACTATACGAATGACGTAGTGAGTGTTGTGTGCAACCCATCATTTGACAATAATGCCGTAAACGAGGGTAGTTTCCCGCCCCCCCTGCCGCCACCGGCGCCCGCGCCGAGTCATCGGGCGCGGAGGGCTGCGGCCCGCAGTCTGCGCCGGTCCGTCACCGTCGACGCAAGCTCCTGATGACGCTCCTCGGTACGGAGTGAAACATGTCGAGCGTTTTCGACTTAAAACACGTGAGTGACCCGTTATTAATATATTTAATATGTCTATGTCTCACGGAAGTTTTGTTATTAAAGTTGCAATTATTACTATTTAATAGGACAGGCTTTATGGAACTAAACTTCTAGGCTTAAAATGTTCTAAGTTACTAGCGATGGAATACTCGAATAAAAGACGCCCGAGGTACGTCAAGTAGGCTTTTAAGGGGCAATTTTGGAAAGCACTTGTACTGATTGCCGCAACTCTAATTTCGTTGCCGTTCCACTTTCGTTTAAGAGCATGTAAGTATTTTGTTATATCAATAACCGCTCGGTTCGGAAAGTACTTTTGGTGGTTGGTTTGCCGTGGCTTATTTGAGGTTCGCTGAAAGCGTATTGTCAATAAGCTATGATTCCAGAAAAATTTGGTACGGAAATATGTGTGTTTGTATAATCATAATCATTTATTGTATAATATTAATATTACATGTCAGTTATTTACAAAAAATATTAAATATAAAAGTTGATTAATAATATAGGTAATAATCATAATTAATATAAATTTTACCTGCTTGTAGCTAGTATAAAATGCTTAAAATATATGTAGGTAAAGGTCTTGTAATTAAGAGATATTATATTAATGGTCGTGTCGTATCAAAAAGTCAAAGAGCTGGCGCGGGATAGGGAAAGCTGGAAGATACTCCACCGACAAGAGAATAACTCTTAAGTTAATGATGATGATATTAATATAATAGCAATGTATTGTAAAAATATCATGATATTTTGTGATAGATTGTTTTGTGTAGAAACAACTACAGAAAAACAAAAAGACCCAAAATTTTCGAAGGTTATCTTATCCCAAAAAAACTCCTGTTTTAACTTTTCAGCCCAATCGAATCTTTTATTTGTTCGACTTTACTGTTTTCGCGTTGTTTAAATACCTTCAAAGTCCCCGAAAACGGAAAAGGCAGCTAAAAGGCAGCTTCCAATGTTAATTGGAAGTCGGCACCGAAATTGGCTATTGTCCTTAGGGTGACGTTGGATTTGCATAAGTAAATTGTCCGATACTTTCAGGGCTGAAACCCGCTTATATTCCGGGCTGTTTGCTTAATTGTTGTTCATTTTCTAATCTTTTCTACAGCTAATGTTGTTTTAAAATAAACAGAACTTAATCTGGAATATTCAATAAAATGGACCTAGGAAAATCGTGAAATTTTAAATCAATACAGTACCTCTAAGAACGAATTAAATTATTTTCTATGAAAATATTTTAATTTGTGTTTTTTCAAGTAGACACACTACTATTTAAACTATAAACTGAAAATAAATGCTCTGGACATTGGAGGCGTTGGTCATTTTTTCCTTCGTATGTGACATTTATTTTCAGTTAATACAGTACCCAAAAACCAGTAAAACTTATTACAAAAGACATAAGGTCCACCGATGGATAGTGAAGAGTGTTGCTGTTTATACTACTAACACACTAGGCGAGTTTTCTGTTCGTAGCTATAGTAGGCACTTTATCGCTACAAACTGGGCTATAAATCGAGGTTCGCAATTTGCGGGCATTTTTCATTGTCACTCTAATTACGCCTTCATTGGAGTAAAAGAGAAAGATTTCCGCAATTTGCGAATTTCTGCTTTCGCGGTAGCCCCACTGAACTCGTAGCGCGTAGCTCGCGCTGGCAGTGAATGCGCTAACAATCACTGTCGGCCGTATTCGAACAATGCTTATAAGTTGTCACAACGATACGATACCGATCTGTCAGTGTCAAAAGTGACATTTCTTAAACCAAAAACGTCACTTGTGACACTGAAAGATCGGTAGCGTATCACAGTGACATCTTAGAAGCATTGTTCGAATACGGCGGTGTGGTAAATTAGAACCTAACTATATATGTATACTTGGTAATTGTATATCTTCTTCAATTCTTTTGTTTTAAATTAGATCGTTTTTACTTTTAATATTTACGCAAGTGAGATAGACTGCAAAATAAACTACAAATCACGTAGATAATCAAAACAAGCATTTATAATAAAACACTGTTCCTAATTTTATTTAAAACAGTGCACTTTCAAGTGAAAGTCAAGTTTTTAAGCAGCCGGAACAATTACGGTTTTCCGATAGCTTCATTGTATTCTTAATGAATAGGACTTGTTTAAATTTCCTTGCATCCGCGATCTATTCTATTGGATTCACGTAGACCAGTTAAGGCCAGTCCAGAAAAGAAATTGGCGTCAATCCGATAGAATCATCACCAATTTTAGATTTATGGTGATATATGAGCGCTCCAAATATTAAACATGCCCCCAAACGCGAAAACTAGCGTCACAGATTGGTATTCTTGCGTTCGCACCTCCATTTTATCGGTAATATCGGTCATAATCGGCGAGCCAATTGGCGTTTGCGTCCGCACCACCTAATTTGATCAGACAATTTAATCAGATTGGCAAAAAATTGTTCTCGTCGACTGGCCTTTAGTTCTGTGTTTAAAATCGCAATTTAATTGGCTAAGGTTACAGACATATACCATACAAAATCGATATAGCTGCCTAGATTTTGAGTCGTAGCAGTGTAATATTGTAGCAGTAATGCTGCAGTCTGAATCCGAATGGTTTCTAATGAGAGAGCACTTAATATGTTTATTTGGTTGCTACGTCCCTTTCGGTCGACACAAGCAGTAACACCGTTGTGCGAGTTTTGCAGACTCGAGTTGAGTGAAACCACACTGCTATATTGCCTAGTCGTCATGATAAAGATTTAAATGTCGTATCGGTCTGGAAATACCGCGGACGACATTTCATTCCACAGTTTAGCTGTGCGAGGCAGGAAGCTCAGATACTTCAGAAACGCACAGTTGAGGACTGCCAACCATGTAAGTGGTAAAGATAGAAATGTTGTCGCGTAGAGCGATGGCGTAAAGAAGTAAAGAAGCGGCAGGGATTAGTCCGAACCATTCCTCGGATCACTTTCCGTTATACATGTGATAGACCAGACATAATTTCTGTGGCCATCCCGTATTCCATAGGAGAGAGCACTTATGTAAATTTGGTTGCTACGTCCCTTTCCCACAGTTGAACCGTTGTGCGAGTTTTGCTGACTCGAGTTAAGTGAAACCACACTACTATATTGCTAAGATACGCGAGCGAGGGAACTTCAACTTCTCAGGTTAACTAGTGTAACAACTATAATCTACAGGCCAATTCGAACGTACACTGATATCAGAACGGCATCTAAATTATGTCATTGTCCGTACATATTGGTGCGAGCGATACAAATTATAACTAAATTACATCATTCAGATATTATTCTGATGTCAGTGTATGTTCGAATTGGAAAAGATTAAAATCAATTTTCAATTTTATATAGCTGTCGTCAAATTTTCGAAGTCGGTGCCAAGCCATAACTTAAAAGTAAGAAATAAAGCTGTCCATTACTTACTTGAGATATTACTGACCAAGTATTGTAACTATTAACATATAAAAAGCGCGCTTGTAATAGGGAATGTTACGCGAAAAACCAGGGCGCCACCACCACAATCAGAGGATCTATCACAAAACAAGAAAATGGAAATTTCGTTATCTCTGTGACTCTTGCATATTCGAGCGATTAAGAGGCAGATAGCGAAATTTCGCATTCGCGTTTCCCGGTAGGTCCTCTGTAAACAAACCGAATTGGTGCATCAATGTCATATTTTATGATCTCTGAAAACTTGTCAGAAACCTGTTCAAGGTACAGTATGTATAAGTTACTCTATGGTTTACTAAAGCGGCTAGTCCTGCACTCTGGTGGCAGAACATTGCAGTAATATCCCCTATTGTAAATAGCAAAGATAGATACATAGAGTAACTTATACTAGAGCGGTACTGTCATAGTAAATTTTGTAACCCCAGTAAATTCACTGCCATCTGTCGACACACTTTAAAACTAAAAATGAAGATTTATAAAAATACGATAGAATGTATTTAAATATAGATAAATGTTTTTTTTAATTTGCATTAATTATTTTTATGATTTTGACCCATGTTCTTTCACTGATATGCGTTAAAATTGTTAAATAACAAACGAAACGGAGGATATTACGGAGTTATATCTATCAAAGATAGATATAACTCCGTAATAGATGGATACAGTCTAAGGAAAAAACGTGCCTCGAAAATCAAGAAAATTTGATTCTCGTTCAGAGGGCGCTACTAGTTTTGGCCTACAGTCGTATAGATGGCGTTGACGGTTTCGTTTGTTATTTAACAATTTTAACGCATATCAGTGAAAGAACATGGGTCAATATAACATTTAAAACTTTCGCGGTTTAAACACATATTAAATCACATTTAGAAACGGGTCTATCGCGAATTTATTTTGTTACCTTTATTTACCGACGTTTCGACACAGGTTTCACTGGTCGTGGTCGCGGCTAACTGACGTCCCAGCAAAATGTCAAAACAGAGATTTGTGTGACTACCCCACGAAAAGTGCATTTAAAGTTCGAGGTAGACATCACATTTTCAAACCACCCACTACACATACAAGTTAATTATTGTCAATAGTCCGACACACAACACTCACAACATCCGCGCCATTATTATCCTCGAGTTGTGCGAGAAGCGATTGAAATCAAGAAGCACCCCAGAAATTTTAATAGGGAAGATGGTTTTAACTTATCGGCAACTTGGGGACCAGTGATCCAGAAGTTAAAGCCAAGGGATCTATCTTCGGATGTGTGCGCGGATGTTGTGAGTGTTGTGTGTCGGACTATTGACAATAATTAACTTTTATGTGTAGTGGGTGGTTTGAAAATGTGATGTCTACCTCGAACTTTAAATGCACTTTTCGTGGGGTAGTCACACAAATCTCTGTTTTGACATTTTGCTGGGACGTCAGTTAGCCGCGACCACGACCAGTGAAACCTGTGTCGAAACGTCGGTAAATAAAGGTAACAAAATAAATTCGCGATAGACCCGTTTCTAAATGTGATTTAAAACATGGGTCAAAATCATAAAAAATAATTAATGCAAATAAAAAAAAACATTTATCTATATTTAAATACATTCTATCGTATTTTTATAAATCTTCATTTTTAGTTTTAAAGTGTGTCGACAGATGGCAGTGAATTTACTGGGGTTACAAAATTTACTATGACAGTACCGCTCTAGTATAAGTTACTCTATGGTAAATAGGTAACGCTTAAAGTATTTAGAATGAAGCACTTGAAGATACTGCAATGAAAACTGAAACTTAAAACTTAGTCTGCCTTTAACTCGCCCACGTTTGGAGTACGATCGGAATTAAGCCCCAGATTATGTGGCCATGTCTCATTAATGTTACAAACGTATGCATATGTAAGATAATGAACTAACGTAATGAACCGGATAGTTATATATGATTATGTTTAATTAATTTGTAGTTAATTTGGTACTAGGTTTTCATTTATAATGATATACTAGCTGTTGCCCGCGACTTCGTACGCGTGGATTTGTATGTTGGTGGTTATATATTCTACATGAGCATAATATAGAACATTATGCAGCAAAAGATATCAGTAGGGACGGTTAATCATATGTTAATAATTATACAACGCATGAAATTTGTCTTTCACAAACTACGAAGTTTCAAGACCCTAACTGAAAAAAAATGTTCCCGATATAATCCCTCTCGACCCTCTTAAGAAGATTTACAAGTCCACTATTTAAAAAAAAATTCGCTCCCGAAACTATTAATACAAACTTTTCAAAAACGGTGTAAGTAATCAATCTTCGTCTATTTTAATATAATGCCCTTTTTACCAAGTTTCAAGTTCCTAGCTTAAAAGAAAATTTGTACCACATATAAACTTACATCCCCTTTTTAACCCCTTTAGAGGTTGAATTTTTAAGAACGTTGAAATAACTTTTTTGGAATCTTATACAATGCCTTTCTAAGAAGTTTCAAAGCATTTGTAATGGATTCACTTTGAACCCCTTTTTAACCCTTTTAGGGGATGAATATTTAAAAACGCTTAAATTACTTTTCTTGTATTCTAATAATATATGCCTTTATACAAAGATTCAATTCCCGCACTCAAAAATAAAATTGGATCTCCATACAAACTTTCAACCCCATTTTTACCACCTTGGGGGATGAATTTTCAATTATGCTGAAATAAGTTTTTTTCTCCTTTAAATTATTTATATTTCTACGAAGTTTCAAGTTCCTAAAATAAAATTAGGACCACGACAAAATTTCAACCCCTTTTTAACCACTTTAGGGGATGAATTTTTAAACACGCTGAAATCACTTTTCTTGTATTCTAATAACATGCCTTTATGCAAAGATTCAAGTCGCGCACTTAAAAAAAATGTTTGACCTCCATACAAACTTTCTACCCCTTTTTCACCACCTTAAGGGATGAATTTTCAAAAACGCTGAAATTACTTTTCTAGTATTTTAATAATATGCCTTTATACAAAGTTTCAAGTCCCGCACTCAAAAAAATTTATGATCTCCATACAAACTTTCAACCCCTTTTTCACCACCTTAGGGGATGAATTTTGAAAAACCCCTTCTTAGTGGATACTAACGTCATAAAAGCTACCTGTTGTGAAAAATTCAGCTCTCTAGGTCCAACGGTTTGGGCTGGGCGTTGATTTAAGTGAGTCAGTTAGTCAGGACTTTTACGTTTATATATATAGATTTAATTACGACAAATAGGTAATGTTGTAAATATCTTTATTACTAAGAGTTTTGAATGATTCACGCTTAGTTTCACTAGACTTATATTGACCGGGATATGGACCGAGGGCGGTCTACACAACTTTGACACCCACCCGCTATTTTCATTCACCGCATTGCATCGACTCAACTTGTGCGTTCAGAATTACATTCAACATCATTTAAAAAAACAAATGTTTCTTATGGAATTTAAGGTTTATGACTTAAAATTATTAAATAAAGCTAAATTTGGTATTTTTTATTAAATTCTCAAACCATTAATTATTACCTCCATCTGTATCTGACCCTTGATCCAGCCACCTTACGAGTCTCTCAAGGTGTTGGTCAGGACTATTCGCCATGAGGAACAATGATCGTCGAGTCCACATCCCACATGGCGGTTATCTCGTGAGTCAAGATTTGTTCTTCTCGGCTTTCACGAGTTTCTCTAGTGGGGGATATGGTGTAGTCGAAGAGCACGGCCCGGCGCTGTGGTCGGTCTGTCAGCACATTGTCAGGTTTATTGGCTACAATAATATAATTAATATATTAAGGCAAGGCCTAATTACGCATCATTAATGCTATCAACTCTACAGATGACTGCACATACGGTTATTTTGCGTACGTAGGAAATTTCTCCGATCCCTATCTACAAAGACTACAAAGAGTCCATTATTTCGCCCAAAATGTTAATTTGGCGGTTTATTACATTACCAACCCACACAAATCATGTGTGACCAACATAATTCAAAAGGGAACCACGTTATTTTCGTTACACGTGCTCATCAAATTGTAAAATACTCAAGCCCTACTTTATGAGCAATTTGATGAAGGTACTAATAATTGACAGTTTACTTGCTCCGCCGGACCCTTTTAGTGGGTACAGAATACCGACCTATACCAAAAAGGCTTTAGTCACTATATCATGCGTAAGAGATAGTACTTTTTATCACGTAATTTTAAAAAAACAAAGCTTTTCCATGCAGGGTTGGAGTCGCTAGGCTGTCAGGTTTAGGCGTTAGGTAGGGTATAGGTATACTTCATATTACCCATTCCATAAAAGTGGCATGTTAATACCGGACTTTATATAAAGGGATTCAGATCGAGCATGGTTTTGGATATTCAAAAAAAACCGGCCAAGTGCGAGTCGGTCTCGCACACCGAGGGTTCCGTACTTTTTTAGTATTTGTTGTTATAACGGCAACAGAAATACATCATCTGTGAAAATTTCAACTGTCTAGCTATCACGGTTCATGAGATACAGCCTGGTGACAGACAGACGGACAGCGGAGTCTTAGTAATAGGGTCCCATTTTTACCCTTTGGGTACGGAACCCTAAAAACAACCTATTTTTATCATGGTAAATGTCGATGGTTAAACCTCTATATCTCTCGATTATATAAATCCTGTGCCCAGCAGTGATGAGAGGTGACTTAAAGCTGGTGATGATGATGATAAGATTAATGACGAGTTCGTTAATATCGAAGAAACTTCTTAATTTTTAAAGCGAGGATTTTCTGAGTTGATACATAGAAAATGCCTCGTATTGCAACATAGACATAGTATATACAAGTAGTTATAAACGCGCCACCTAGCGACCGGGGGTAAGAGAAAGAATATTCATATAAAATTTGGGCAGCATAGAATTTTTTCTCTTTCACTCTTATAAATTTCGGTATTTCGCCATCGCCTCCTACCTATGATGCCACCCGGTCGGTGATAAGGACAAAGCATGACACTATTTTCTCTATCCTCTTATATGAATCGCAATAAGACTGTCTTTCTCTGTCAAAGAGTGTCAGGCCCTTGAATGCAACCTTTTTACAACTCGAAACTATCTAGATTCGATATTTTTTTCACATATCCAATCCGTGTTCGATTACCCTCTAAGGACAGGACAGTCAGAAGCCAAGGAGCTACTTATTGCTATCTGAAATACCTCACCTGGTCAGCCAGGCGAGATTTTCTTAACGATCTAGTCCCGTTCTTACTCGTATATAAAACAATTTTCTTCCCCTCTTCGTTCTAAGGATCTCACTCTTAAGAAAAACTTGGGATCTGGGGGCCTAGCCAAGATGACAGTTAGCAGAGAAACGAAACATAGCACTCTGTCTCTCTCAATCACACGAATAGAGTATACTAGTATATATATATATATATATAGAGGCAACAGTGTTTCGTTTATTTTTCTGCAAAAGATTGTCACCTTGACTAGGCTCCCAGATCATTTACGAGTAGAACTCCTTTCATAGTTACCTTTGCTGCTCACTGTACCATGCATGACTCACACGAATCGCAACATTGACGGCGACCCAGCGAAAAAGAATCACCATTAAGTTAATTGGCAAAATGTCTGCCTTATCAGTTTTACGCTCCAGCGGCTGATTAACGGTACGAAAATAGCCCGGGTACGCCCTATCGGACAATATTTCTCGGTATCGGGGACGCGTCCATCTTCGGCGATGGACGCTGGCGCGGCGATGTTGGCCGCCCTTTTCGGTTGCACCAAACCGTCTGTGATTGTTATAGCGTTCACTAAATTTTATTGTATGGGAAGTTGCATAGTTTACTGGTGAGAGCCGTTTATCGGATAATTGTGGTTAGCAGGCCCTAAACTAGCAGTGGCCTACTATATAACTATAATACACTATAATACTTATAGTGCGACCATATGGGTTAATCTTTGACAATTTATTTCCTACTAATTAACCCTCATTTTGTCTCATTCAGTTTTTTATTTTAAAAATGCATAATTCTAATTTCGTCACTTTTTCTTTAATAATACATCTATTTCAGTTTATAATTTATATAAGTACTGTGTGTGTGACTATCTACTTAAAAAAACACAAATCAAAATATTTAATAAAAATAATTTGATTTGTTCCCAAAGTTGTGCAAAACTTTTGTTACTATTACTTATATGTCTTGACCCTCGTGACTTGAAACCTTCTCATCGCTCTAGGGTCTAGACACATTTTGGAATCTTTCTCTTGCTCGGGTATCAATCACGAGGAGTTAAACAACTTTGTCTCCAATGTGGCAGTAAAGTAAGAATTGACTTGCTTATTTACTGACCGAAATGTGTATACCAACTTTCTGTTCGACGGATCCGGAAAACGGCAACTTCGTTTAGCGCAGCGGGCCGAAAGTTGATGATGTTCTCCAGTCGAAGGGCAGAAAAAGACTGTTCTTCATTCAAACCACTGCAATCAAATGTAAATTGTGTTATGAGACAATTGGCCGGTATTACATTCCGCCTGCGCTCCGAGTGGATTACTCCGCCAAGATTGGAGACAAGCTACAAAGTAAGCATGACAGTTAAATGGGTTTGATGCTATCACGACGTCGCCGGATTTGGCATACTGTCTTAAATAAGACAACAATTTAAGATTATTGCAAAATAAACTGCAAAATTGTAGTAAAGTAGTAGTGAAACACTTTATTGTACATAAATCAAAACAAATCAAGGCGAACTTATATAACTTTGAGGAATCTTTTCCAGTTAACCTTTGAGCAATTGACGGAGAATAGGAGACGGTAGACATCCGTACTGTACTGTGCAAACGGCCCAAAAAAGCGAAAGAATATCTAGCTTACTTATATTACCTACAATCATAGACTAACTGATACTAGAGCGGTACTGTCATAGTAAATTTTGTAACCCCAGTAAATTCACTGCCATCTGTCGACACACTTTAAAACTAAAAATGAAGATTTATGAAAATACGATAGAATGTATTTAAATATAGATAAATGATTTTTTTTATTTGCATTAATTATTTTTATGATTTTGACCCATGTTCTTTCACTGATAATACTGATATGCATAAAAATTGTTAAATAACAAACTAAACCGTCAACGCCATCTATACGACTGTAGGCCAAAACTAGTAGCGCCCTCTGAACGAGAATCAAATTTTCTTGATTTTCGAGGCACGTTTTTTCCTTAGACTGTATCCATCTATTACTGAGTTATATCTATCTTTGCCTACAATATACATACAACAGTATATGACCTACAACAAATATATATATATATACCTATATATATATATATGTACATATATATTCTATAATACATATTACATATATACAAAAACTACAATACCGCACACATCCTTTAAATTAAGTTTCGTCTCATAGCCATAACTTTTTTTAATATATATTTTTTTTTTTTTATTGTTTCCAGCTAATACACTTATTACGTATTTTGTAAAACTGGTACCTAAGTATTTGTACTGATACAAACTATATATTAAATAAATAAAATAAATAAATATTATAGGACATTCTTACACAGATTGACTAAGTCCCACGGTAAGCCCAAGGAGGCTTGTGTTATGGGTACTCAGACAACGATATATATAACATATAAATACTTAAATACGTAGAAAACACCCATGACTCAGGAACAAATATCTGTGCTCATCACACAAATAAATGCCCTTACCGGGATTCGAACCCAGGACCATCGGCTTCACAGGCAGGGTCACTACCCACTAGGCCAGACCGCTCGTCAAAATATTACCAAGGATATTCCTACATTTCAATCACCACTTGTAAAACTATCACCACCACCACCACCACATTATACAAGCTATAGTGAATTCGTAGGTGATCTAGGAAACGACGAAAAGGTTATAATTAAATACGTTGAGTGCTTAGCAACAGTAGGTAAGCAGTCTCTAACATTTTTTTATTTTATTTTATTGGTATTTTGAACTGTATACTGCAAAACATTTTGAGCTGAATACTGTGTGTTGTTTTGCTTAGCGATATATGGCAAAAGGTTGCTGTTACTTTTCCGCAATTAAGTAAACACTAAACCATCGAAATGTAAACGTTCCCTCACAGTTGAATATTTAAGTTGGTAGTTGGTAGTTGTCATGACGTGACATTGTCACTAATTATTATATTGCGTTTTCACGTAAGTGCAAATGTATGTCGAGAAAGCGTAGAATCATTAATTTAGGTACACTAAATTGCTCTTGGGGCCAATATGATTGTACAAATGACAATTGGCTTCCGACTAGTGTTGGTTAAGATTCGAGTCATTTGAGTCTCTGCTTAAAGACTCGACTTAGATTTTCAGACTCTTGTAAACATGTTGAAACATGAGTTCTTTTCAACTTGTTAAAAACCCGAGAATTTTGTAGAAACATGAGTATTTTTCAGAAATCCCTTAAGAGACTAGATAAGTATTTTGCGAATACCTTTGGACGCAAAACAATCTTTCTTAAATCGCTTAATTAATATTTTCCAAAAACACTAATATTTCGATTCACAAACCAACTTAACTAAATTAAAAACCGGACAAGTGCGAGTCAGACTCGCCCACCGAGGGTTCCGTTCTTTTCAGTATTTGTTGTTATAGCGGCACCAGAAATACATCATCTGTGAAAATTGACATTGAGTAGGAGCAACGAATTCAATCGACCAACCAAATGCCGCAACGTGCGATTGTCGGTGATGTTCGGAGAAGCCATTTTTAGGGTCCCGTTTTTACCCTTTGGGTACGGAACCCTAACAATGGCTTCTCCAAACATCACCTAAAATCGACCGTTGCGGCATTTGGTTGATCGATTGAATTTGTTGCTCCTACTTAGCCAGCAGCCAGCAATTATCTAAAATCGCATGCCATTTGTTGCAACGTTACAGACGTTAAGACTAAGGTAAACTAGCATTTGCATGTTGACAAAAAAACAGTTTAGGTATACATACTATGAATGAGGTCAAATTTCAAAAGTATCTGGTCGCAAAGCGGAGATAACCTCGGCAGGCCCATGTCCGGCGTTTTTGCCGAAATCCCGCCACCGGTGACATATGGCGGCACTTATCCCTCGAAACTACTGTCATTCTGCGATCTAATTTAGCGATTCAGTTAGAAGTGATTTAATGTAGGAAGGTAAATTGAATTTTAGTATTGGTTGAGGTTGGTTACTTCATTTTTTATATTTATTTATTACAAACATAAGATACTTAAAGTCGAAACCAAGGCACTCTACAATTCATGTTAAAAACATACAATTTACAATAGAAAATTTAAATCACAATCAACTTTTGTCATGTTAGAAATCAGGCAAATATATTATCCAAAATAACCGCATGTTTTACAAAATCTTGCCATTTTAATATATCAGATTCTGTCAGGGGTGCGAAAATCCTCCTTTCGGGTATTCTCGGCTCCGTTCGGCTTAGCATTGCTCCGAGCAATTATTAGGGTTGATACAACTTGATGTTCCTTTGCCTGCACGACCACAGATAAAATAATGACTTGAATTTTGACAACCCTAAATAGCCGAAAGGGATAGTGCCATATATTAGAAAGGGACAGCATGATTCGACCGTGAACCGCTGTCAAACTTCGGTTTTGTATCAAGTTTCCTTTCTGTACGGTTGTACTATTATTTATTCTGTGATTCTGTTTAATATATAAGAAGTGTCTCGCAGACGGCAACACATTGTCTATGACACTTTTATTGAATCGCTGCCAAATAGAAAGATGGAGATATCTCATATTACCCGCTAACCAGCTACATTTTTACTATTCGTACAGTCAAAGTTCTTACGCAATGCTCGCGAATAATTTCGTAAATTCGCCTTTTACTATAACTAAGTAGAAAATGAGACTGATACCTGACTCCACAGTCAAATTAAATGTATTTTCAGGAGCTTGGGCAGTCTGTTATTAATAACATTTAATTATAATAAATAAATTAGCAATACAGGAAATAACAGTTAATTTGAAAACACTGTTTTAAAGTATATTTTTGTGTATTGGAACTTCTCTAATTAACATCACTGATGTATCAAATATTCTTTGAGAAAATCACTACTAAATCGGTCGATCCGTTTTGATTCAGTAGTAAATACATTAACAAACAAAACATATGATAAAAACTATCTGTTCTTTATATCCTGCTACCCTAAGGTTGTCTGGAAGAGATCGCTTACAGCGATAAGACCGCCTGTTGCTACCTTTATTTGCATTGTAAATCTGTTTTTTTTTCTTTGTGGTTCAATAATGGATATTTATTATTATTTGTATGTCTTTACCATATCACGGGACCATGGGGTCCCGGACCTTTGGGAGGCGTACGTGGGGCCGAAGCCAACAGCGCAGAGGCCCTTTAAGACACTTTAATCTAAAAGCAAGGGATACACGTGGCGGATACTATCCCCGAAAGCACAATGTGATACATCCGGAGATGGTCCCCGCCAGGTGCAAAGACTATTGCAGTGCACCACTTTTGTGCTGCGATGGGAACTAAGGTCATGGGCTATTGATTTGAATGTTGGATGGACTGGATAATGGGCTATGGGGGGAGACTAGCGGACACCTGCCGTGACAATGTCTCAAAATTGTGTAAGACATGTGGTGACTCGCCAACTCATTTAGTGGGCCCTACAACGGCCGCACGCACAGTGCGACAATAGGGCAACACTTCAGAGCGGCTGTTAGGTTGTCGAGAGGTGAGTCTGCAGTAACCAGATCCCGGTGATCCGTTCAGCAGGCCGCCGGCCTTATGACATTTTACACTTCCAACCTGGAGCATAGGTCCCGCTCTTGCGATTCCACTCTAGCCGGCCAGTCAAGGCAAGCACAGAGGCGAGGGCCAGATGACAGTGCCCTCCGGAATAGGGGTCCGCGGTGTCGCCACTCACCGTCAGCTCGCCACAAGCTGCCCCCGCGGGTTTATTATTATTATTATTATACGTCTGCTTTCCGTCAAAACAAGGGAAAAAAATAAAAACTCCCGAACAGTAGGAATAACCTTTGTGGAGTTTTATAATAATGTTGGTGGTAACTAATCTAAAATAATTACCTTTAAGAAACAGAAGCTACTTGTAATTTGATAAATATCATCGCCATTATTTCCCGCAACTAAGTTTTACTGGGCGCGTAGCCAACGTGTCAATCGTTAACGCTCCGTAGCGTATCGTAGTCGTCTCTCTCTATCACCCTTCCCCACTAGTGCAACAGTGACAGTTGCGTTTCGTTCGCTACCGAGCGTTAACGATTGCATGTTGGCTACGCACCCTGGTATCAGTTTCAAACTTCTATTATAATACACTTACGGTGACCCATTTCAGAATATTCTAGAAAATGTCATCATTAATTAACGTATTTCCCGAAGTCAATTTAACTATATTATTTTCTACCTGACGAGGATCTTTAATATGTTGTAGTTAAAACTCAAAACTACGACACTGTAAGAATTGCCTGGATAAGTCAACTTGATCAAAAATGTATTGGGCAATCCCATTATAAACCGGTAAACGGAGGTCACTAAGGTCCTAAAACTCCTAAAAGAGGTTCTAAAGGTACCAATTTTGGACCATGCCTCAGTCAAAAGTGTCCGGGTGGAATGATAAGCCGTGCTGAAGTAGGTAACTGGTCAAACTCCAAATTGACCGTTTTACCAGGAGTGCGAAACTCCTCGCTTCGGGCAAACTCGGCTCCGCCTCCGTTCAGCTCAGCATTGCTCCGAGCAATTATTAGAGTTGGCACAACTTGACGTCCCTTTGCGTGCACGACCACAGACAAGATAATGACTTGAATTTGGACAACCCTAAATAGCCGAAAGGGATAGTGCCATATATTAGAAAGGGCTAGCATGATTCGACCCTGAACCGCTGACAAACTTCGGTTTTGTAGGAAGTTTCCTTTCTGTGCGTTAGTAGTTATTATTTATTCTGTGGTTTTACCTTGAACCCGATTTGCGTTTGGTCAATAGGATTGCTAATTTATTTTTATAAATTATAGGCATTAAATTTTTACTAGGCAAACCGAGAGAGCCTTTTTTCGGGGTTTGACTACAACAAACGTTTAATTCATCATGTCAGCCGATAGACGTCCACTGCTGGACATAGGCCTCCCCCAAGGCTCGCCACTCCGACCGATCCTGTGCCGCTCGCGTCCACCGAATTCCCGCGACCTTCACCAGGTCGTTGCTCCATCTCGTTGGAGGCCTACCGGCAGTTCGTCTTCCGGTACGCGGACGCCACTCCAGAACCTTCCGGCCCCAACGGTCATCAGTTCTGCGAGCAATGGGCCCCGCCCACTGCCACTTAAGACTCGCAATTCTGCGAGATATTTCGGTGACCCTAGTTCTACTGCGGATATCATCATTTCTGACTCCATCACGCAGAGAAACGTTTAATTAATTTTATTAAAACATGATATTACTAAAATCGACTCGCCCGCTACAAACGAGCCTCGTGCAGAAGATTTAATTTTGACTGAGATAAAAGGCTTGTAATAAGCAGCATCTGGCTCCGTCCCAGCACAAATTAGCTTTATAATTGCAACCACAGAAAATGTTTCACTCGAAATAATTTGATACATTAAATAAATTCTTACAAAATACTGGAATAAAAATAACTATTCCAAGTGGGGTGAAGGGAAATGTTGTACTATTTTATGTACAGTCAAGTGTAAAAATATGGGTGCACACATCATACTCAAAACATGTCAACTGCCAAGGAGTGGAACGCCCTGCCCGAGTCTGTGTTTCCGCATGAGTACAATCTGGGGCTCTTCAAGGCAAGAGTTAATAGGTATCTCATAGGTAAGCGTGCTCCACCGTAGACCGCATCATCACTTACCATCAGGTGGGATCGTGGTCAAACGCCTGCCTATTCATGATAAAAAATAAAAAAATAAACATGTCTTATGTCAGCGAATAAGGACTATGGGACATATTTTTGAGTAAGTTATATGCACCCATATTTTTACACTTGACTGTACATAAAATAGTGAGACATTTCCCTTCACCCCAGTACTACCCATCCCATTTGGAAAATACTTCGAAAATTTCGCATATTTTTGTTTGGGGAACGAAATTTTCATTTCCAAAGGGAATTTGCGTTATAAATTTTCCGAAAAACTTCGAGAGCTTTCCAGTCATTTTTTAACTTTCCGCAATTTACGCAATCTGCAATTAAAAACAAACTTTATAGACTCTGACCACGCTAACTTTGCACTAACTTGGCAGTAAGAATGCATACATATTCCTATAAGCTCCATAACTACATACTTGACGTAGCACTTAGCATGGAAACTTAGCGTCGTCCGACTTTAAGAGCTCATTTGACGGCGCGTGAACTCCTATGCGATTTTAATTACATTGCGGACTATTGAACTTACATTCAATTCAGCCGATCGATCAAATACCGCAATGTACCGCCGACCGGTCTTTCCTAGTGGGTATTAGTGACCCTGACTGTGAAGCCGATGGTCCTGGGTTCGAATTCCGGTAGGGGCATTTATTTGTGTGATAAACACAGATATTTGTTCTTGAGTCACGGGTGTTTTCTATGTATTTTAGTATTTATATATTATAAATATATCGTTGTCTGAGTACCCATAACACAAGCCTCCTTGGGCTTACCGTGGAACTTAGTCAATCTGTGTAAAAATGTCCTATAATATTTATTTATTTAATGTAATGAAACGTGAATGAAACTCGCACGCGAATTCTCGCACCGTCTTAATGAGCCCTGCTCAGACTGAAGCCACTTAAGTATTTATTCCATTATATTTTTATCATTGAGTGGCATTGTTTCCCACTTCTTGCCGCTTTATTAGTTGGCCTTTATTTCCAGAAACAATGGGAACTGCATAACAAAGCATCTAACTATAGCCTTCGCTTCAACATTTTTATTAATCGTGACGTAGCAAATTAGTCATGAAATGTTTAATAACGTATAGTTCGTTCAGTGAAGAAGTGTAAAATTTACCACATTTTCACATTTTCTTTTCAAAAACTACAAAACCCTTTCTGTCCGGTATTCGCCATTACCCGTGGGGTTAATACGGACAACAGGGTTGGTCTGGGGTATACATTATATATAGGTATATTGAAATATATTGAAATTAGAATTTGTTTTGACATTTTTATGCGCATGTTTTTATAAGTATTTATGTTGAGGTTAGTTTTAATTAGTTTTCATGTTCCTACTCATATCTGTACTCCTAGCATGTAAGTGAATTGGTTTTAAACTGTAAACTTACATTGTTTCCAATAAATAATAAATAATACATGCGACAGTGCACCGAAGTGGTTTATAAAGCCAAGCGGTTTTTTGGAAGGCTATAACAATTTCAAAGCTCTAAAGACCAGGGAACGAAGTTTACAGGCACAGGTAGTTAAAATATATGTAAATTACATGAAACCTCGCGAATAAATAAAATATCTGACTACACCTAACTCATACCTAACTTCCCTGAAGGGGATCAAAGGCAGGGGGGTGTCACTGCGCAGTTTAGGTATATTTGGCCGGCGCACCGCCCGGGAAGGTGTATGGCAGTGGGTTGCCGCTCGGCTCGCACGATAATCGTGTCACGTGGCGCTCGCGAAACCTAAATCGCGATCTAATCTGTATAAAAGATAATGTAGGAAGCAGAAAAAACATATTTTTTAAATTCCGGACTATATTGACCGACATATTTTCAAAGGAATAAGTACTTCTGTGGCATACCTACTTCCGTGAGAATCAGACATACTATCTCCGGCTAAAAATTTTATGTTTACAGAATCAACGTTTGTAATTCCTACATATTTATCTTAAAAATAATAAATCAGTAGGTATAGGTACAAAAACTTGTCAAGTGACAACCCCGTGCCGACACTCGCAGTTCGGTCATAAAACTGCGGCGCGCAAAGAAGATTCACGGTTCGTGCGCGGTTATAAGTTTCAATTTTGTTTGTAGGCGGCGAGTGTAGGTATAATTTTATACCTAAATCTGGCTTTTGTGAAGGAGTGAATTTTCTGTACGGTAGTACTATTAGTTATTCTGTGTCAAAGGGGCGCCGTATCGCCACAGAATAACTAATAGTACTACCGGTATCGCCCAAGACATGAACGTCAGCAATTACCCACTGTCCGGGATTACGCCACTCTCCCCTACTATTAAAGCGAGTAGAAGTTTTACATGTAATATAAATATGTACATTGGATGCAAATAAAGATCTCTATCTCTATCTCTACATACAAAAGTTGTACCTTCTCGCTCTGAGTTCTGAGGTAATTAATAACCACATTATAATATTAATTTCAAAAGGATCAACAGCGAGCTATGAACACACCCAAGTTTAGCCGCAACACCGCGGTGAAGATTTTATCGTGGCATACGAACATGCTTAATTAAAGATTATATTAGTTGCAGTTTCCAAGTTATTTCATTAAGTACCTACTAGTAAGTGCTTTGAGGTAATTTAGAAATGGTCTATAGGTTTCTAGCTAACCTAAAACTTAAACCTAATTAATTAGACCTTTTTAGAGACATCTATTTGAGTCACGTGACACAGATTTAGTACCTATCGTGGAGACTATATAAAGGAGCCAAATCTCTATGTATGAAAAGTGTCCATCAAAAAACAGTAATTAGGCGGCGCCACCATACACCGAAATACTACCAGAATCAACCTACGTAATTTGGTCGGGTTATTTGTTGCCTTATATGGTTCATGTTATACTCATGTCCCAGAGCCTAACTAGCGCCATCGGAGAGATAAGAAACTATTATTTAAAGCTGAAAGCTGGTCACTTTTGCAATAGTTCTGCCATAAGAGATTGTCGTCCTTTCTATACCGTCCATAGTACCTATCCAAAAGTGCGTTTTTTTTTCAAATGTTAAATACAAACGTCACCGATATTCGCATGCGATTTGCGATACATTGCGGCATTTCCTCGATCGATAGAATTAGTTGCTCCTACCTTTCCGGCTATTATCTAAAGTCGCATGCCATTTGTTGCAGTTGCAACATTTGTTAAGAAGTACTTAAAGCTCCCTCCACACTCGTGCGCGAATCGCGGCGCGAAGCCGCGAAAGCGAGTGTGGAGTAGACTTCGCAGAGCTTCGCGCCGCGATTCGAGCACGAGTGTGAAGGGAGCTTAAGAGTACAAAAATTTCTTAAACTTTGATACTCCCTACAACTACTACTTAGGGATTGGTTTTGAGAGATGTTAAGGGGCCCACTGACTATCAGTCCGCCGGACGATATCGGCCCGTCAGTTAGAACAAAAATTTGACAGTTCCGAACAACTGACAGGTCGATATCGTCCGGCGGACTGATAGTCAGTGGGCCCCTTTAGTCATAATCAGAAGCATAGAGTAACTTATACTAGAGCGTTACTGTCATAGTAAATTTTGTAACCCCAGTAAATTCACTGCCATCTGTCGACACACTTTAAAACTAAAAATAAATATTTATAAAAATACGATAAAATGTATTTAAATAGGAATAAATGATTTTTTTATTTGCATTAATTATTTTTATATGATTTTGACCCATGCTCTTTCACTGGTATGCGTTAAAATCATAAATAACAAACGAAACAGTCAACGCCCTCTATACGAGTGTAGGCCAAAACTAGTGGCGCCATCTGATCGAGAATCAAATTTTCGTGATTTTCGAGGCACGTTTTTTCCTTAGACTGTATCCATCTATTACGGAGTTATATCTATCTTTGTCAGAAGTAAAGCTGTCCTTAACTTTCTAGGTAAGTATAAAGATAAAACATTAATGGTTTTATTTGCCATAGGTATTGGAAAATTTTATATCTTCACACAACTTTGGGAGCAAATCAAATTATTTTATTAAATATATTGATTTCTGTTTTTTAAGTAGTCACACTACTATATATAAACGGGACGGGACGGGACGTAACGGGTTTCGGGTTCCGCATTGGCGGGGTGGCCTAGGGGTTCAAGTCGTTAGCCCGGATTGCTAAAGACGGCGGTTCGAATCCGGCCTTCACCACTGGAGGGCTTTTTCTTTAATATATGACATCTATTTCAGATTTTTAATATCATCATTTAAGCACGTAACCATATAAAAATAATAATATTCACTAGACAAATTTTCTATGAACAGCACATAAAACAGAGCAAAAACACTAATACCGTCACAAAATACAATTCCCATCCCTCCAAATGTAGAGAAATCTTTGAAATCAGCCCTCAACGCACAAAAGCAAATCCCTCCAATGCCAGATAACGAAAATGACTCCGCAAAATACGGTTTTCATATCAATTAACCACATCGCGGAGCTGAAAAAGGATTTTTTTTTTCTTTTATTTTCCGATTCACGCTCGTTAGAGATGGAATGAGCGCTCAGCACATTTAAATCATTTGAAGGAGGCATTGGAAATTTTATCGAGGTAAAAAGTTACCTAACTTAATTACTTTTGACTTTTTTACCTGCAATTTTATTGAACTGATTTGAGACCGTCGGATAATTTATTGAACTAGGTTCATGTTCATTTTCATTGTA
This sequence comes from Cydia strobilella, assembly GCF_947568885.1. Lineage (NCBI taxonomy): Eukaryota > Metazoa > Arthropoda > Insecta > Lepidoptera > Tortricidae > Cydia > Cydia strobilella. Next base: position 1,842,905 of record NC_086049.1, on the reverse strand, counting down.
ATCCAGCTGTAAAAAAACCGGCCAAGTGCGAAACGGTCTCGCGTTACAAGGGTTCCGTACATTACACAATTTTTAACAATGTACTTTTTTATGTAAATTTTTCCTGTCATCTACAGGTAAAGAACTATTTTGTGTATTTTTTTTAAATTTTAGACCCAGTAGTTTCGGAGATAAAGGGGGAATGGTCATTTTTTGACTATTTTCTTGTATAACTTATAAACTGTTTATTCTAAAATTATAAAAAAAAATTGAAATCCTCACAATGAGCTCTTTCATTAGATATGTAACACGATATAGTTTGAAAAACTATATTTTTTAATTTCCTCATTTACCCTCCAAAAGTGCCCCCCATGTTTAAAATTCATTTTTTTCGTTACATGTCTGGGCCACAAATTTACATATGTGTACCAAATATCAACTTAATCGGTCCAGTAGTTTCGGAGAAAATAGGCTGTGACAGACAGACAGACAGACGCACGAGTGATCCTATAAGGGTTCGGTTTTTTTCCTTTTGAGGTACGGAACCCTAAAAATGGGGATAGGGTGTATCAGGGACACAGCCGCAATGGTTTACGTGAAACTTGGTGTGGACACTACCTACGCCAATTCTTGGGATTAGTTGCCAAGCGGACCCCAGGCTCCCATGAGCCGTGGCAAAATGCCGGGACAACGCGAGGAAGATGATGATGACTAGTATTTCGGCCCCTTTTAATAAATTACCTTATTAAACTAATGTCTTATATAAACCGAAAACAGAATTAAATCCTAAACTACTACTAAGCGTCTAAGCGTCTTTTAAATCTCATCAACCGCTTCTGAAAACAGTATATCCTCGGGCAATCACAAGTTTCCCTCAAAAGTTTGTCAATCTCGTCTAAGGACCGACATCAACATTATTAATGGTTTGATTTAAGACGCAGCAAGCTCGGTTCTCCATACAAACTGTTAACTTGTGAGAGTTGTGAGGTTAACAGCGCCATTTATCTGACCCTTTATATAATACTTAAACGAACCCTAGACGATGACTTATCGATAATCGATACGCTGTCAATAAGGCTACATAGTTCCCTATACAGTTCATAGGTGGCGTTGTAATCAATACTTATATGATTTAGGCTAGTGAATTTAGATGTAATTATTTTACTTTCCAAATATACTCGATACAAAGCACATGATTGATTAACTCCGACTCCCGGAGTCGGAGGATCTTGATCCTCCGACGTCCGCCCACGTGCCAACACAAACTAATTACAGGCATATATTAGTACAAAGTTTCAGAGCAGTCTAGCTAGTCGTTTTAAAATGAGAGCGTATTAGTAATGTTGATACTAGTGTTGTTGTTGTGTTGTTGTTGTTGGTGGTCCTATATACCTCATGTCCTTGTATGTGCAAAGTTTCATTACTATACAATAAAATGAGAACGAAACTCCGTTTGTAATATGGGAGGGTGAAATTCGGCCGAGCTTGCTGCGGACTCTTAAGACGTTACCTTCAATTTGAAACTTTGCTGTTATAAGGTTGTAATCATTTTGTAACACCTTTAATTATATTTCGAAGTTTTATGAATCTAAGACGGCGCGAGTAAAGACGATTTAGGACTTCAAGTTTGTTTCAATTTAACACATTTCTTACATGAACCGCTTAGTCTATACGCGTTTAATAAAGGGTGTAGCAAAAAGGACGCAAGATTTGAAATTGATGAAAAACTCATTTTTTTTTTCGTTATAATACATTTGTATATAAAATCTTGAAATACATAAAATAGGGTTATTTGTGGAATAATACGTCAGGCAAATGTCCTCCTAGGCTTTGCTGGCACATACGCAACCTTTTGTCAAAATTTTCTATGACTATTTTGCATAGATGCGGCTGAATTTCTCCGATGCAGCGTCGAATTTCCTCTTTTAAAGCATGAGTGGAGAGCCCACAGGCTTATTGGCATAGACTTTAGACTTTAAATAATCCTAAAAAGAAGTTTTTAAATCGCAAGATCTAGGGGGCCAATTCTGATCACCGGATCGAGAGATCACACGACTAGGAATTTTCGAACCGTACCCGCCAAACTTTCATTACTTTTGAAATATTGTTCAATAATAAAAACTCGTTGATCTTTCGTATAACCCGCCATTCAGCTGTCAAATAGTTTTTTTTAAGGTTGCCAGCACTAAAATACAAAAATGGCGGCAAATTGAAATCTTGCGTCCTTTTTGGGACCTCCGTTAGAAGAAAACTTAGATGTACACATTGTTAATCCATACTAATATTATAAATACGAAAGTGTGTGTCTGTCTGTTACATACTTACTCCGTACAGGCACTTCTTCAGAGATAATTTTGACGTGTTCTGCTGATTCCCGCTAAAACTCAAGTGATGTTTCCAATATCTAAGACAGCTATCCTTGCTACTAAATACATGCAAACAAGACGATAAGTTTCTCAAAGACAAGTTTAATTAATTTTACTGTACACGGCCACAGTACAAATGTACCGAAGTTGTGATTTGTAGCCCGCGGTGCACCAAACTTGGCGCAACAATAGCACTTCATCGGCAGACTCGATTGCTGATGTTCACAGGGAAATGTTAATTAACTGTATTGAGCTTGTATAATTTGTGGATTATATTCAGGGAACTTAGCCACGATGACTATCGTTGATAGATAACGCCAAATGAAACTTAAATAATGTATGGAAATAATCGTGACTTTTCGCGGCATTTTATATTCTGATTCATATTTCCTTTTTTACATTTTTTGGTAACACATATGATTTAAAATTTAAAGATTATTGTTTGATTTGAAGCCCACATGAAACAAAAGAATTATGACACTTATTCAAAGTCCTTTAAAAAAACCGGACAAGGGCGAGTCGGACTCGTCCACCGAGGGTTCCGTACTTTTTAGTATTTGTTGTTATAGCAGCAACAGAAATACGTCATATGTGAAAATTTCAACAGTCTAGATATCACGGTTTATGAGTTGCAGCCTGGTGACAGACAGACGGACAGTGGGGTCTTAGTAATAGGGTCCCGTTTTTACCCTTTGAGTACGGAACCCTAAAAACGCTGACGATAACTTTTATTGTAAAATGATTTACATAACTTTGTAGTAAAATGAATCACGACAAAAACATAATTCAAACCAAGTTATATAAGCACCAAGAAGTTTAGCACAGCACAGCACATTTTTGGCAGTCAATCCCTTCACTGTACAACGAACAGTTTGACTGACCAAAGAATAATTGGCAGACGACATTATTTCAAACTACGTAAAGCCTGACCAGTAATATATGATCACGCGCCATGTTGCGGAATTTCACTGGAAATATTTTTTTCATACTATACTGAACTGTCACCCTATACATGAGAATAACAGCGCCCTCTTGACAATGATCATATATTACTGGTCAGTTTTTACCACTCTATGTGTAAAGGATTGAAAAAGTAAAATTAATAATAAGTAGCCCGCCACATGCAGACACATAATAACCGGCGGCCAGTAATATCGAGCTGGTGCGGCAAATTGCAGTTTTTACGCGATCGCTGCTGGCCGCCGGTGCCAGTAGCGGACGCTAATTACTATTTAAGCGGGACTGTACTGGATTTAGTGATGTGCGGGAATAACTTATTTAAACTCTCACGATCTTTACTCATTATTATTCACAATGACGGGACTTAATCGCGTAAAATTAAGTTTGAAATTTACCTCCGGCGAATAAATTCTCTTTTCCTTGAAATGTTACAACCAGACTGTTTTTATTAATCCGAATAATTAATTGGTGGTTGAATGCTATTGAACACTAAATTAGCAGTTAGCACATTCGATGCGCCAAACCCAAACTTACGGCCAATGCGTTACGGGTCATATGTATGACGAATGCCTGATTTGCATTACGACCTCGTAAGGATACGGGAAAATGTAGGTTACGACCTATCCTGACTTTAAAAGTGCCTAAAGACCTGCAATATTATCGGTTTGAAATAATCTCTATTCTGATCAATAGACTACATCCTAGATATAGTTGGTCAAGCAAATCTTGTCAGTGGAAAAAGGCGGCAAATTTAAAAAATGTAGGCGCGAAAGGATATCGTCCCATATAAATTTTTAATTTCGCGCCTTTTTCTACTGGCAATATTGCTTGACCAACTATATATACAGCAGCCGTCGCCCGTGAATCTCTGTAAAATAAAATTTTTAAAGTTATAGAAGTTTTCACACAATATACTTCCCATGCCGCACAGAATATATATAACACTACAATAACACTTCAATAAAAAAGCCTATAAATAATAATGGAGTGTAAATTTTAAGGTAAGTGTTTCGTCGTATGTTTTCGACATACGGCATGTTAATGCAACTTATAAGGGAGACCGTACCCAATGCAACTTTAGCAGCCTACCGTATACAAGATCGCATCATCGGCAGCCAATCAGCGCCGATATCACGACATCTACAGCGCCTGTGATTGGTCCAGGACGTTGCTACGCAGGAGCCGAACCCCACTCAAGGCATTCGCTATTCACCGCATTACCAGATGCAGGCATACGTGCCTTTCTATATATACTTATACTTTTTCTGATTTCTGTACAAAATGTACTAGTTTGTAATTAAAGTATTTAATTATTTGAAACTCTAGGTCCATGGGGTCCCAGCGCGCATAAGTTGTTTGCAGAAATCGCGAAGCGTCTGGTTGACGTAACTGGTGACCGAAGAGCTGGCGGCTTTCTCGCACAACGTATCAGCATTGCGATACAGCGGGGAAATGCCGCCAGCATCCTTGGTACAATGCCTCAAGGGCCTATTTTAGATTTAAGCTAGTTATTAATTTCGTTTACGTAGTACCACTGTATATATCTTGTATTTAAGACAAAAGGCGTCGTCTACATTATTGCTGTTGAACCCGCTCCAAGAGGCTACGAGCTGAACCTAGCCAGATACACGCGCGTACACGGCATTAATAACTCTGTACTCTCAAGAGATAAAAATCCAGCTATTACACTGTGGCCTCCTACACTAATGAAGGAATTAATAGTACATTGTGCAACACGGGGCGTAAGTTAAATATTGCAAAAGAGAGTATAGTTAAATCGCGACGTCTTGCCGGAGCGATTCATAGACTCGAGTTTGCAATATCATTACGCCCCGAGTTACACACAATGTTTTTCATCACACTTGCGATTCAAAAATGAAGTATAAAGAGAAAAAACTGTTAATTATAATAATAGAAACTTCATAACTCTCTAGGGAAAACGATTTTTCTATAGTTCCCGCTAAGCCTGCGTGCAATTCCACATTTACTGAGCAAGTGTGATGAAAAAAATGCATTATCACGGCCCCTCGCTTCATCGAGATTCGCCGTTCAGGATCTAGCCATTAATCAGGCGTCAGATGGCTATCGTCGGAACTTAAGAGAATACGGCCATTTCTCTATACATATAGACCACTGTCTACTGACTGTAGCCGATTTTTTTAGTTCCATTTTATTTAATTTCTACTAATTATTCTATGTCGCACTATAATGTGTACATATTTCCACCATATGCGATACAAGATTGCCTAAGGGGCCCACTGACTATCAGTCCGCCGGACGATATCGGCCTGTCAGTTAGAACAAAAATTTGACAGTTCCGAACAACCGACAGGCCGATATCGTCCTGCGGACTGATAGTCAGTATGCCCCTTAACTACGTGCTACGACGTAGCATTTCGTAGCGGGGCTACGCATGAGTGGCGTTCTAAATTTAAAAATTGGTATCATCATTGGTATCTAGATCAGAACGGTTTCATTCACTTGTATTTTTAGTCGCTTTTGGCACACCCTAGAACCAAAATGGTCGCGTACTGTGCGTTTTAAGAGGAATTTTCTCCCGCGGACGCTTCGGCTGTGGAATGAGCTCCCTGCCGAGGTTTTCCCGAGGGGCTACAGTATGGGGTTCTTCAAAAAAGGAGTGTTTTAAAGGGTCGGCAATGCGCATGTAATGTCTGGTGTTGCAGGCGTCCACCGACATAGTATAAAAAAGGGTCTCTATTGTTTGACATAATTATTGAAAGTCATAATGTAATGATTGTCATATTATCATTAGTCATAATTTGGTTTTTCTCAGAAATGTGTAACTTTTCAGGATTGCCATAAAACAAACCTAACCTAACCTAACCTATCTATCCACCCATTCATTCATTGTTTGGTTTTCAGGATAACCCGAGGAAAATCCTGAAAGTTAACGGTTTCAGAATTATGACTAATGATAATATGACAATCATTACATTATGACTTTCAATAATTATGTCAAACAAAGGGACCCCATAAAAAAATATCTCACGCACGACTCACTTCATTTAACAATTTTCACATGCACCGTCATCGTTAGCAATCTTCAAAACTAGTTCTAAACCATAAGAATCAGAATCAGAATCAGAAACATTTATTGTTCAAACTGTGTAGGTACAAGAAGTATAGCTAGGTACATTTTTTTATGGGTATCAACAGTTTTACCCTTTTCGGGCATACAATTTATTTTATCTTAAACTAAGTAATCTTAAACTAAATTTTAATATACATTTAGGTTTACAGAGTTATAAAATTCTTTTAGGTTATAGAAGACTCTGTCTATTAAAAAGTTTTTTAAGCATCTTTTAAAAGTATTTCCTTCCAAGCTTTTTATTTCATTAGGCAGATAATTAAAGACATTAAAGACATAACAAATTGTTTAATCTGAATCACGCTCCTTATCGGCTAACTTACAACATGAAATAATATTATTTTTTCCCTAGTCGTAAACACGCAGTATGTTTATTATTTGCGTTATAAGGGCGTAAACACATAAGTTGCGTGTTCAGTACAACAACGTTATTCCGGCTCGTAAATCAACCAACACTCATAAGGCGTAAAACACACGCAGCGCAGGCGTATCGCGCACCGTAGGTTTTTTTTAGGGGCATTTTATTTGAAGTTGTTCTTATTTTATTTCTATTTTGAATCACGAGCTCTTTCGATCCTAATTTAATATTTGTGACGTTTTCAATCAAAAGGTACCACATTGTCGCTTACCATAAGGACGAAAATTGCTTGTATCTTTATACAAAAAACCTGTCAGTGTCCTTATGGCAAGCGACAATGTGGTACCTTTTACTTGAAAACGACACATTTAATTGGAGATAAGAAGTGTCCTTATTTCGCTTAAAACTATTTTTATTTTCAAATGTGATGAAAAACATTGTGTGACACGGGAAGTAATAAAAATGCTGCTCCATAAATATATTTCAATATAAAATGTAACTAATGTAAATGTTATGTAAATGTAATGTATGTGTGTATGTATGTAATGTGTAGACTTGACTGACAGACTGACCAACGTAAATCCCTAGTAGCTAAGGTTATTAGCATTAGGACCTATCTTCATCTTTAGACATACTTTCTTTTTTTTCAATCTAGTTTTTAATTCACTAACTGGTCGCCCAAGATACAGGCTATGCCTAGTTTGGGGACCCCTGTTCATACTGTTATAAATGTACCGCTGTATGCGCGCAACCTGGACCACATGTATACTCCATCTGCAAATTCCCATCTTTGTGTGCAAAATAAATATATTTTTCATTTCTTCATTTTCATTTTCAACTGCTTACTTCTCTAAGTTTTCGATTCTATTCACCCCAGAAATGTACGCTCCGACTTCACCCAGTCGATCGGAATGAGTCATTATAACAGACATGTCGAATGATCGTTACGGGGCCCACTGATTATCAGTCCGCCGGACGATATCAGCCTGTCAGTTAGAACAAAAATTTGACAGTTCCGGACAACTGACAGGCAGATATCGTCCGGCGGACTGGTAATCAGTGGGCCCCTTTAGCGAAAAGTTGCTAGAGAGTGCCCTGTGTCATAAAAAAAATTTGTTTATTTGCCAAAAAGTGTAAAAGTTTTTCTTACCCTATGACTGCCACACTAGGCTATGCCTGTCACGTCGAGTCAGATTGAAATCAATACTAATTTGAGTTACATCTTACTTTGTAGTTTTTGTTTTCTAATATAGTATTTAGTACTAAAACCCCCCGCAGGCCCCGAGTAAACGCTTCATTTGTACGTCAAATGAAAACAAAATTAGTACACCATTGACGAATTCTTTTTGTAAATAAGTATTTAGATAGCCAAAATTGTAATAGTTGTTTAATGTATATTTAATATCTAATGTAATGTGTAATTGTATACCGACTGACGAATAAAATGTAAAATTGAATGAATAAATAATTGAAATTGAAATTGAAAAATATTTTTAGTAATAATAAAAGTCTTAATCTTAATAAGAACAATCACAATTTATCAAGTCCTTCTTTTTGATTTAACTTGGAAATCGTATACGTTGTAGCAAAGATAGATAAACCTCGGTAATAGATGGATACAGTCTAAGGAAAAAACGTGCCTCGAAAATCACGAAAATTTGATTCTCGATCAGTTGGCGCCACCTTTGGCCTACTCTCGTATAGAGGGCGTTAATGGTTTCGTTTGTTATTTAACAATTTTAATGCATATCAGTGAAAGAACATGGGTCAAAATTATATAAAAATCATTAATTCAAATAAATAAAAAATTGTCGTATTTTTTAAATCTTCATTTTTAGTTTTAAAGTGTGTCGATAGATTGCAGTGAATTTACTGTGGTTACAAAATTTAGTATGACAGTACCGCTTTATCCTATTATATCCTCTTTGGACGTAGATTTTTTCACGCTCCGGCGCGGCGCGGCGAAGTAGCGCCGCGTACGTTTTGCGCCGAAGTGAAGTGGCGCGATAAAGTGAGACGCTTTCTTCGCGAAGCTTCGCTAGTAAATTGCCCCGTATCGGATGTTGCCCGTCTAGGTGTTGATTTATACATTAACGTTGTTTGGAGGACCATGAGGGTGGTAAAACTTGCAATGTATAGTGTACTTGGCAAGTTTTAGTGTACCTATTTTTATGCTTTGTTAACTTTGTTTTTTTTTTTTTTTTTTTTTTTTTTTATTTGGGATCACCAACAGACAATACATCATGAAAAAACAATCTGTAGCTTACATAACATTAAGGTTAGATGTTTGTCCAATTATAGGTAACCACAGCTTATACCAGTATCTTAGGACATACAATATAGGTACAGTGGGACATTTAAGATTTGCATTTGCGAATATTGTAAATACGGGTGAAGCCACTGTCAGTTTATTTGATAAGGAGACTGTCCATTTTACTACTATTAAGTTTAGGACTATTGCGTTAAATATAAGCATTTCATTACAGAATTAGAAATAAATAATAAATAGACATATTATTGTTCCTCTCCGTGGTTCCATTAATTTGAGGTCCATCTCAATTGTATACGCTCCAGCATGTTCTCGGCCAAATTACTTATAGTCCTAGCGGTACACCCCGCAATTCAGTAAAATTCTGCAAATGGTATTAAAAGCATGAAAATCGGTACGATTGATCTTTAGGCCATTTGAATCAATTTTACCCGTAGCACCAAAAAAATGGAGTATCTGGAGAAGCCCAAACTTGGTATGTTTTGAAAATTATTTTTATTGTAATTAAAAAAAAAAACTGAAATATAAATGATGTGATATATTTTTGGAATCGGCTCAAAAAGCCCTTTCATTTCATACCACACACGATAGGTTCCTGAACAATTTTTTTTTTCCCATACAAAAAAAGATGTGATAATAACTCCTCTCGTTTTTTTTTTGGTGCTACGTGTCAAATTGATTCAAATGGCCTAAATATCAATCGTACCGATTTTCACGCCTTTAACACAATTTGCAGCGTTTTTTGGCGTACACTATTGACAAAATTGACGGTCTCAGCTACTAACGTTGGACTGTTGTCACGATTGAAACGTTCAGCCTGAATCAATTTACCCAGAAATTTGACAGTGATATCGACCGCTTCCCGTTCCTCCAATGCTGCGCAGCAATGTTTTCCCAAGATTTAAGGTTACAATGGTTACATTCCAAATATGTGTCGTTTTCAAGTAAAAGGTACCACATTGTCGCTTACCATAAGGACACTTACAGGTTATTCGTATAAAGATACAAGCAATTTTCGTCCTTATGATAAGCGACAATGTGGTACATTTTGATTGAAAACGTAACGACATTGACGTACAATACGAACAGCAATACTCTTAACTGTCCATCGGTATACCTTATGCCTTCGTAATAAGATTCACGAACTGTCAGTTAACAGTCTGGGCGATGGTACAGTCGCCATCAGATATATCGGAGCGGCCTAGGTGCTCAAAAATATCTATATCACCTAGCGCCTTGACAATAGAGGCGTGTTCAGATATTTGTGAGCACCTTGGCCGCTCCGATATATTTGATGGCGACTGTACCGCCAATGCATTGCAGTGTTTATTTGCAAAAAAATAAGTAATATTAAATATTAAGGTCGTCGGGAGAGCCGTAAAGTGGCTAGGATACAAACTTGCAATCTTACTTTTCATAAAATATGATAAAACGAACACTTCACTCCAACTCGCTTGTTCCCTCTTCACTTGCAGCGAGAGTCTTAAGAGAAGATATTTTTACGGCACTACACAATTACGGATGGAATATTTTGTAATTACTATAAGTATTATGACTACACCGTTCTATGTACACGGTCGGATGTGTTAGTAAGTTTTACTGGGCATTATCCGCAACACAAGTGCCTATTTTGCGTGAAAAACAATTTAGCGGTACCCTTACCACCACAACTTTTCTACAAAACCTAGCAAGTATGGATGGTATAGAAAGGATGCCAATCTCTTATGGCAGAATGGTTACAAAAGTGACCGCTTTCAGCTTTAAATAATAGTTCCTAATCTCTCCGGTGGCGCTAGTTAGGCTCTGGGACATGAGTATAACATGAACCATATAAGGCAACAAATAACTCGATCAAATTACGTAGGTTGTTTTTGGTAGTATTTCGGTGTATGGTGGCGCCGCCTAATTACTGTTTTTTGATGGACACTTTTCATACATAGAGATTTGGCTCCTTTATATAGTCTCCATGCTAGCAAGGTTCTCAGATGGCTATTTACCTGTCACTTTTTACTTAGTGTGCACGAAGACTAGATAGGTACATGTTCATTATAATTAATCTGCCTGCAGTTCAGAATAACAAAATAAAGTATTTCGTGGTTGGTCCCATAGTAAAAGTTGTTCAGTATAATCCCAAAACCTCCCTGGCAACGGGAATGCACTTATTTTTTAGCCACCCTGATACTACTAAAAATAAATATTGGATAACTGATATTGGATAAAATCTGATATTGAATAACTGCTTTATGCGTCCCTGTATCTCAGAAACTTTCTATAATAGTAAGTATATAGAGCGAGCTATATCAAATTGTCATTATGGTCGGAAGTTTACATCCGTCCTCACAGAACTTGCGTCGAGTTTTACTCATTTAACAAACAACTTTAAGTTTATAGCAATGGAAGTTGTTCAAATAAAAAACTTTGGCGCTATCTGTTCGCACGAGAATTATAGTTGTTCTCATATTTATCGCTGTGGGTATAACGTTCGTCGTACAGTGCTAAGAGTAAGAATAGATAAGAGTAAGCCCGAAAACGCAAAATATACATTAATTTCAAAGTATTGGCGTGAAAAGTATTCGTGTTTTTACAAGCTTTTATTTAACTTGCATGTTTGTATGTATACCTACGTATCTATAATCGGGTCAAATCTTGCAAGCTAAATAAGACCCACTTCCCATTATTCGATTGAGCTGAAACTTTACATACATATAGTCATAAGTTAGGTGACAACGCAATATTATGGTAGGTACCATGTCACCCAACTTACCACTTATTATGGATACAGGAGATGACCATAGGAACTCCGTGATAATGATAAAACAACGCAACCTGTGTTTGGGTTTGTCAAAATTGTCTCGATGGGTATTAGTAGCCTTTTGAAATAAAAGTACAGTCAGCGACAAAAGCTTGTATCAAAACTGATTTTCTTCACAAGAAACTTATTTCAATAATATTTTAGTTCACGCGATAGTAAATTTAATTAAACATACCTTAAATCGGCATGGAACTCCCATGCAAATGTATGTATCGTGTTTTGAAATATTATACTCGTATTACCTTGCGAATGTACCTATGCTTCGAATTTTTAAATATACGAAGCGTAACTTTTTCTCCGTTAATCTGAGCGAAACGTTTTCTTAATCCTTGTTTCGCTTGTTCTTTAAACGCACTCTTTGATAAGAGAATTCACGATCAATTTCCCAACAAACTCGGAGCTAAGAGGGTATTAAAACGCCATTTGTTTAAACTTTTCTCGGAGCAAGTACTAAACCTATTTGTTGGCGCGATTTGCAAAATTGCTTCCACATAAGTTTGAAGAGTTCCCATGGGTACCGTCGATGGCAAAAATATCGATCCAGACAAATGGCTCAAAAATATTTGAACACGACTTTATTGTCTAAGGTTTAAGAGCGTACACATATTTTTGAAACTTTTGTAATGTATATATATTTATGCCCTTGACTGTACCTGCCGACTCTTGGCTTTCTGTACTGATAGCGAGGTAAAGTGGTTAATTTACAATTTGCTTCCGTAAGAAAGGTTCTGTTCTTTTATCACAAGCAAATTTTTAAATTTATTGTGGTCTATATCTAATAAAACCCAGTTTATCTTATTAACTACACAGGGTTTTTATGTGGGAGACGAATAATGTAAGGTATCTTTATTAATGAAGCCAATTCGAAGGTACACTTCGACATTGAACTTATACCTAAATGGTATCATTTAGCTTTCCAATTAGGCATACATGTGTATATAGTCAGCGAGACGCACGGGCGAATGGGAACAAAATGACATCACTTCGATGTCAAATGTACCTAAGTTTGAATTGAGACCAATTCGAACAGTGATTAAGCCAGAAGGTAAATAATATTATTTTAACTGCAAAAAATATCACGTTTTAAGCAACACAAGGGTTAACTAGATACTTCGTATATATTCGTTAATTACTAATCATGGTAAGGGCTCAATGACCTTATAAGACCTTAGCGCCTTGAGTAGTAAATATAAATTCTGTTTTTATTGCCTAGTACGAATTCGCGCGTAATTTGTGGCCTAGCTGTTTGTTTTACTTTACGGGCTCGTAATAAAAAGTGCCTGTAACATAACAGTCTACAAACAATCGAGTAGCACGACCAACTGAACAAGACCCGCAGTTTTCTCCCTTCGTAGCCTGGAAAAGTTCAAGACAGTGAGGGAGGAGAGATCATGGTATAGTCGTCGCATATAAGAGGAAATTACGCCCGCCGCGGGCTCGAATGATTAGGTGTGTATTATGTGCTGTACGAATGTCTGAACCCGTCGCTAACAAGAAAGGAGACAGGTCGGTTAGTCATTTCCTGGCCTCTTCGTTTTGTTTTCTTTTATTTTTTGGAGGGTGTTTTTTATTTTATGGTTCCTTCATTACATTTCAATAGTTTTGGCGCTAAGTTAGAGTACTTGTTTTGTAAGTTACATTATGTTCCAGCCATGGAACGGCAATCTCCATCGCTGATATTTTGACAACTAGGTCTGGCTTAGTCAGTAGTGCCTATGAAGCCGATGGTCCGGGGTTCAAGTCCCGGTAAGAGCATTTATTTGTTCATGCACACAAATTATCAGGCAACTCATTAATTATCTCAATTCCACCATGATTCCACCCCGCTTTTCACCCTCTTGAGGGATGATTTTCGGGATAAAAACTATCCTATGTCCTTCCCCGGAAGTCAAACTCTATGCTAAATTTCAACTAAATCGGTTCAGCGGTTTAAGCGTGAAGAGGTAACACAGAGACAGACAGACAGACTTTCGCATATATAATATTAAGTATGGATTATTGTAGTTCATAAATATGTATAAAAAAGTGTTGTAAGACTGGGTTAACACTAACAGTAGAGAGAGAGAGAGAGAGAGTTTAAACAGTTTCTAACAGTAAGTTTTGGGTTTGGGCCGTAGCATAGCTAATGAAAAAAAAAAAAAAATGTCCTCCTCGCCGTGTCCGACGACGGCGACTCCAACCGTTTTTAATGGGAAACATGGAACGCTCTAATGTGGCTTGCGAAGCCAAACTTGGTTTTGAAGATGCGATTGCATGGTACGCAATGGAGCTGGCCGGCTGAATTGTAGGTGTAGGTGTACGAAGCGCTTAGCATCCAAGTCTTCTAAGCGCTGCTGCTCGTATAGCTACACAGGTACACACACCTTCAAAATTTCTTCACAGTTGTAGATACGAGTATATGACATGACTAGTTATGAAGCAACTTCCTTGATGGTGTTTCGTCACGATGTTTTCCTCCACTGAAGATCAACTGGTAACTTATATTCGTATTAAATGATTCTCATAGGTACATTTCGAATCACGACCCATTGTAAACCTCACCCAGCTACGGCCGTAAGAGTAAAAAATACATTGATGAAAGTATCGAAAGTGGCACGAATCGGAACAGATGGTGCCGAGACAATTTCTCGAATTCATTCTTCGTTGGCCAACCTTCCCGTAATATATCGCTGACCCGATCCCCTTGCTGCTTTTTAATCTTGTGATTTATGTACGCACGAAAACGATTTTTGAATACAATGAAATCCATTTCGTTGGGATCAAATATATTTTCTTGTGTCTGAGGTATGGCGAAATGTTTCTGTATTGAGAGCGTTGGGGGTTCGTTTGATCACAAACAATTTAGGTAATTGGTGTGTGTTTATTCTACTCGGTTGTACCTAAATATGTTATTGATTGTAAGGTAATAGCTCTCAACTTCAGGTCTTATTCTTTAAGGCCTTGGTCGAGACCTAACCTACTACAGCAAAAATATTTATACCTACATAGTTTTACCAATTTAGGTGTTTAGGTATTACTAGTATAGTTAACGCTATCTCTACTGAGCTCGTTCACTTACCTGTACTAACAATGGCATTCTGTTAAACAAAAGCAATTTTTTTTTTGTGTGAGCGCGTGGCCTTTGTGCCTGCGCGCGTGGCCAATTGTGCGTGAGCCTCAGGCACAAAGGCCACGCACTCACACAAAAGAAATAACGGCTTTTGTTTAACAGAATGCCATTGTTAGTACAGGTAAGAGAACGAGCTCAGTAGAGATAGCGTTAACAACACTTAAGGATTCTCCAGACAGGATGATCAAAACGACCGATTTGATCACAAAAGAAATTGGCGTCAATCTCCAATTTCATCACCAATTTTAGGTTCATAAAATTTAAATTAAATAAAAATCCCACTAACCGAAAACTGGCGTCACAGATTGGTATTCTTGTTTCCGCACCACCATTTTATCGGTCATAATCGGCGGTCGAAATCGCCGAGCCAAATGGGGTTGGCAACTGTCAAAGGTTTGCAGCAGCATCATAGCTTGCCCCTTTTTGTATGAGATTTGGCTTAAAGGGCTGGCATCCAGGGCATTAAAAAAACAAAAAATTGACACAATTCTAGGGACTGACAGGGCAAGCTATGCTGGCGCCATGTGCTAATTATTTCGACCGGCCGATTTAATCAGATTGGCGATAAATTGTTCTTCTTTGGATTATTTAGCCTGATTCCTGCTGTCCAATATTATAAATAAATGAGAAAGTAAATCTGTCTGTTACTTCTTCACGCTTAAACCGCTAAACCGATTTAGATGAAATTCGTATGAAGATAGTTTGAGGCCTGGGAAAAGATTTTAACAATAACAATCATCATCATCCACCCGATGTTGCAGGCAAAAGCTAGTACAAAATAAATTCACTACTGGCTACATTGTGTTAGTGACTGAAGATTGTTGTTAATATTCTTTTTACGCGTAACGATGTTAGTCGCCCACGGACGTGCGCTGATGGAAGCCATTTGCAATGCAGATAAATGCAACAACTGCACCTATGTACGTGGCATGGCTTTAGTACGGGTGGTTGCAAGGTTGCAAGGTTGCAACTAAAAGACCACCTGGCAATAGTAACTTTACTGTAGTGGATAAGCGGCATGAAAGAACCGAAAAAAATTGTACGAGTTTTCTGGTATAATATGCGAAATATCATTTGACATTTACCACTGGCGTTTCGATGAAGAAAAAACATCGTGAGGAAACGCATGCATCTGCGAAAAAATTCAAAGGTGTAGGTGACCAATCCGCAATATCCGCATTGGGCTAGCGTGCAAAAACACTTACTTTTCTCGTCACCCACGTCTTCTTCCCAAATGATAACATTTAGAGATAAAGAAAACTTTTACGGTTTATCTTAGATATTTTTAGGTTTTTCGCGCGACGGGTATGGGACCCTAGTCTCGATTTTTTAGAAAAACTAAATTACCTAACGTAAATTTGATTCATTTTACGAAATAAAAAGATAGTTAATTAAATAATTTCACGATTTAGACACTTGTTTTAGTCACTCGCGCGACATACAACATGAACGTGTCGCGCGAGTGACTAAAACAAGTGAGCCTAAACCGTGAAGTTATTTAATGTTAGTATGTCTCACAACAGTTTAAATTCAATAGTTGATTTTCTGGCTTTTAAAGTGGTAGGTTAAGTAGTTAAATATCTACCTACTGTAGACACTTGTGAAAGTATGTATCAATTTGAACTTTTAGGCAAAACTTATTGAAACATATTTTCACATTATCCTATTTTTTTTTCAATACTATGTACTCAGAAAGTATCTTTAAACAATAATAATCATATTTTTGGTCCAATCAACTCCGCCAACTCATCCACTCCGCCCACGCATTTTTTTTAAATCATAAATCAAAAGTACCCCAGTTAAATAGAACTTACGGCATCCCTTTTTGCCCTTTTTCGCTTAACTGTTTTAAATGTCTCTCATCTTTTAAATATGGCGCAGTTTTGTTTGTTAATGAGGGGCCGTTTATGATTTTTGTAAAGGGGCCCACTGACTATCAGTCCGCCGGACGAGATCGGTCTGTCAGTTGGTCGAAGCCGATATCGTCCAGCGGACTGATAGTCAGTGGGCCGCTTAAGGTTACGATTCTTGGAATTAAATTAAACTGAAACGGGAATTAATCACGTACATAAATAGTTTAAAATTACTTTCAACAGTTTAGACATGAGGACACTCCTGTGGTGCCGGTAAAGAACTAGAACTATCGTAGGTATAAAACCTAAAACCGCTTCATTTAAAGTTTCATCTAAAATAGCTCATAGGTAAAATAAGTTCACGCTGTTTCCAGCAAAATCCGATTCAGCAAACTTCAATATAATTAAAGCTCGGATTTGCAAACTTAACGGTGCCGGGCGAATAATTCATAAGAAGGTTAATTAAATTCGTTCTACCGCAGCGGAGTTATAAATACAATTGAATCAACCGCTATCTTTCTAATTGCATACATCGCTATTGCCCCCTCGAGCATAAAAGTCTGAGTTTCACAATTGCAACGGATTTTCTATCTCTTTCAGATTTAACTAGTTTGAAAATAGAGTGAGTGAGAGGAGAATTGTATTTAAAGTCTAATTCGTGCATTCTTTACGTGTGTGAACGCGGGCGAGTCGATATGTGACATATATTTCTGTTTATAATTTATACATAGTAGTGTGACTACTTAAAAAACACAAATCAAAATATTTAATAAAATAATTTGATTTGTTCCCAAAGTCGTGTAATGGCTTTTTTTAACAGATTTGGGTTTTAGGCGTAAAAATCATTTGAGAAAATTTATACTATACTAGAGTATTTAAATCATAATAAAAATTATCAACTGAACAGATGATTTCTACTGCGATTGGCCTTTTCTTCAAAAGTTTACCGAACCCTGTGCTAGCGAAGTGTTTAGGATCTCGGATTAGAACGGTCCGGATCCGGGCCGAGGCATCACGTGATCACCGGTTAACTGGAAAATGAAGTGTCGGTTCTAGGCCGTTCCAGTGTGAGTCATCCTTTATAAGTAGTCTAGTCTGTCTGAGCGTTGGACTCACTGCTCCGTGTAGGTCCTAAATTGGAAGTGAGATCTAATGAAAAGTTTCTTGTCGCGTTACTTGAGTCAGTGAGGGACGTAGTCGAACGGAAGCCAAATTAGATTCCTCTACTTTTGAAAGCATTTGTCGCGTCTGCCGTCCCAAGTTTCATTAGGGCGTTTATATTCAAAGTATCCTTCATGAACTTAAAATGAAACTCGTTACTTTGTAACACTACATTAACCTATTTCTCTGTTACTTGGCTAGAATGTTGTTAAGGAACTTTAAGTTTTTATTGAAACATACTCAAAAAAACAATATAAAAAGCGTTATAGTTAAACCAAGAAAAGTAGCACGCACAGTGCAAGTGTCACTTATACGTCATAATTTCAGAGAAGTTTGACGTTTAAAATAACACTTGCACTGCGTGTGCTAACAAAATCTTTGCACTTTTCTTGGTCTAACTCTAGATAACTTCTAAAGCTTTTTATATTGTTTATTGAGAGACAAAGATAAGTTCAGTGGCGTAGCTAGGGGGGTGCAAGGGGGGGCAAGTGCCCCGGGCGCCATCCAAGAGGGGGCGCCAAAATGGGCAAAAGGCAGCAGCAGGGAAACTTTTGTCAGTTGTCAGGGGGCGTAAATTTGGTGAATGCCCCGGGCGCCATATCCTCTAGCTACGCCCCTAAATAAGTTTGCTTGTTTGATGCAAATAAACATTCATTCATTCAACGATTTTGATCGCACACGCAGTGCAAGTGTTATTTATACGTCAAGTTTCATAGAAAATATCAAAATCGTTGCAGACTTTTCTTGTTCTAACTCCGTTTGCTAACTCTAAGCGCCACTTGCACCATTTCACTAACCCGGGTTTAACCAGTTAAACCTGGAGTTCCCATGGTTGCCAGTACAATTTGACACTGGGTTAACGGTTTAACAGCCTAACCCCGGGTTAGCGGGATGGTGCTAGTGGCGCTAAGTAGTAAGAGCATGTGACTTTTGGTCCGGAGGTCGCGGGTTTAAACCCCGACTCATTCCAATGAGTTTTTTTTTTACCTTAGGTACGATATCGATATATCATTTGATATTTAGCAGTTCGCAGTATGACTCCCAAGGAAATGACTCCGTTTTCGGTTTTTAAGTAATAACAAAATATAAACATCCTTTATTAAGGTCTGTCAATTCATTCTTTAGAAAATGGTTGCCAAAGCAATCGAAACCCATACAACAAATGAGACAACTTACAAACACGCCCAACAAATTGCCTTTCACAGGACGTCCACTTCATTTCCAACCAATACTGTCTCTGTAAGACTTTGTAGACAACTCAACGAGATAGCTCAAGAAAACAACATATCAGCCATTCGGCACAAAAATGAGAGTGATTTTGGTTACGATAAAAATTCAAAAAGAGACAACGGTTAACCTGTCCATTTTGATGTTGGTTAAAAGTAATAAAAATTAGCGAAATAGAAAAACAAGTCTACTTTCGTAAATAATTAAATAAATAAATAATTGTCGGACAATCTTACACAAATCGACCTAGTTTCACAGTAAGCTCAATAAGACTAATAATTAGTATAAAAACCGGCCAAGTGCGAGTCGGGCTCGCGCACCGAGGGTTCCGTACTTTTTAGTATTTGTTGTTATAGCGGCAACAGAAATACATCATCTGTGAAAATTTCAACTGCCTAGCTATCACGGTTCATCAGATACAGC